>NW_026136709.1:18830561-19265561 GCF_905237075.1 Dicentrarchus labrax | reverse complement strand
CCTTGTGCACGCAACAGGATTTTAATCCTTCACGGTGTAGTGTGTTACTGATGGTTCTCTATCGTGACTGTGGTCCCAACTGCTCCTCCTGTGTAGTACTGGGCTGATCCCTGACCTTTCTCATGATCACCGATATCCCACGAGGCGAGATCTTGCGTGGAGCCCCAGACTGAAGGAGATTGGCGGTGACTTTGTGTTTCTTCCATTTCTAATAATTGCTGTAACAGTTGTTAACTTCTCACCAAGCTGCTTGCTTATTTTCTTGTAGCCCATCCCAGCCTTGTGCAGGTCTACAATCTGTCCCTGATGTCTTTACACAGCTCCTTTGTCTTGCCCATGGTGGAAACGTTGGAATGTGATTGTGTGGACGATGTCTTTTATACAGCTACATAACGATGTAACGAGTTGACACAGGTGTTTTGGGTAATGAGTTGAGATTAGGAGTGCTTCTTTAATGGAAAACAAACTGGTCTGTGGGAGCCAGAATTATTGCCGGTGGGTAGGGGATCAAATACTTATTTCATGCAAAAATATAATAATAAATGTATAGGATGTTGTTGTTCTGGATTTTTTTGTGATATTCTGTCTCTCAATGTTAAAATGTACCTATGATTAAAATTATACACAGTTCCATTCTTTGTAATTGGCAAACCTACAAAATCAGCAGGGGATCAAATAATTATTGCTCCCAATGTTGGGCTTTGGTCCTTTAAAACAAAACCACTGATTATGTGCGCTTGTTTAGAAAACGGGTATTGGTTTAATCCATCCATTCATTAAAAACCACCAAGAACGGGCATTGGCATTAGCTGGTAACCTTGGTAACCAGGTGCCCAATCAATGTTGTTTACAATCCTACGCCTGGCTGCCAAAACATCATCTCACTGGCAAAAGCGTTCTCTTCTTCCTTTCTGACTTTGTCTTGACTCTGTCTCTCTCTTTGACCCTGTCTTGGTCGTGGTCTTGGACTGCAGCACTGCCTGTGAATGAGTTGACATTTTGCACAAGATGAACAAGATTTTATTTCTTGCAGCACCTTGATCCATCACTCAAACAGAACTTGGCATTATCATGTCTGTTCTGTTCTGGAGTTATTTTACACTGTAATGTTCCTCATTAGTTGCTCATAAAAACTTTTATTATCAGGATATTAAAGCGCGACCTTTATCGGCCCTCCATTGTTGACCAGAACAAGCTGCAGGAACATCACTTTTTCTAGACTCCCATATACACCTCTCTGACTCATAGAAAGACGAGAGAGAAGGGAGCTATAATTCAATACTGAACCACTTATCCTTCATGACGTCTTATCCGTGACGTGCGCTGGAATATTTCTATGCATCAAGGCCTCCTCAACTCACCCTCTCTGTCTTTGTTTTGTCTTTTTTACCTTCTCCCCACCGGTTTCTCCTTCTTCACTGAGATCAGTTACTTGAAATAAGAGCAGAGGTGGAACGCCCCAAGACGTAATTCCACCTGGTACCAGTTTTCCAGCTGTGAACACAAGTAACACCTTTTTTTTATTTTAGGCGATGCATCATGCAGACATACCATTACAGCTTGTGAGTCATTTCTAGCTGTCTATCAGATTGTATGGCAATGTAGCAACAGAATTCATTTGAGTTTGGTTGTTCCAATCTTATTTTAAGTGTAGATATAGTTTTAGTTTAAATGGTTAGAATTAACACTGTTTTTCATCTGTCTTCTTGCGAGATTAAATTTTTATTTCTACTCTTTATTGTTTTTACTTTTTATGGATCATTTTAAAAGGAGCTGTGTTTTTGCTTTAATGTTTATGTGCATGTACTCCTTTTGTAGTCCTTAATTGAAAAGTGCTGTAAATAGAATTATTACTATTATTGTTATAGCTAATAAATCCACCCAATCCTGAAATGGAAAAAAATACATGAACACTGCTTTCATTTTTACATTTACTCTAACATGCCTGACAACCTTGAGTTTCAAGATTTATTATTGATATTAGTTTGACAAAAAACAAATCTTACCTTAGGGTTCACTTAACTGAAAACCCCATAAACTCCATAAATTATCCAGCAAGTGAACCCTGTGCTAAGAATTTTTAAATATAACATTTTGAGTTTTCCTTGGGTAAAGGTGAGGATGCTGCCACATCTATACAGATATATAACATGGTCTCTTAATTAGACATCTCCCCAGTCGTCATACCCCCAGATAGTCCCTGATTGGCTGCTGGTTCCCCAGATTCACCTGCCAATAGCTCAAAGGAAAAGGAGGAGCAACAGAGCCTGAGCAGCAACACAGCACATATTAACACATTTTGTCACACACTCCCATATGGGGGAAATGTTACAGGATAATCATCCATGTAGCCTATCAAAAATATGTAGGCTACTGACTGAAGAAGCCTCGACTCCAAACCTTCATCACATTTTTATTCCACTTCAAATTGTGTTGGTGCCCTCCATGTTGCTGTTTTCTGATCAGACTTAAAATCAGGACATTCCAAAACAAACCAAGATAAAGAACAGCACTCTGTCAAGATAGTGATGTGGACTTCAAAAAAAAAAAAAAGACTGTACCCAGAGGGTTGTCTCCTCCTATTTACCCAAATGAAAATGAGGGTTTGAAGTTTGATCTCTTGCAGACAGCTGTCTCACAGCAGAGAAAGCAGAACTCATCAACTCTCCTACCTCTTGTCCCTTTTGGCATTTTAAATTGCATGATCAGTTTAGTTTAATACTGTAAAGTCTCACATAAACCCCAGTATTAAAATAATGATGATTAGTGTGCAAGATCATTATTTATAAATTACGTGGCTTCATTGTTATTCTGATAGACGTTATGCTGGTGAAATATACACTATCATGAATTTAAAAGGTATACAATCTTAGTGATTCAAATTTACTGTTGAGGTAAATTAAGGCCACTATTTGCAAGTTTAGGTGTGTGTGTGTGTGTGTGTGTGTGTGTGTGTGTGTGTGTGTGTGTACAATGAATTTGTTTAACAGCTACTGACAGGACAGAGGTGTAAAGGATGTACAGTAATTAGTCTGACAGTATGATCTATTGTTAGTCTTGGACAAATAATCAGCCTTGACAGCAATGACATCCAGCTCGTCTTCTGCACATCTGCAGCCACAAGAGGGAGTCCTGATTTACTGTGTAGGTGTGTGTGTGTGTGTTTTACCAGCAGTGCAGGGGGTATGACTTTGACTCAGATATATTTAGGAGTGACAGTGTGCCTCCAGCGACTGACAGTCTCTTTCTCTGTCACACAAGCAGATGAGACACATGCCATCATTCACTTCTTCCTTCACTGGCATGGAGTTTGTCTCTTGCCATCTTCTCTTTGATATGTTTCTTTTTATTGTCTTTTCCCTGCAGGAGTCCACAAACAGAGGTAAAGATGATAGGTTGCTTGATTTCTCTCTCCCTTTTGAAAAGATCTTTTTAACATTCCTCTACAGGAAACCCTCCACCACACACTGCTTTCACAGACGTGGTCCATTGTATCTAGTGACTACCATTAGTGTCACAGAATTTATGTTTATATTGTGTTTTATATTTGCAAAGGGAGTCACAGAATCCTGGTCTAATTGCAACCAACTCTTCTTCTCTTCCTACCGAGACTCTATGCTGCCCCTCAGTGTTTAACAGCAAATACAAACTGTTGCTCAGGGTACAATTGACTGTCTGTTGCATTAAAAGTACTATAAGAAGTTTTGAACTGGTTATGAAACAGTCTCAGTTTAAAAGCACAGTGTGTAACATTTAGCAGGATCTATTGGCAGGAATTTAATAGTCATAGGTATGTTTTCATTAGGGCATAATCACCTGAAAATAAGAATTGTTGTGTTTTTGTGAACCTTAGAATAAGCAGAGGGAAAAGGCTTCCTCCTGGACCCACATTTTCCACATTCATTTTATAATCTTCATATATCTGCAATTTTCTCATCCAAATTTAAATATAATGTGATTTTGTTGGTCTGTTCTATACACATAACTTCTAGTTTAGTGCATGTCTGTCCTGGGAGAGGGATCCTTCATCTTAAAGGTCCAGTGTGTAACATTGAGGAGGTAGAATATTGGTAGACTATAATATTCATAGGAATATAGGAATCGTTATGTTTTTGTTAACTTAGAATGAGTCGTTTATATCTACAGACGCTGCAGGTTGCCTTCCATAGAGTCCACCAAGCTGAACCACCATGTTTCTACAGTAGGAAACTTGGCGGTTTGGGGGGTCTTTTTTTGTGCGTTTTGCGGCCACTACAGTTTCTCCATCGCGCTCAGAATGGGAGGGTGAAGCAAGGGAGTTGCAATCTGCAACTACACTCCTAGATGCCACTAAATCCTACACAGTTGACCTTTTTTTTAAATGGGTTTTTGGGGAGTTTTTCCACCCAAATCAAGGGTCTAAGGACAGATGGTGTTGAACATTTGTACAGATTGTAAATCACTTTAGGCAAATTGTGATTGGGGGCTTTATAAATACAATTTTACTTACTCAACTACTGCATTTGTCCACAGGGGCCACCAGAATAAACACACAATGTAGCTTTTTTAAAGGTTCATCTCCCATTGTTTTAATCTATGTCCTGTAGTTAATTGTAGTTAAGACATGAGTCACTGGATCATGGTAAATATTGTTTTTTTTGTTTTTCTCAGTTTTTGTTACCGAAGATCTCCAGTGCAGTAACAGTAATAACAGTTGTGTTTGTCTGTGGTTAGTTGGCTACATTTGGATAATATACTACAGGCACTCGTGCATTTTCAGATCAGAATGTTAATTTCATAAAGAGACAATATCCTTTTAGAGCAACAATTAAGTTAAAAGACAGGAAAGAACACAGACAATACCCAGCTCTGTGAACAGAAATACAAATCAATAATGTCCAGTCATGACCTCACTTGCAGTGAAAACTTTGAGTTACTGTAAATTGACGCAGACAGAGGTGTTTTCCTGTGGACACCCACATAAAAAAAAAAAAAAAAAACAACTGTCAAATTCTGGAGGAAAATGGCAGACGACAAAATTACAAGGCTCAGGTTTAGTCTGCAAGTTGTGTTTTCTGGAGGTGTACAGTCAGTACAAGACTGAAGGAGGGGCAGGATAATGACTCCACATTTTATGGGTTTCCTGGTGCAGCCACGACCATCGACGAGCCGCTGACCGTAAACCTTTCAACTCAGTTTACACAAACCAGACCCACTCTTCTTCTTCTCTGTCTCTTATTTGCCTCCCAGGAACCCTTGGAAATCTTTTTTATATAGACTCTTAATGTTAAGTTATTTCTTAATATCTCGTCAGAAACACATACAGTATTTTGTATTCTGACTATTCAACCACTAGAGGTTGGTTTCACTTAAACATGCTGTTGCTAGTAGCAACCACTACAGTTCTATCCTCCTGGGAATCCAATTACTTTCCTACCTTTTTTTTAGGGATAGAAGGGAGGCAAACAACATGTCCGCTGTAGTGGACCACAGGATCAGGTCATTGGTACAAAATAAGTCTCGGACAGGTTGATGCAGGTCTTGACTCACTGTACTTTATCCCTTCTATAACACAACAACTTACAAAAAATTTGACTATTTAACAGAAAATGTTTATTTAAAAATTATTTTATCCACCCATAGCAACTGCCTGCTCTTCAGAAATAACAGACCACAGAAATCATAGATTGACTAATGAGAATCAAGTATTCAACAAAACAGTCTCATACGTTCTCCTGCCATACTCATAAGAACATTTCATGACACCAGTTGCGAAATCCAATATTGGATACCAATGTGTCTGCATTGTGGGTGTTACATTACATGGAATAACACATTTACTGTAAAAATAGAATTTGTAGTAATTAAAGTACCATGAATATTAACCGTGGCTAATCACTGGAACTGAATAGATCACATGTGCTACTCCTGATTTACAGAGGGACAATGTATTTCCTGCTTGTCCCTTTCCCTCTCTGTCTCTGTGTCTGTGTCTGTATCTGTCGGCTCCTAAACAAATTCTGTGACACTAATGGTAGTCACTACATAAAATGTGCCGCATCTGTGAAAGGTTAGTGTGGTGGAGTGTTTCCTGTAGAGGAATGTTAAAAGGATGCTCTAAAGGGAGAGAGAAATCAAGGGCCTCCATCTTTACCTCTGTGTTTGTGGACTCCTGCAGGGAAAAAGCCAGTAAAAAGAAACTTATCAAAGAGAAGATGGCAAGAGACGAACTCCATGCGAGTGAAGGAAGAAGTGAATGATGGCATGTGTCTCGTGTGTGCGTGTGTGACAGATAGTTGGAGTGAAGATCTTTCTCTGATTCAGTGTGCCTCCTGCATCTTTTTCCTCTTCTTCACCGTCTTCTTCAATCACAGGTTCACAATCATCCTCATCTCTGTCATCATCTGACAGGTCCAAATCTGAATCTCCCTTAATAATCCTGTAAAGAATCCTCTGTGTTTCAGTTCTGTCTCTTACAACAATGTGGAGTCATTAAGTACATAAAGATGGTCCTGGTATCCAATTATTTTGTTCTTTTTATGAACGTCAACTGTAGTGAACTGCTCTCAGAACTAAATATGTAATTCCTGACATGTTAATAAACAAGAACATATGTGATTATCATAGTAAAAAACAACAACAGATAAATAATATTGGACTTCTCCTCTTCCATAAAATCCGCTTGCTCCTATGTTGTCCATATTGAAAAGAAAGAAAGAGGAAGTTCCCATCATCTTAGCCTATCAATTGATCTATCACTAGAAAGCCCAGGATGCCCTCTTGAGTTACTCTATATATCCCTGTTGTAATGTAAAAAGAGTATAAGGTTATTCATGTGATCCAAGTCAGTGGGCTGGGTCCCAGGATAGCAGTTAAACTGACACTGTTACGCCATTTTGTCAAATTGGTGACCCAACAAACATTGATAGGCATCTTTTAATCTACTTCCTAAAGCAGTTTTTCTGTTTGTCGTCATATCATTAATTCTTCTTCAAAAAGGGCTTTTAGAAACGACAAACAAGGGATTAAGTAACTTACATTCTAGCAAACACACATTCCTAGGAAAATGTAGTTACAGTAACAATACCACAAACTACAGCCACATCAGTTAATTTTTAGCACTCCTTTACGTTGTATCATTTTGAAGAGTTGATATAAATCTATGACCCTCTTAACTGCAATAAACCTTATTTTTACAGGTAATTATTCTTTGGCACTATATCTTAAAAAGTCTCAAGAGTATTTTTTACATAGCTGAAAAGCTGATTGTTTTTCTTATCCAGGACCTGGGAACTTTTTTCTAACTTTTTATCTTAAGTTGTTTTTAGAAGGTCATTTGCTGTCAGACTTGACATTTTTAAATGTCTATATCTCAACCAACTTAAAGATTGGGTTGGAATTTCGGGAACTGCACAACATCCATCTCCGATAATGGAACAGGAGACATAACCTCTAAAACCTTGTTATTCTATCTCCTCTTACTTGTTTTCATGTTTCTTTTTATAGTTTTTCCAGTCTAGATACTGCTTTAACGTCTTCCAAACAGCTTTTAAAGCTTTAACATCTTCAGAAGTTGCTTAAATTAAACCTAATCTAGAGACATATGAAGGCTGGCATTTACATTACTGATTAAAGTAAAACAAAACGAGAATAACCAATCAAATCTCCAAACCTTTCACCATCTCTTTCCATAAGTGTTTTTTGTTTCCCAGTTACATCTGTCTCTTGAAGGAGCCACCAACAATGACAATGGCGGAGAAGTGGCTCAAGTAAGGACTTTTCTGCAACTGTCTGAGCACTAAAAGAGCTTCACCCTGGACGTCTGAATGGCTGATGCTGTTAGTGTGTCTGAGAGCTCTCGGATCAATAAAGTCAGGCCTCTTCTCTCTGTGATACCTGGTCATGCTGTGTATTTGGAGCTGAAGAGAACCAGCATGTCAAAAGATGAAGTCAGAGGAGGGTAAGACGAGAGCAGAGGGGCAGAGAGAAAACCTTTTAAAGGTCCAGTGTGTTACATTTAGGAGGATCTATTGGCAGAAATGAATGTAATATTCATAGGTATGTTTTCATAATGAACAGACCAAGTTTCGTAACCAACATAGTTTCTCTTTCACCCTTGGAAGGCTGCACTGTATTCAAATGATTGCAATCTGCAACTATACCACTAGATGCCACTAAATCTTTAAAAAAAACAAGCTGTAGACCCACTTTTGAGAAAGTAGGTGTTTGTTTTTGCTGACAACCCGAAATCAAGTTGTTTCAGACAAGTTGATTTTAATTAGAATGGATCCACTTTAAATAAAGGAGAAGAAAGTTAACATACATCCTGTAACATAACTTTTACATATACGATTAAATATTGTTGTTTTACCATTTTGATCTTTGGAAAGTTAGACTAGAGTCTAGATATTTAATAAGGTGCTGCTCCTCCCAAAATATATCTCCTTGAATAGAAGACTTACCTTAGGGTGAAAGGTGGCAATTTTGCAATAATTCCTAACATGAACATTTTTTTGTTTTGTCCTGGTCTAAACTTCTGCAGTTCTATGTCTCAAATGTACAACCATATACTATTGAAGTGGTCTGAGAAGTTTTTTTGGATGCTTTGAGGCTTAGTGGTTTACCATTATTTATGCAGTTTGGTTCATACAACAATTCAGGATATCTGGGTCTACAAGCAATTGAGACCAGAAACTCTTCCACACACTCTTTCAAGTAAGAAGTTTTCAATTTCTAGCAGATCAACCAGTGGGGTCGCCCCCTGATGGTCATTAGAGAGGATGCAGGTTTAAGGGACTTCATTGGCTTTTCAGACCCAGAGGCTATAGCCACTTTTTCTGTGTAGTTAAGTTGAATGTCTGGATTCATTAAATTAAAGCAACAAAAACAGCTTTCTAGAGCTTTTTATTAGAACATTCAAAATAAAAAAAAATCTTTACATAATCCATCACTGATCACAAGCAACAAACAAGTAAAAAATGTGAGATGCATAGATACAGAAGCAAAGCATTGAGGAGTCATTACACATTCGAGTGGTTTGAGGAGGTGGAAGATGGAAAGCAATAGGCCAAAGCAACAGGTCTAAAGCAGCTAAAGAGAAGAAAACATTGCTGGAACACCCTCGGCTTTCTGAGCGTGCTCCTACAGCTGGAAGCTATGTGTGGATGTACATGCATGTACTCGCTCATTGGGTCCATAGACTTCTCTCAAGTCCCATATCTGGTCCAGGTAGGACATACTGCGTGCGGTGAGGTGGTCAAGGGCTAAGCTACAAGAACGCACGGGACTGTGTATTCATGTCCATCTGCATGCATGTGGGTTATAACTTGTTTATTTCTTGCGGTAATCATCTGCATAGGCTCTGTGATCACCCTGCTCAGGGTAGTGGTCTCCATAGCGCCTCAGTATGTCCTGGAGGCTGGGCATACCTTGTGAGAGTGGCTGGTAGGGCATGTGAGGCTCCTCCTGGCCGCTCTGGTAGGGCTCAGCCTCATACTGGTCCTGTTCCTCCTGCTCCTGATGCTGCTTGCTCTCTGCTTCCCTCTGGTTGTGGTCCTCCTGGCCGTATTGCTCAGGGTGGGCCTCGGCATGGGTCTGCTCGGGCTCGTAGCGACGCAGGCGGCAGTCTGGGTCGTGTTCAGGGTCACAGTGTGGGTTTTCAGGCTCCATGACTCCATTTCGGGTGCCGTCAGCGTTCAGGTGGGGCTCGTAGGCTTCGGCAGGATAGGGAATGCGGCGGTGAACTCCAGAACGTGGCTTGTTGGGCTTCACGGGGTAGCACTCACGATCGTAGCCGATGAAGCAGTCGTAGCCCTCCTTTGTTTTACCTGGTGGGCCCAGAGGGTGGCTCTCCTCACGTGGAGGCTCTTCATAATTGGGATTGGAAAAAGGGTACTGCTGCCTCGGGGTAGGAGGACCACGGCGATGCATGGCGGCCGCAGCCTCACGAATAGCAGAGAAAGGATCATTGGGGTTAGACTCTGGAGCAGCCTCCATGCGGGGAGCATATGGGTCACTCCCGTGGGCTTGGGACATGAATCTGCGCAGGATGGCATATGGGTCATTAGCCGGAGGAGAGGCTGGGGCGCTAGCCTGGCGGTACATAGCATAGGGATCCATAACTCTGTTAGCATTAGCATTAGCATAAGCATCCCTAAACATTGCATAGGGGTCGTTGTTCTGCTCAGCAGGAGGAGGGGCAGCACGAATGGCAGCAGCCTCCTCTTTTTCCTCGTTTTTGTATGCCTCAGGGGGAGTAGCAAACTTGGTGGCGGTTAGAGGGTTGCAGCCTTCTTCAAAAAGAGGGTTGCAGGATCCAGGGCCAGCAGGGGAAGGAGGGTTAGGGGCACGGGGCGCCTGGAGGAACACATGACAGTAGAAACACCATAAGTTGTGATAATCAAGGCATAGGTACAAATGAAAACATAAAAAAACAGGATGCAGCAGTTGAAATCTGTTAAACTGAATTTGAAAAAATCTTTCACAGTAACAAAGCATACCACAAGGGAGGCAGCATAGGCACAACGGGGATCCCGTGGATCACAGTTGGGGTACTGCAGGTAGAGACCAGAAGGGGCTTTCTGCACCAGTTTGGGTTTGCAGGTGGGGTCATTCTTGGGGTCACAGCCGAGGTGAGCGTAGGAAGGCAGAGGTCCAGCAGAGGGTGAATGCCCGTAGGCCGCTCTCAGGTGGTACTGCAGACACTCTACATCGTCAGAGGGGCAGATACGCAGCAGCTCGGTCTTCTGCTCCTGAAGTATGAGAAACAAGGGCAGATATGTTACCTTGATGTTATTAAGAATCTATTGTACCTCCAGTTTGAGAACATTGTGTGTACATTTGTTTTATGTCTTACATCAGAATTTGAAGATGCTATATATGTTTTGGGTATAATTGGGAATATGAAAAATGAAGGGCTGAAAACTACACCTAACTGCACAGATTGGACTGAGGGACACTGCCATAGTGTACGATGACTACAAGGGGGCAAAAAAGTCAAAAAACTTCTAAAGATTCTACACATTGTGGCTTTTCTTCACACACTGCAACAGCATAAGGTTAGGTAAGTTGTTGAAATATAATAAAATACAAAATTCCTATTAATATTACTGTATACGTTTTAGGTATTTCTTTGCATGCAGTGTACCAAATATATTTAATGTTCAGTGAATTCCAGTATAACACAAACACTGTCTGAAAGCGTACCTTGGAAAGGTAAGGCACTGCAGATTGAGCGTAGTAGTAATAGCCTGACTGTGGGTCCTTGGCTGGAGCAGCAGAGCGAACGTAAAGAGGAGCTGGGGCCTTCATTGGTGCTGGGGCAGGGGTGGCAGCTGGGAGCACCAAGGGCAGGTAAGGGCTCTTTCCCTGGGCCAAAGCAGCATACAGGCAATAGGGGTCCTTCGTGGGGTCACAGGTTCTCACTGGTGCAGGTTTGGGGGGCTCTGGTTTAGGTTTGGGCCTGCTGGTGGCAGAAGCCACACAGTTGGGGTCATCAGAATCGGCACAGGACTTGTACACTTCCCCCAGGTGGCGCAAGTAGGCCTTGTAGGAGCGACGTCCCTCAGCACGGTTCTTGTTCTGAAGGTAGGCCAGGTAGATGCGGTCCATCTCCTGAACCTGAGGCAGGGGGGGAATATTGGTGAGCTGATTGTGTTACCACCAAGTAGCAAAGAGTTGCATGGTTACACATTCTGCAGACATGGAGCAATATTATGATCGATATATGTGTGTGTATATATGTATACAATTTCTACTGCGGATGGGGGTGCAAAAGCCTTCTCAGAGCAATAAGCTTAATGAGCAGGAGTGAGTGGTGGGCTGAGTGCTTCAGATGTTTTTTGCCCTTGGTTTCGCCACTCAGGCTACTTACAGGCTGCCTCTGCTTATTGGTTGAAATTCCATTATCGGAATCCACTGTCACTATAATGCTTTCATTAGACAAAGTAATAAATGTAGAAAGAAGAAAGATAATGGCTGATTTTGTGGGTGTGTTACATAGTCTACTTACTGCTTCCGCGTTGCCGCTGTCGGTGAAGTACTTGTACCATCCCCAGAAGTCAGAGTGCTGTTGGTACCAGCTGATGTTCCTGCGGTTGCGGATCAGCCTCCTGTGTAACTCTGCAGAAACCGCTCTCTCCTGGATACTTTCTCCCGCTGAGGCTGGAAAATTAAAAACACAAAGGCACTGCTGATCCCAAGGCTTCTGTACTTACTTGGACATAAAATTCAAGGACTTACTCATGACTTTTAAAGTTTATAATGAGATATCCAAGGCCTTAAACCTGTTATATTCAGGGGTTAGACATCATTAAGTCGTAATTGTTTTTACTTGTCAAGAAAATTGCAGCTATATCACATTACTTATCAATCACAGGGTTAGGTGTGGATGCAACATTGAAGCGAGGTGAGGTTGGTGATGAATTTGGGTGCTACTTTTTAATCAAACAGTACTTTCATGGGCTTTTTCAACAACTTTCATGGTCTTTCAACCCCGGCAAATGGCCACTGAGGTCTTTCTATCAACAAACGCTAATGTTTTAGTATGCTAAGATGAAAAATCACATATTTACCATCTCCTTTGGGCTTCTGCACAATCGGTCCAGCAGACAAGAACGCTGCACAAAACAGAGAAAAGCAAAAACAGATGTAAAATCCAGAAGTTACAGAAGTTAAGATTAAATTCTGGAAATTGCTTACTCTTTCTATTCAGACTTTTAAATGTGTCTGTAATACATCAGTGATAATATATGACATTAAACCTCAAACACATACAGGAAGATATTATTCATTAAATAGGACAGGGGTAATTGGCTCTGCCTCAAGCGCTGGCGACTGCAGCTCTTTGTAGATTTTATAGGTGAGCCTGTAACATCAAACCCCGTGCTGAGTTTTCAAAGAGCTGCATGTGCACTTGTGCGTGTGCGTGTGCGTGTGCGTGTGTGTGTGTGTGTGTGTGTGTGTGTGTGTGTCTTATGCGTACGTATGTGCACTGTTTGACCCCATGCAGCTGACGGAAACAGCAGATTCAGCTCTGCTTCAGGTTTCTTTCATCTCCACAGGGAAAAGGTGTTAATGCCTTACAGAAGGAGAGGAAGAGATGGAGAAGCAGGATGAATAAGAAAGGGAACAGACAGGTTTAAAAGAGAGATCCAGAGGGGATAATTCAGGGTTATGTGACGCGTATCGGAAGTGGAAAAACATCAATCTCCTGATTAAAAAAAACAGTTTTGATGAGCTTTGATGGAGTAATCAGGAAGACATGATGCGCACTGTAGTAAGGTCACAGATTAAGGGTAACAAGCAGAGGCATGAATTTGCAGAGAAAAACAGAATCAAAGACGAAGAAGTGAAGGTGACCCAAGGTGATGAAGCAGTGAGGAGGAGGAGGAGGAGGGCTAAATGATGCCGTCTCAGTGTATCCGCTGTATTGTTTTTTATGAGCCTGTAAAAAACACTGGCTGGCACATCTGGAAACAGCAGAGCTTTAAGTGAGCAGAGGAGGAGGTGATGCTGACAGGTACTAATTTCTTACAGGAGCAGAAATGATGAAAGAAACCCCTCCTCCTTCAGATCTCTCCCCCCCTTTTAACCATCACACGGGGCAATTTTAAAAACCATTTTTAAAAGAAAGATGAGACCTTGTCACACTGTAAATATCATGTCGAGAGAAAACTGAAACAGGTGGTGGAGGAGCAACGTGTCTTGATGGTGAAGCATTATAGATATTATGTGAACACCACAGGTTGCGTTAGAGAGCCACATTATGATATATGTGAAGCAGAGTGAGTTACAGGGACTCAGTGACATAGGTCTGTGTCCATGAACTGGTGAAGGACAGACACCCTTCGCAGTCCAACTAACCCTTAACCTTAACAGAGAGAACCTTGAAATACAGATTGTGAAGCTATAACTCAAGTAGAATGTATTTATTATGAGGAACAAAACTGCAAAACAAAAGATAAAATATGAATGTTAAGCAAATGATTTTGTGGTGAGACACAGGAGGGGGAAGGTGCACCCTAACCCTAACTGTACCCTAACTTTAGTATTTGTACTTTATACTTCTACTCCACTCTATGTCCAAGGAAAATATTGTACACTTTAACTTCACTACTTTTATTTGAGAGCCATAGTTATTTTGTAGATATATGAAACAAATGAAAGTACCCGACTGTAAATAAAGCGGAACGAATTTGCTTTATTATGAGCTACTGCAACATAAAGTGTAATAAAAAATCCAATTATATAACATCACACTGACACCTAAAAAACACCTAACCTAATGAGTACTTTTACATTTTTGATGCTTTAAGTACGTTTTCCTTCCAACACTTTTTTACTTTTACTGATGTAAGAGGCTTGCTGCTTTGAAAAGGAGACAGAAAACTAATTCTAACAAGAATACTCTGGTGTGAATAGCTCAATCAACATCATGATTATCGCTAACCAATTGTCATTTTGAATGATGTGAAATTACTGCATGTTTTTTTTCTTTTTCTCCAGTGCTCTGGGGTTGTAATTTTAGAACTTAATTGAGCTTTTCATTCAAAAAACCATTGCATAAGCTCATTCAACGCTTACAATCATTGTGGGATCGTGATGTAAAAGCTTCCAATTATGACCATTTAGAGCTGACATTTTTTAACTACGCGTCTCTGTATAATCAGGTCGGATGATACTCGACTAGTACAGTGCTGTAACTTAGAATATTACTCACCTACACTCTAAGAAATGATTTATGGGGTTAGTAAGTATAGCTCAAAATCAGAGCTTTTTCTGCATAAAAAAATAAGTTTGTTATGTGTATACATTATAATGAGTTTATAACTTAATTCAATAAGTTGGTCTAAATGAAAATAAATAAAATAGTCTTAACTCAATAATACATTAATTTTCAACATATATTTCTGCCTTAACTTAACATAGAGGTGTATTTAGTTAGCACAACTTAAAAATCTGTGTCCATGTTTGTTAAAAGCTGAGTACAAGGCTGACCTGCTCGGACATGTTGGGCACGAACAGACCATGCGGCATGCCTGTTTGAAGCATAAGGTTGGAAGACACGACTGAGCAGAGCAGAGTTGGAGAAACGCGGTTTGCAAACTTTACGGCGTACAATTTTGACTCGTTTTATTCACAACAGCTAATAACTGCATCAGCAGACAGTACGAGAAATCGTTTTACACAACACGAGATGCTTTTTCTCCATCAGCAGTGGTAATGTGTAAACTAGCAGTAATGTTAATAATTCGGTCTGACATTAGTGTTTGTTAAGTTTTGTTTTATAGTGGCAGGTTTTAATTGGCACTGGTTTTCAGTAGTTTAACTTTGTTTCTTTCAAATTTATTTAAAATTTGTAGTAGTGTTGAAGATTTGAGCAGCAATAACTTCATGGCTAGGCTGTTGTAGGTGACTGAGCCCACATTCAGTTTGTTAGTCAACCATTGGAGCAGCAAGTGCAGTCTAAAAACCCCGTCGACATAAATGTGAATGTCTTTAGCAGATAACTGTGGTGCTGTGTAATGTGTTCTACAATTAAACAAAAAATTGCGGGGGTGTGTTTACATAAAAGAACTGTGTGTCTATGTGGAATTTTCCCACTACAAACCCTGAAAACATTTATATTGATTCTGACCTACCAGGTTACGGGGATATTACGGGCGAACTGATAAAGATTGTCACAACACCATGTGGCATACCTGCAGCCCGTGCAAAGATCGTCCTGGAGGGAACAGAGGTCCTAACGGATGTGGATATTCCCAGAGCCTGTGCCTTGATAATGGGGCTGCTATACGCACTCAACCTCAGCTACCCAAAAGAACTGAAAAATACTTTTGAAGTGTTTCAAAAGACATTCCTCGAGTTGGATGATCTGAAAGCAAGTCCTAAGGTAATGTTGCCAAAAAATAAACTGCTGCGCTAAAAAAAAAAAATTGAGGAGTTAAAGAGACATTTAAGCTGTCCTCAAATTAAAGAGGAAATGTTGTGCTGTTATTTGCAATGTGTTGTTTACATACTGTATAGTAGGTGTACTGTACTGTTATTAACTATACCTAGTTCAAAGTAATGTACTTTTATACAAAAGAACTCAAATCAGTCTCAAGAGCATGACTGTAAAAATTTTCAATCTTTCTGAGACAGTTTTACAGGGCTATTTTATGTTGTAGGTTTCCTGATTTATTTTATGAAGGCTACATTTTTGTGTACTATTAAAATGTCAACATACACTCAGTCCTGTAACTGTAAGTGAGATGCTGACTGGTGTTTGAATAAACAGTTAGATCATAAAACTGGAATTTCAATGTGTGATTAAACTGAAATAGTAAACTGAGTATCTTTGGGGTTTGTTCAGTTAACTGAATAAATAATGAAAATGTTAAAGTTAGTTGTAGCACTAAATTAAACTACCAGTACATGCAAAAATTTGCTCTGTCTCTACAACAATAAAACTCACAGGGGCCCATTTTCTGCACTTCTAACTTACAGTGCAGTACAACTGGTACTTACGTAAAAGATCACAGCACTTCTTCACAGCTTAGACAGTTTTAGTGAACCATGAAAGCCGTGTATATACATAGCATATACCATAGAAACAGTCTAGATGGGGACTGTGTACTCACCAGGCAGCAGCATCACAGCCAGCAGAGTTGTGACGAACACGCCGGAGAAACTGGTTCTCCTCCTTCCAGCCATGACTTCACCTCCTCCTCTCCTGCAAATACCGAACACACTGACATTCAAAAAAGGATGCTTTACTCACTGAACTTCCCGCTCCATCAATTTCATCACTTTTTTGCCTTAATATAAAAACATTTTAAGCCTGACACCAGTTGTCACCAGTGTAATATCCAAAATGCCAGGGTATTATAGCTAGTTTCACTGATTCCCCAGACAACTGCATATTCGGAAACAGACCAAGAGTCCTAAAAGAAGTTTAGTTACCTGTGACAGTGATCAGTAGTGCAGAAAAAACATATAAATGTGGTGGAAGGTGTTCAGTTTTCACTCCAGTCACAACCTGAGACCTGGAGCGGCTTGGAAGGGAACTCTGATTTGGAGGCTTTAAACAAACATGTTGCCACAAGGCTCCCGGCTGGTCTGAAGCTACTGGTTTGTCATCATTAAAACAGAACCAGGTGTTCCTCAGCAGTCAACCTTGACTTCAACCTGAACTTGAATCCCTGGTAAGTACCTAAAACAAACATGAAGAAGTGCAGAATCACCACTCTCTTACCTGTGGTTACCTTATCGGCGTGGCTGTCTTGTCGGATCCAGATGTGGACTCAAATGAAGCCTCACAGGCCGGATGACTCAGTCCACCTGGGCTCAAACACTAAGTGTGTTGGTGTGTGTGTTTTTTTGCGGGTATGGCAGAGGTTCCTGGTGCGCCCTGTCCCTGCGGCACTTCTGACAGACTGCCCTGACGAAGGGATCGGGCACGGTTTTAAACCGAACACACACGCCAACAAGTATTCATTAACACTCACACAGAAAAACACACACACACACAGGGACCACCTGAGGGGGTCAAGGGCCACCTCAACAAGATGCCTGATTGGTCAGATCCTGCGGAAAGTGTCAGCCAATCGGAGGCACCGTAATTAAAGACAGGAAAAGAGAGAAGGTGGGAGGGCTTGAAGCAGAGATGGGGACGTGGAGAGATGTTAAGAGAAGTTGTCTCAAGTGGTGTTTTCTTTTTATTTATTTATTCACGACTGATTATTAATTAATCATTATTTCTATGAGTCACATTTAAGGTTAGAAATCAGACTCTGGATCTTTGTTTTTGGGGATTCAACACTCACTCCCAAACGAGAAAAACAAAAGACAGAAAGGGACAGGAGAGAAAACATCAGGAAATAATGAAGGGGAGCTGAGGTGCCACATAAGCAACTTCTCAGAGACCCTCACTGAGGGCCAAACCACAGCTTCTGTCTAAACCTGAACACACACACACACACACACACACACACACACACACATACAGGGACAGCTGGTCTACACATGAGGAATTTGATAATCTACAGTTTCCTCCTCAGTTTAACTGTGTTCAGACATGCCAGCCTTTAACACACACACACACACACGTACACATACAGTGAGTCTCTGAAACAGCCATATACCTGCGACGTGTGATGCAATATCAGCACATCTGACTGGATAAGCCTGTAATTCCGTTATGACACTCAGTAGTCTTATGAGGTTCTTCTTCTGGGGACGCTTTATTAGGTTATGGAGGAATTGAGATTTGCAATTTGCAAAAAAATATCAGCTTTTTCACACGAAAAGTGATTTAACCCCCCAAATCAATCATGTTTCATAACATAACATTATTAAAGTATAGTTTGGAGAGAGGATACATTTTTCTATTCGTTTTGGATGTACTGAAGTTTGGAAAATGGCCACCATGTGAACACTGGCTCTTAATGCGAGGGTTCCTCTGAGCACAGATTAAACTTCTCCATTTCCCTGTTTTATGTACACTGAGACACATTGTACATTACTGTACTCTGTGTATTACAGGGGCTGTTTTTTTTTTTTACAGTTCTGTCCCTTAATTGCAATAAGAGAAATCATAAAGCCTCTTAAAACATGGCTGTAAATCTGTTTTTTCCCCATCAAACATTAAATATATATATATGACTAAATGAGCAACAAATGTCAAAGGTTTGAGGAAAATATCAATATCAAAAGTTTAACACTGCAAATGGTGATGCCAGCATAAAGCAGCATTAGCTCAGTTTTTGTAACGGAGCCCGGCCCACTTCAAATCAGTGAAACCGGCACAGACAGAAATCTTTCATGTGAAATAACCAAAACTGTTCTTAATCTTCTTCTCAGATATTTCTGTGTTCCTGTAGATATCGGTTACTCGTAGCAACAACTTTAGTTACCATTTACTTTAATTATATTTTGTATTAATAATCTGAACTTGCAAATACATTCTGATATTATCAGTATTATTATAGATTAGACTGTGATCACCTGCCCTGTCCAGCCCACCCTCTGTCTCTGAAGTCAATCCTGCAATATGAATACAACTCCAAGCATTGTGTACGTTTCTTATTGCAAACTGAGTTTAAAAAATGTTATATTTTCTAAGTCTTATGTTTTAAGCCTACATGTGCAGCTGGTTTATGTGGACATGTATCATCTCAGGGAAAATTAAAAAAATATATATACATTAAATTGTATTCAAAGTTCATACAGTCAAAACAAATAGTTGGAAGACACTTCTCTGTTTATGATAGCTGACTGCGTCTCTATAATCACCGACAGCGATTTTACAGCCTGAGTCTGCACCTAGACGAGAACACTTTATCTCTTCTGTATTTTTAAGCATTTCCACATTTTTCTGCAGCCCCCTTTCCTGTCCCATCGTGCCCTAACTGAACATTTAGTGGTCATGTTAACACTGTATCTCGTATGTAATTAACGTTTGCCAACAGGTGTTTCGCAGAGCCCACAAACCTACAATCGAGCCGGGAGCAGATTCAAACACGACGACGCCAAAACCATACTCATAATTTTCTCTAAAGCCGGAATGTGAGGGATTCTCAGAATTCACAGACACCTGGTTCACCAAGACAGCTTTTCTTTTTCTTTTTTTGTAAAAACAAAAAGACTTTATTTCAGCATAGTGGTGAGTGACATATAGAAGGGGGGAGGGGCTGTACAAATAAGAGAACCTGTGGTCAGAATATGCCCATTTTCATTTTCCTCTGTACACGTTCACAGAAACACACTGGGGTTCAGATGCTGTCGTCACTGCAGGTCGTCGTCGTCGAACAGATCCTCAAAGTCTGCAGGTGGGAAGAGAGAATACAAGACGGAGAGAAAAGAGACAATTTTAGTCCAGATGTTTCCCAGAACTCCTACATTCTCAGCTAATTATGCTATACAAAGATAACGTTTATTCTTGTTTAAACCAGTTTAAACTTCTCAAATGCTGTTTGGTGGACTCTTTTACTTTGTTTGTACTTTGTTTGTTTGTGAAACACATGGGAACTGCATCTACATATGTTAGCATTTCTTATAAAGGCAAGTTAGCTGTTGTGGAAAATGACTAAACAAACCTTTTTATGAAGTTCTCATGGTGTAACTAAGCTATCCAATCCAATCCAATCCACTTATATATACACATATATATAGCACGATTTTAACAAACAAAGTTTCCAAAGTGCTGCACAAAAAGCTAGTAGGGAGGGTGGTCTGTTTCCTGGAAACAGAACTGTCAATAAATACAATTATTTAAGACCACAGAGACTGATCAGAGAGCGTTTGTTTATGCATCAGTACCTGAGGAAATTCTCCACATCACGAGACAAAAATAAAAAGATATTATTTATTATATGGCTGATTCCTCTTGTAGCACCACAGTTTCATCCTTTAATGTCCACGCAAAGAAACACTGCATCTACAAGCTCTGTTGATTAGCACTGAAACAATATGTGATTTAATAGATCACGTGATCAACGGCTAATCAATTATCTATCAACTAATTAATCCTTTTATGCATAACAATTCACTGTTTCCAGCTTCTCAAATAGCTAATTGTCTTTGTCCTCTGTGACAATAGGTTCTATTTCTGGGGACCCCTGGGAGCCTCTCAAGGATGCCTGGGGGGTCCTCAAAACCCCAATGCTCTATGAAGTAAAACCAAATATCTTTTTATATATATTTTTAATTTATTTTTTTTATTTATTTAATTATTTTTTAATTTAGGTTTTGGACACAACAATTTGAATATGCAGCTTGTGATGGACATTTTATGGATGAATCCAATATTTGAGAAAATGACGGACAGAAAATGATGGTACATTATAGCTGCATCCCTCAGGACTGGGGGTCTTTTCAAGCCCAGTGGCAACCGTCCCACTTTTCCTCACAGATGTCACAGCAGATGACAAAATTCAGTAGCCACAGGTGGCTTTATAAGAACACTGTGCAGGACTTTTCCTGCCCTGTGACCGTTTATCGACACACAGCACACGCTTCCAATGTGTAGGACCAGGCAGACGGTGCTGGCACACCAATGAGTACGTGGTACGTGGTCAGCTAAAGTAACTGGCTGCTCATCACCTTGAAGGCAACTCCTAGGTGTTGTGGCATTTTGCTCTATTTGGGTCTTATTAAAGAATATTGAGGGAACATAGTTGATCTGTGATTCATACGTGGAAGCAATAAGATGCAGTGGGCGGGACATCGAGCAAGCCCACAGGCGGTGACTACAGAGCTAACTCTTTGGCTCTTGGCTCAATACCGTGATTCGAACCCATACATTGTCCCCTATGAAAGAATAAAGCAACTGTGCTGGATGCTCCACTAAAAACCTCACATGGTAACGAGGTGGCTCACAGTTCCACGTAAAATGTTTGCGTCCTGGGTGTTTGTTTTACTCTAATCAAGAGGGGGTTTACTAAAAATGCTCGGATGAAAGATGGCTGCCAAATCCTCACATTTATATACTGTATGTGGAAGTGTGTTTGACATAACTTGCAATTTCTTTCATTTGCTTGTTATCTTTGGTCACCAATTGTGATGTGTCTCTGCCCAGCGTGATTTATTTGTAGCAACCGTGTGTGCTGGATCCAGACTCTCCTTCGAGCCACACACACATTATCCTGACTACCGACTAGGGGTGGGTAAAAATATCGATTCATCAATGCATTGCAATATATTTTTTCCCCAATTCAATATCGATTCATTAAATCTTCTGAATCGATTCAAGCCCCTGGCCAGTGGGGGCGCGGTGCGAAACACCTTTTGTGTGATTTGCATTGTACGGACGGAGGATGCACTCGACCACAACAACAACAACATGGCAACCGAAGCAGGTAGCAGCAGTGTTAAACCAGCGCCTTCAACTTTAAAAACAGACGTTTGGAGTCATTTGGATTGCAGTGTAAACCCGGCACACGGGAAATAGACCAAAGTAAGGTAGTGTGTAAGCTGTGCCAGACAGTACTAAAATACTGCAATAACACAACAAATTTGCGAAACCACTTAAGCCGACACCATGCAGATGCTCTGTAGCAACCCGCGGCTAAACCTGTAGATTCAAAACAGACGCAACTCGACAGATCCTTCCTTTGCAAACTGCCGCCAAACTCTGCCCACGCACAGAAGATAACGGCGTCTGTGGCCGTCTTCATATGTAAGGACCTACGACCGTACAGTGTCGTGGAAAACGGGGTTTTAAGAACATGGTATACACACTGGAACCACGATACGCCATACCAACACGCAAACACATGATGGAAGTCGCCGTCCCGAAGCTTTTAAAATTATCAACAGGTACTCTAATGAATTATTTGTGTAATTCTACTTATTACTGAATCGATATCGAAGCATTTCAATCAATATCGAATCGAATTCGAATCGAATTGTGACCTAAAGAATCAAAATTGAATCGTGAGGTTCTCAACAATACCCAGCCCTACTACAGACGTCTTTGTATCAAAAGCTGTGAGTTTGTGGCAGATGTAAACTGTACTGAGTTGAAAACAGTTTGCAGCTGTAGATGTAGGATATATAGAAGTCATTTATGTAGAAATAATTCATATAGATTTAAAAATATCTGCTAAAATGTCCCTAGGCTGAAACTGATTCAGCACACCAGGCTTGAAATACTCTTTCTTTCATGTCCCTTTGGTTTCCAGGCACAGGACATTCCTATGTTTCACCTAATAAGGGACGAGGCAAACAGCTTGCCCCTTGGCTACCCATAACCCCTTGCAACTTTTAACACAACCCACTCCACCACCAGGGAATGGGAGCCTTCTTTTGCATTGAACACTTCTTAGCTGACCTTTTAAACAGGGCTTAACATTACATTGTCGTGACCATGTCGGGTCGAGAGGGACACCTCAGCCTAAGCTTAGGGAGCACTATTAATCTCTTCAAAAAATCAAACAATGGTTTTAAATGATCGCCTTGGTTCTCCAATCAGACGAAACTCTTTCTCATGTCCGCACTCACCTCTGCCCTTTGGTTAAGAACAGTCTCATTAAGGCTGATTTCTCATTGTATGTAGCTTCTAGCCTACATATATGATCTACACTGTTATATATTTCATTATATTTATACTTGTGCGCTAATGTCTGCGTTTCTCTGCAAATGAAAAACTCCCTCATCTCTCTCCTATCTGTCTGGGCTTTTCCTCATTTAGTATTTTTTCCCCCCACGGGAATACGAGGGGACAGACAAGAGCATATTATGCAGCGAGGCGGCGTCCCGTGTGTGCCTCATTGTCTGTGTGTAAGAAAACACTTGTCTGAGAATGTGTGGGTACGTTTAAAGAGCGTTTCTCAAACAGCATTATTAACTCAACTGGGTTTTGCATCAGTCGCTTCCCAATCTCAGAGCACGTGCACGGACCTAGCGGAACAATCACAGCGCGCGTCTCAATCAGCCTTGAGTGTTAAACGTTTGGTGTGCACGTATAAAAAGATGAGGGTATAGAGTCCCATTATATTACATTACAAACCATTAAATTGCATCATTTTGGACACACACTTAATGTCGGTCTAATCATTTCTACTAGCTGTGTCTATTTCCAACAGAAACGTGGTATTGCAATACTCCTCCTCGTTCATTATTAGTATGAAGGGTCCTTATGGGAGTGAAATCCCCGTTAGGGCCACGACCCGGGACGTGCCGTACATGAGAATTCACCGAACTGCAGGTCTACGTGTTAACGACCCAAGTGATCTAAAGGAGTGCGTAGGTGTGTGTGTGTGTGTGTGTGTGTGTGTGTGTGTGTGTGTGTTTTTAAAGCAGCTGACTGGCGAGGTGTCCCGCTGAGTTTCAGTCTAACAACAGCTATAAACTCACTTTACCATCCTCCTCTTTTCCTCTCTTTTTTTTCTTTCTTTTTAACAATCAGCTCTTTTCTTTCTAGGTCATGCGCTGCTGAGCCAAAATTGTTTTGCCTGCAGCCGACGCTGCAAGACGGAAAACAGATTAGCTTAGTGTTTTTAGAGTGTCCTCTGCGTGCCTGCTCACACATAAGCCGGTGTTTACAGGGGAACAACCGGATTTTTGAGGGTTAATTTGAGAACACAATGTGGTTACGACAAAAGCTGGATACTGTGCTTAAACTAAAACTTCTATGCAGTTTGTCAATAATCTCTTTAACCTTTCATATTACTTAATAAATATTGGAATATGTTAAGTTCATTTGAGTTAATATGTTCACCAAGAAACGTTTCTAGTGATACGATGCTCTCACTTTAAAGACTTTTTAATAGAGCTTTTTTTTTACTTTACTGTGTACATGTGTTGAACAGGTCAGTCATGTCACAGTTTTATTCAGTTTGACTTTAAAAGACCGATTTACGTGGCCAAATGATCAGGTTTCTCTACAAGTGTTTCACCAGGTTTCTGTTAATCCCATGATCATTAAAGGCATTTATATGGAACAGGGGATGTTCAGATAACTTAAGTGCATGTAAACGCAGCCATTCATGTCTAAAATCCTGAGCGTCTCCTGACAAATGTGCGTAATAAAGCAAGAGGAAAGATGGAAACGTGCTTTAGTTACCCACATTTGTAACGAAACACTAGAGGGCTTTTATTTCATCATACTTCTCTATTAGATGTGACCCTTAAAAGGGCCAAATTAATATTTTTTGCTACTTACTGCGATGCATCGTGTCATTTGGCTTTGATCATTTTAGTTGCAGTCGTGATACAGATCAAGGAAATTTAAGCTTATTGCCGAAACTTGTTATTATACTGAATAAAAATAAGATTTCTGTTTAAATAAAAGAACATTTCTGCTCAACTCTGCAAGCTCCCTCCGCACTCGCCCACACCGTCCTGCTGCCATATTGTGCTACCACGTTGACCCAAGTGGTACACATGTGATCATTTAGAACAATGACTTACCGTTAAAGAAATCAGAGTGCACTGCTTTTTCATTGGCTGCCAGGTCCATTAGCAGGCCGCTGCTGCCTCCTGCCTGTTAACACACAGCAGTACAACCAGTTTTATAGCATCAGCAGGTCACTCACTCATACAGCATTACATTAAATGTAAACAGGAGTAGAGAGGTTACTAGGGAACAATATGAAAACATATTTCTCCTTCAATGTAATAACAGGAGAGGAGAGTGTAGAAGGAAACATGTTAAATGCAATCAATCATACAGAGTGTCTTCTTTTATTTATCTCTCTGCTACTTTCAAGAGTAGTTGTATTCTAGGTCTGTCTGACTGAGATTGCCTGGTATGATCAGGGGTTGTGTGTTTGGTTAACGTGTGTATAATGTGCTCTAACGAGATACTTACTAGAGATACTAGAGATATTGCTGTTATGTAATATTTCTAAAATGTAGAAGTGGTGGAAGGCCAGTACATTTACTTAAGTAGTGTTTTGATACCACACACTAGTTCCCTTCAGATTATTAAAATATGACACATTAATATAGACTAAAATACAAGCAGTATATTAAGAAATTAAAACTTTTCTGACTTTTACTCGAGTTAATTTTACTTTTAACAGCAGTAAGTAAAAATAATAATAAATCTGAAAGGTAGTAGGGTTTGATTTATTTATTATTCATTGTAGACAAAGCTTAAAATACATAAGCTATTATAAATGCTTATTAATTATTAAAGCTTTACAATAAATCAGTGTATGAGTAGTTCTAGTATATTATTATATACATTATAACATTAAAGTTTCCCAGGTTGAGTTTGGGGTTAAAAATAGGAAACAAACACCGAAGAGGAAACAACAGCTGGTGTTTATAACGCTAGTAAAAATAAACACGAAATGCACAATGTTATTATTCTTAAAATGATATTTAAAACCCACGTAGTCGGTTGTATCTGACAGAATTATTTTGAGACTATCATAATTAACGTTACTGAGCTAGTTAGCATTAGCCACTGTTTGTGTGTGTGTATAAGTCCACCGACCTCGTCCAGGTCCACATACGGTCCGGCTCCTTCCGGAAACATCTCGTCCACAGCGGGCTTCATTATTTCTATTTTTATTTAATGTTTTAGTTCAGGAGTACTTTTAAAAGATGTTGTTTACTGCTAGCAAAGGCTAGCTGCTCAAACAAAACAAACGTGTGCAACACTAAACTGGGCTCGGCTGTCTCTACGAGCTTGTGTCAGTCGGTCCGCCCTCTACTTCCGGTAACAAAAAAAGAGTTTTCCCTTTAGAAATAAAGGAAATAGATTTTAATATTAATCACAGGAATATTTCATCGTATCAGTGGTGAAAGTATGAAGTAGATATTTTACTCAACGTAACGTAACGTAACGTAAAAGTACTGCATGTAATCCTATTTAACAGCACATCAAAATATACTTTACATATTAAAAGTTCTAATTATGCAATAAAATAACCACTATGACTTATTTATCATTATTATATGTGACATTAAATCAATCAATATTAAGATTTAATTAATATTAAATCTCTTCAGTTCTGTCACAGGGAATTCTTTCTAGAATTAATAAAAATGGCAACATGTTTTATTTATTTAATTGAGGGGTAATAATGTGATATCACCAAAGTGTATGAAGTGTATTAACAGGTTTATAATATAATTAATTGTACAAATTAATAAAATATAAATAAAATATATCCATGTAAGTTTGATTAAGGCAGATATAGTGACAGTGAAATTAGATACTTTTTCAGAAGTTGGTGAAAAATGTATGGGAATAATGTTTGACTGAGTAAAGAAGACACTAGTATTCACTTTCTAATTACAAGGATTCAGTGAAAGCGGTAAACAGCCTTTGAAAACATATGAGATAAAAGATTTAGGACAATTTAAGGAAAAAGAGACACATTTTAAATCATCATAGACAAAATGACATATTTGGACGTTTTTGTATTTATTTGTGGCACATGAAGATAATATACAATCCTACAACAGGGCTACATACTCTACATTTGTATTCTATTTGTATACACTTCAAACAGTGATATATGTTGTATGCTACACTATGCCTTTTCTTCTCCACATTTATTTTTATAAATGTATTTCCTCAAAATCTTTCTCCTTTCTGTCAAAGTAAGAAATGCATTTCTATTTTATTTACTCTCAGCGGCTCCCTCCCTGCCCTCTTCCGGCCCTCCAGGCTCCTTTCATCCCCTCTTTCAGTGTTCATGTCCCTCGTTGGTCTCATATCCCAGAGTGTCTCCGAGGTGCTGGTGAGCGAAGAAGGCCCGGGCCATCTCGTTGATGTGGTTGTAGGCGCCGATGGATCTGAAGTATTCAACGTAGTTCCAGAAGTCAGAGGTGGAGTAGGGCCAGTAGGGAACAGCTGGTGGTTGATCGTATGGCACTAAAAGGAGATCAGACACATCAGGAACTCTCAGAGAATGGGCGTGAACTTATATATGTGAAAAGAGAGGAAGAGTACTTTTTTCCCACTCAAGAGAAAGTGAGCCACACCTCCAGCTCAAAATGCAACAAGCATTCTGGTCTACTGAGGCTTCTGTTGTTGAAGTATCTCAATGAGGAATTTCACAATAATGTTCAAAGTTCAAAAAATGTTTAAAAAGCGGGTGGCAGTTTTCTTAAGAAGCCTTTGGGTTGAATGTGAGTCTTTACTTCTGCTTGAAATCATTGTGCCAATGTCTGACACAACTCAATGTCTGGTGGAATGTAACTACATACATTTACTCACGTACAAATTCAAGGCACTTGTATGTACTTTTATGCCATTTATACATCTCAGAGCCAAATATTGCACTATTTTACTACACTATTTGTCTGATAGCTTTAGTTACTAGTTACCTTTCAGTTTACATTTTTTAATTTCCTTCCTGTCCAGTGAAAACCACGTATGTCAGAATTGGTCATCTCGATTTTGAATGTGTCTGATATACTGAATAATTAAGTATTCCTTTATGGGTTGAGAATATTATCCTATTTCTTAAGATGAATAAACTATTTAAAAATCCTCTTGGATTCGCTGGAATATATTGTCACAAAGCTGATTGGTTCAAAACATATGAAGATCTTATAGAACAGAAGTTAGTAAAAGATCTGAATCTTTCTTCCACCACTGCAGAAGAAGTACAAGAAATGGAAAACTATAATATCTGAGGCATTTTGTGTTTGTTGCAAAATATGAAGGTGTCTAAAAGGAGAAGTGTTATTTATATACAGTACCTCCTTCTGGGATGACTCTTGCCTCTGTGAGGAGGAGAGAGAGAGAGAAATTAACATTCCCAAGCATTCCAAGGCTTCCAAAGCACAAAGACAGGATTCAAGTGCGGAAAACTGAACTTTTTCCCAGAGGACTGCAGGATACCTGCTCCCTCCTCAAATATTATTGCTGACCATTTCACACACACACACACTCTCACAGTCTGAAGCCTAAAGAATTCCTCATCAGACAGAGTCGTCTTTGTGCACACGCCGTCACCACACACAGATGCTCTCCTGTGGATGCAGCACCGTCACATCTGGGACAATCATATATGATTCATACACAGCTTTTTTGCAGCATATATATCAAATTGGGTTTTAGTGCTTCACCACTGCATGTTTATATTGTACAAACAAACAAACTAAACTTGAGTTACAACACACCAACTGTTGCCTGGTCAAGACAATATTAAATCTGAAGCATCATTTACAGATTAAAGAAAAATTAAACTCACCACTGAGATGACAGGCAAAAAGGCAGAGGAGAACACTGAGCCAGACCAACAGCTTCATCTTGGCCTCCTAAATTAACAAAAATGTTGATGAGGTTCAGTGGTCACTTTATCAGTACATGTGATGATCCCCAAAGCCCCCCAAAAGTTGTTTTCTTTTAAACCAGAATTTTGTGAAAGTAAAATTTAGGTAAATTAAGTTTTGGTGAAATGCTTACCTGTAAATAGTCTGTGAAGCTGTGCAGAGAGATGCTGCTGTTGCTGGTTCACTGTGGTCTGTGGTGTGAGGGGCTCGGTGGAGGAATAGCCAGTGGACCTCCACCATACACACACACATGCTAACACACACACATATGCAAACACAGTCAAGCCGTGCCCAGTTTATACTCTATTTACACAGTGAAGTTCTTCCTTGATATTTCCTGTACAAAATCTGTCCATGCATATTTATTTCCCCCTGTATGTTCACAAATTGCCCTCTCACTAATGATGCTAAATGGATTAGCACCCAAGTGAGAGTTGATGTGTCAGTATCATATTACAAGACTTGACTTCAGAGAAAAAGTTCAAACAAAGCAGTTTTAGCTCTTTCTCTTTTTTCCAGCTCAGAAACAAACAGAGCAGAGAGTTACGCAGTACAATGTGACTTTTCTACTCTTCGTCAATAAGCAGTCTTCAACCAACTGAAGTTCTCCCACACTACAC
Organism: Dicentrarchus labrax; assembly: GCF_905237075.1. NCBI lineage: Eukaryota > Metazoa > Chordata > Actinopteri > Moronidae > Dicentrarchus > Dicentrarchus labrax. The sequence continues at coordinate 19,236,237 of NW_026136709.1, read as the reverse complement.
TGCTCCTCCACACCCTGCACTGGCTACTGGTGGCTGATCGAGTCCGTTTCAAGTCACTGGTACTTGCCTATTGTGCTGTAAATAGGCTCACAGGCTCACCCTACATCCAGGACAAGGTCAAACCAAACCGAGCCCGTCCACTACACTGACAATCAGATTGCTACTCCCTCACTACGAGGGGGTCCAGCTACTGATCAATCGATGTGTTGTATCCATATGGTTGGATTAACTTATTGTAAGTCCCAAGCTCAGATGGTCACAGAGAACATTAAAAGCATTCAGTCTGTAATGAAAATTATTCCTTTTATATCAACTCTCCGGCTTTATTAGTACTACAGCTTCAATTTTTATTTTCTCCTAGCTATTTGGGATTAGTAGGACCTGATAAACATAAAAAAACAGGCAATGTCTTTGAACAATTAGTCGTTTTCACAAAGAATTATGACTTTTTTACTGTAAAACTTTGTCCCCATATGAGGACGCGGGGTCGCAGGAGGACAAATCTTTAGTGGTTTAGCTAGTCTCTAACTGTCTGTATGCTGTTTGCTGAGGGTTTTTACAGCTTTCCCCCGACCCTTCCCAACAGATAAACAATGAGCTGAAACGCACTATAAAGCTCCGTAAAGTCAAAAGGTGAACAGCAAGCATTCTGGGTTACTCAGGATTCTGTGGCATCTAGTGGTGTAGTTGCAGATTGTAACTCCCTCACTTCGCCCTCCTCTGCACCTTTAATTTAATTTGTACGGTATTTATGCATTTTATGCAATTTTCCTCAACATAGATAATAAAAGTTCCTAAATATGTAACCGTAGACAAGTAAAAATGTCACTTTTTAACCTAATTTATCCCAGTTTTACCCTAAATCTCTCGTTCCTCTGTGGGACATGAGGCCACAGTGATCTCATCCCATTATCACAGCTTTATTAACCCCCTCTGTGTGTTTTTTTTTTGTGTAGTTGTGAAGCCACAGGAGGACGGAGGTGTGACAGATCAGCTGTATGCAGAGATCAAGCCGGCTGTGGACCGAGCATACTTTTGGCCATGTATGTTAATTAGAGGAGACACTTTATCTTTAATGATCTCTTCACAGGAGAAAGATAACTGGAGTGGGATCACTCGTACGGTGGACCGACTCTTTTACTTCCTGGTTACCCCGGTGATGACCCTCGGCACCATCATCGTCTTCCTGATGGGAATCTGTAACCACCCTCCACATCTGCCCTTCAAAGGAGACCCCCACGACTACAGAGAGGAAAACCCGCGCCTGCTGTGACACACAGATTAATTTCCAGTGTTCAAATCCAAAAGTTTGTTGCTTCTTAATTGTTTTTGTTTGACAACTCTTCCAGGTACATAGCTGTGTGTGTTTTCTTAAATTTGAAGTAAAAAACAAAGTCAGTTAATTACAGTTTTAATTGTATTTGTGTGGTTTGAATAAATGTTTACACTCAGCAGACATCTTTGATTGTTTTCTTTTTTTTCTTGTCTTTTTCACTACTGAAAGGACTACTAGAAAAAAGATTTAAAAAAGGTAATATATAGATATATAATGTTGCACTAATTACAGCAATTCTCAACTAGCTTCAATTAACAGATTTTATCTTCTTGTTTCTGTGTTTTATAAATCAATTATCTGTTAAACTATGAAAAACTTCTGGAATTGGTGGTAATAACCAGAACTTCATAGAGGTAACTTTAGGCATTCACATTACAAATGTGGAAATTAACTGCAATTCTCCATCGTTCCACAGGGTGGAGCTGCAACAGAAAGCAACACTGAAATATCCAATTCAATGTGTTCATCTACAGTTCTGTTGTCATAAACAGAATGAATGTGTAGAGGCAGTTTGGGTTCAGAATATGTGAATGAATGAAAGAATAAAATCCAGGAGGAGGAGGTGGTTGAGTGTGGAGCAGAAGGAGTGGAGGAGTCTCAGTGTGTCTGCAGAGACTGTGTAGAAGGACAGAGCAGCAGCAGAGCAGTCCAGATACACTGATGATACTCTGTCACATCCAGAGGAACACACAGGGATGATGGTGGACTTGAGTCATCTCCACTGGTTGTGATTCCTCTGTCAGTCACTGCTGGATGAAGCTCTCCTCTCCACTCTACCTCCCAGTAACATGGCCCAGTCAGAGCTGATGCTGCTGCTTCAACCTCTCTGGATCATCAGTACACAGCTGATCCTCCAACACAACGACCTTCCTCACCACTCACATGCTGATTGGCGTCCATCTGATGAGAAAAGAAGACAGACAACAGAAGTCATAAATCAGTGTTTACAGAGACTCCCTCCATCAGCACATCCAGTATAAAGACCAACAGGGACTTCAGTCCAGTTTAGACCAGAAGGTGAGCGGCTGTGTAGCGTAGCCTGCTTCCTTTCAGCTCTCATGTTAACATATTGGAGGGAACACACTGAGCTGAAGCTCACAGACCTGCAGACATCAAGTCTGTTGACTCTGCAGATTTCACTGACGTACACAGTGGAAATAAAATGCTTCCTGAACGCATCATTACTGCAGAAACAGAGAGACATTCACTGCCCACTGGAATGATGGATTTACTGCTGTTAGGATTCAAAGCTGATAAAAACCACAGTCTCAGTCACATTTGAATGTTTCATCTGCTTTTGAAATACTACAGGACAGATCTGTAAATATGGAGTCTGTTTAAAATAATATAAAACATATTTTGACTAAACAAAAGATAAATGGACAGATATATATATCTGATGTTAAAGGTCCTACATGACTGAACAATAGCTGTGAATACTGGACTTCAGCAGAGGTTCTGGTCTGTACAAAGACCACATGGTCACTAAATATAATGATGGTTCTTTGAAATAAGATCCAGTGGTTTGCAGGCTTCAGTCAGACTGATCTTAGAGCTGTGACAAAGATGAACTGATCAGTTGTTTAGTGTTGAAATGAGAGAACAAACACTTTGAGACCAGATTTGATGTTACAACAGTTTGATGAATGAGGACCACTGTCTCTGTACATCTTGTAATGCTGTCAGCTGGAATCCAGCTTTATTTCCTGTAGACATGAACACAAACACAGTCGTCTTCACATCAACTCAAACACATGATCACATCAAGCTTCTGGCTCATCTGATTGGCTGACTGTTCTCTCTGTCTGTCTGTCTGTCTGTCTGTCCAACCATGAAGTCTGTCACCATCCTCCTCTCACAGCTTCACAGAAGAAAGCAGCAAGTACTGGATCTTTGCTTTGATACTAACTGTGTTTAGTGCAATACTGCTGAAACCAGCATGGACTGACTCCAACCCTCTACTGACCTCAGAGTCCCCAGTCTACAGTGTGGACTCTCTAGAAAATCAGACAGCAGCTTCACTCCTGAATCCTGCAGATTGTTGTCTCTCAGGTCCAGCTCTCTCAGATGGGAGGGGTTGGACTTCAGAGCTGAGACCAGATAATCACAGCTGATCTCTGACAAACTGCAGTTCCTCAATCTGAATAAAGATGTTATTGTACAATAAGTATGTGATTTTTATTATCAGTTATTTAAAATACATAAACAAATCATGATGTGGAATATAAGATGAACATCAAGAGTTTAAGAGGTTCAGAATGAATTATCCAGTATATATATTTCTTGTTATATTCAGGTTTTAAAACATTGCTCTGCCACAGTCAATGGACTAAACCACTGAAGAAGAAAACAGACTTTAGCATTGAGATACACAGTGTGGATCAGTATTATATCAGCCTTATGTCTGCACTAAACTGTCACCACAACTTTCACATCATATTGCTCTCAGCACAGAAGGAAAAAATGGTGTCTGACCTCAGAGTCTCCAGTCTACAGTGTGGACTCTCCAGAAAACCACACAGCAGCTTCACTCCTGAATCCTGCAGCTTGTTGTCACTCAGCTCCAGCTCTCTTAGGTGGGAGGGGTTGGACTTCAGAGCTGATACCAGATAATCACAGCTGATCTCCGACAAACTGCAGCCCCTTAATCCGAAATAAATGATGTAAGTTTAGAAGACAATGTTGCTGCTTGAAATCCTTCAGTGTTTAAGGATATTGAGATCTATATGGCAGGAAAAATACCTTGAGTACGATATAAAACATTACCGCTACTGAAAGAAAGAGGAGGCTGGGGTTTACCATCACAGAAAAATTATTATATCTCAGCACAGATGACAGCATCAGCTCTCTGGGTTCGGAGAGCAGTGATAAAAGAACATACATCGAAAGAAGATATTAAATCCTGAGTTGTTGTGCATATGATTCAGATCTCACACTAAATAAACTCAATGATAGATTCAAAGTTTGGATAAAGAAAGGTATAATATATCTATGCAGCATTATACAGAAAGATGAAATTATGTGTTTTCATATATTAAGAGATACTTTTTCTTTGGAAACACAGGATTTCTAAAGATATCTCCAATTAAGAAATTACTATAATCAGAAAGTAAAATACCAGAGAGGCCAATAAACCCTTTATGCAACTTATCATGAATGCATATAAGTGATATATTAAAAGAGGGGTCATCTCTCAACTGTATAAGAGCCCTTCACAATCTAAAAGTTCATTTGACAAAATATATAAAGGATAGATGGGAGAAGGAAGGAGACCTGACAATAAAAATAATATTTGTGTATTTCAGTGGAAGAGTACAAAATCTCATGCTTGGAAAGAATTGATGCTTGAAGAAGAAAACAGACTTTAGCAGTAAGATACTCAGTGTGGATCAGTATAATATCAGCCTTATGTCTGCTCTTTACTGTCACCACAACTTTCACATCATATTAATCTCAGAAGGAAAAAATGGTGTCTGACCTCAGAGTCTCCAGTCTACATTGTGGACTCTCCAGAAAACCACACAGCAGCTTCACTCCTGAATCCTGCAGCTTGTTGTCTCTCAGCTCCAGATCTCTCAGATGGGAGGAGTTGGACTTCAGAGCTGAGACCAGATAATTGCAACTGATCTCTGACAAACTGCAGTGATACAATCTGAATAAAGAATAAATTATGAAGATAAAAATCAATTTATAATCCAATCAGATGTGTTCAGGTTTTACTTCTGAAATGTTTGTATTATTTTACACCAGTATTGTGGTCAATAAACAGGGACATATCTAGAATATCAGAATGAACTTTGATTTGACAGACAGAACACATAAACCAGATCAAGAACAGAAACCCAGCTTTGCTTCCATCAACTCAATCCCACATCCATTAACCCCGCCCACCCACATTCCCACATTGCTCACACAACCATAAAATAACATTAATTAAAAAAGAAAAAGTACATCCATGAGAAACAATGAAAATCAAATGAAATACATAACAAATCAAAAGGTAGTTGTCCTTTAACCCTTACAAACTCTTCATATCCAATGCCTTCACAGTATGGTCCAAGAAAGTCCTTAAAAAAAGTGTCTATACCATATTTTGAACTACAGATCTATTTAGAATATGTAAATAGCCTATCTTACATTAATACATTTTTAGAGATAAATACAATTTTTGGAGAAAATAACACCTACAGTTGGGTCCATATATATTTGGACACTGACACAAGTTCTGTTATTTTAGCTGTTTACCAAAACATATTTAAGATACAGTTATACAATCAATATGGGCTTAAAGTGCAGACTCTCAGCTTTAATTTGAGGGTATTCACATCCAGATTGGACGAAGGGTTTAGGAATTACAACTCTTTCATATGTAGCTGCTTCTTTTTCAAGGGACGAAAGATAATCGGACAATTAACTCAAAAGCTATTTCAGGGCTGCATGGGCTAGTCCTCATTAACCCATCATCAATTAAGCAGGTAAAAGGTTTGGAGTTGATTCCAGGTGTGGCATTTGCATTTGGAAGTGGTTGCTGTGAACCCACAACATGCGGTCAAGGGAGCTCTCAATGTTAGTGAAACAGACCATCCTTAGGCTGCAAAAAAAGAAGAAATCCTTCAGAGAGATAGCGGAAATGTTAGGAGTGGCCAAATCAACAGTTTGGTACATCCTGTGAAAAAAAAGAGCGCACTGGTGAGCTCAGGAACTCAAAAAGGCCTGAACATCCACGGAAAACAACAGTGGTGGATGATTGCAGGATCCCTTCTATGGTGAAGAAAAACACCTTCACAACATCCACCCAAGTGAAGAACACTCTCCAGGAAGTAGGTGAATCAGTATCTAAGTCTACCATAAAGAGAAGACTTCATGAGAGCAAATACAGAGGGTTCACCACAAGGTGCAAACCATTAATCAGCTTAAAAAATAGAAAGGCCAGGTCTTCTTTAGAAAACATCTAAAGGAGCCAACCCAGTTCTGGAACAGCGTTCTTTGGACAGATGAAACTAAGATCAACCTGTACCAGAATGATGGGAAGAAGAAAGTATGGAGAAAGCTTGGAACGGCTGATGATCCAAAGCACACCACATCTTCTGCAAAACGTGGTGGAGGCAGTGTGATGGCATGGGCATGCATGGCTTCCAACGGCACTGGGTCACTAGTGTTTATTAATGATGTGACAGGAAACAGTAGCAGCCGGATGAATTCTGATGTGTATATTCTTTCTGCTCAGATTCAGCCAAATGCAGCAAAGTTGACTGGACGGCGCTTCACAGTACAGATGGACAATGACCCAAAACATACTGAAAAAGCAACCCAGGAGTTTTTTTAAGGCAAATAAGTGGAATATTCTGCAATGGCCGAGTCAATCACCAGATCTCAACCTGATCGAGCATGCATTTCATTTGCTTAAGACAAAATTTAAAGCAGAAAGACCCACAAACAAGCAACAACTGAAGACAACTGCAATAAAGGCAAGGCACAGCATCACATATAAATAAACAAAATAATAAAAATAAAAGGAGGAAACCCAGCGTTTGGTGATATCCATGGGTTCCAGACTTCAGGCAGTCATTGCCTGCAAAGGATTCTCAACAAAGTATTAAAAATGAAAATTGTATTTATGGTAATGTTAATTTGTCCAGTTATTTTTGAGCCCTTGAAATGAGGAGACGTTTAAAAATGGTTGCAATTTCTCAACGTTTGATAGGATATTTTTGTTCAACTCCTTGAATTAAACCTGAAAGTGTGCACTTCAATTGCATCTCAGTTGCTTAATTTCAAATCCAATGTGGTGGCATGCAGAGCGCAAATCATGAAAATGGTGTCACTGTCCAAATATTTCTGGGCCTAACTGTATATCACACTATATCATGTCCTGTTATGCCTAAGACATGAAAACATAACAGCTATAATGATTTAAATATATTGTGGCCAATCTTGTGGGTCCTGGACTCATTCGAATGACATTTTCCACCCTCATCCTGCCTGAAACTTGCTGTGAAAGTGAGGACCAACAGATTGTTTTTTGACATAAACATCTCTCTTGCTGCCTGCTCCTCTCCCTCAGTGGCATCTTCATCAGATTGGCTGTAATCAGAGTTTTCCTCTATGTTATCTTCTTGCTCTGACACATCCTCCTCCAAATCACTCTCACCTTCTTCATCGTGGAAGATCTGATCAAGGACCTCTTGAAGAGTGAGTCTTGCTGCCATGACCTCTGTACTTCTGCCACTGAAAGGGCATCTCTGGTACCTTTTATAATCTTATTAACCCTAACCCCCCCTCCTCCCAAACACACACACACACACACACACACACACACACACATTGATTTGATTCTAATTTGTCTATTTTTAGATTATATTGTTATATTGCAGGTGCACGTACAGATGCAGATGCAAGTCTCTGTGTCAAGGCACGCTCTGACCTCTGCATGACCTTCTTATGTGCACGATATATGACCACTCCTATGCTGTTGTACTATGTCACTGTTTTGAGGTTCCCCCATGGCCCCCCAAGACCAGCAGGGGCCTGACCCTGTGGGAACCTGGGCGAACAGTTATTTTGACAGAGTCAAGGCCCCCCCCCAACTCTGTCACCACTGTCTCACAAAAATACACACATACATAGAATATACAGTTTCACAGTTTCAAGACTTCCTAGAACAAACATTTTCCTTGATTTGACCCACTCTAGAGGGTCTAAAATATATCTCACTAGATCCAGGTCAAATTTGACCCTGAACAACATCAATGTACAAAAATTTGTAACACCTGTGCAAAAGTATAACATTTTACAATATTTGAATTTTTGTGTATTTTGGGTCACATCAAATTTCAGGTTAAAAGAATGACATGTAGGGTATTTTTACTGCTGTCAAATACGTACCCGAACACTATGTAAGGGCTAGATGGATGGTAGCCATATCCAGATATTCAATAAAGGGCTTCCAGGTGTTGTCATAGGATTTGCTTGAGTCTGTAAGTGAACATCAAGCTATTTCAAGTTTGTTGTGGTTCAGGCTCTCCTTGAACCAGCTACTGTGTGACGGAGGAAGAGCATGCCTCCATGTGAATACAATGAGGTGTCTAGCTAATAGAGTTGTAAAGACGTAAACACCCCATGTTATCAATGAAAATTTGTGTTTAGGTTCTTTTTTGACAAACTGACAAACTTTGTAATTTGTGCTCTGACAAACGCAGAAAACAAGAGAACCGAAGGAAACTTAAAGCTTCTGTTACGTATATAAATTTTGTAAATATACACTGTACAAGAGCAAAATACATGAACTGACCTCAGAGTCTCCAGTCTACAGTTTTTACTCTCCAGTCCAGCACACAACAGCTTCACTCCTGAATCCTGCAGCTTGTTGTTACTCAGGTCCAGATCTCTCAGATGGGAGGGGTTGGACTTCAGAGCTGAGGCCACAACTTCAAAGTGAGTCTCTGAGAGTCCACATGAAGAAAGTCTGGGATAACAGAACATAAATAAAACACATTTTACTATAAAAACAGACTCTGTGCATTTTGCATCACAAAGCACATTAACATGAGCGGCTGTAGCTCAGCTGGTCAGTCATAGATCACAAGGTCTGTGATTTGAAACTTGAGCTCCTCCTGTCCACAAGTGCTGTGATTTGTGTGTATATTGTGTGTGTGTGATTCTGCTCCAGTATACCAATACCATATACATATATACTGTGGTATCAAATCATACTATGTACATTTGTTTATCTACACTATTGAATTATGTTGTATTAGTGTTATTTAAAATATATAGTATATTATATTTTGTGAAATTATAGTACAGCGTTCAACCAAAAACAAACAAACAAAAAGAACACATCCTTCTGTTTTCATTACTGTAACTGATAATTATTAATTGTGTAATACTGTAGGCCTATACATTTAAACTGTGATTCTGAGATGGTTATTGTACCGTGTAAATCTTCCTAATGCAGCCCCAGGCCCAGATGCATCTTATTATGTTGCTCCAGTTGCTTTTCCCATTAAATTAATTTAATGACTCCTATTGCATTAGATAGATAGATAGATAGATAGATAGATAGATAGATAGATAGATAGATAGATAGATAGATAGATAGATAGATAGATAGATAGATAGATAGATAGATAGATAGATATACTTCATGTCATGTCCAGGAAACTTTGTTAAGTTAATTCATTCAGTTTTGTCTCATGTCTATGTTGTCTTGTGATTTCCTGTTTTATTTTGGTTCCACTTCCTGTCTGTCTCTTGTCACCAGTTTTACTTTCTCCCTTTTGTCTGTTTTCCCGCTCTTGGGATTACCTGTCTCTGCCCTGATTGTTTCCACCTGTGCCCTTACCTTGTGTGTGTGTATAGTCCGCGTCTCCCTTTGTCCTGTGTCAGTTCGTCTTGTCCCATGTGTCAGAGAACCAGCGCTTTATCCATACCGCTGCCATTGTCAGGTCTTGTTGGTTTGTTACTTTGTTTGTTAAAGAGTGATTTTCTGTTTGTTTTCTTAGTCTTAGTATTTCCTCGTATAGAGTGATTTTCTGTTTGTTTTCTTAGTCTTAGTATTACCTCGTTAGAGGGATTTTTTGAAACTTTAGTCTGAGAGTTGTGCATTTGGGTTCTGGTCCATAGTTCAGTCGTGACACTTTATTAATCCCCGGAGGGAAATTGGGTCATCATAGCAGCCAGGTACATTAAAATAGAATAAAATACATCAATAGAATAAAATACAACAATAGAATAAAATACTTTTTTTTAGATAAATAGGTAGGTAAGGTGCAAAGAGTTGTATTAATAGTATAATATACCTTTTTCACTGGAGCCATTTTGATATAAAACAGGAGGGTAAACACAGGTGTTACCAATAACACTAGTTAAGGTTCTGTTACATTCAGGTCAAACACTGTCAGAGTGCTGCTACTGTGCATCATGGCTCACTCTAAAGGCTCTACTAAAATTAATGAACCTTCATTAGTAAAGTCTCTCTCTCTCTCTCTCTCTCTCTCTCTCTCTCTCTCTGTGTGTATGGTGGTATTTGAATGGACTCGTCTGTAAACTGAAAAGACGTTCTTTGTTAAGAACTAAACAATATAATCTTTACTTTAATACTGATGGCTTCAACTTTACATTGATTTGTAATGTTAATCACATCTGGACTTACAGAGCCTTTCTGCAGTTCCTCACAGCTGGAATCAGTCTCAGTCGTCCCTCCTGTGATGTGTTGTACTTCTCCAGGTCCAACTCATCCAGAACCTCCTCTGACATCTGCAGTATGTAGGCCAGAGCTGAACAGTGGATCTCAGAGAGTTTCTTCTCTGATCTGTTCTCTGACTTCAGGAACTCTTGGATCTCCTGATGGACTGAGTGGTCGTTCATCTCCATCAGACAGTGGAAGATGTTGATGCTTCTGTCAGGAGAGATATCATCCCTGTTCATGTCCTTCAGGTTGTTGATGGCTCTCTGGATGATTTCTGGACTGTTGTCTGTCTGACCCAGCAGGCCTCCTAAGAGTCTCTGGTTGGACTCCAGAGAGAGGCCATGAAGGAAGCGAACAAACAGGTCCAGGTGGCCATTTTTACTTTTGAAGGATTTCTCCATGGTGCTCATCAGAAAGACATCCAGAAATAGGCCTTTTTCAAGATGCAATTTGTATTTGTAGCCCAAGTCTTTTCCCAGGAAGTCCTCCAGTACGTCTGTGTTCCTGTTGGTGTTACAGTGTAACATGTAGACTGCAGCCAGAAACTCCTGAATGCTCAGATGAACAAAGCAGTAGACTGTTTTCTGAAAGACCACACTCTCTCTTTTGAAGATTTCTGTACAAAGTCCTGAGTACACTGAGGCCTCTGTGACATCAAGACCACACTGCTCCAGGTCTTCTTGGTAGAACATGATGTTTCCTTTCTCCAGCTGTTCAAACGCCAGCCTCCCCAGCTTCAGAAGAACTTCCCTGTCAGCCTCCATCAGCTCCTGTGGACTCTTCTTATGTCCCTCATCATACTTCTGCTTCTTCCTCTTTGTCTGAACCAGCAGGAAGTGTGAGTACATGTCAGTCAGGGTTTTGGGCAGCTCTCCTCTCTGGTCTGTAGTCAACATGTGGTCCAGAACTGTAGCAGTGATCCAGCAGAAGACTGGGATTAAACACATGATGTGGAGGCTCCTGGAGGTCTTGACGTGTGAGATGATTTTGCTGGACAGATCTTCATCACTGACTCTCCTCCTGAAGTACTCCTCCTTCTGCGCGTCAGTGAAGCCTCGTACTTCTGTTACCCTATCAACACATTCTGGAGGGATCTGATTGGCTGCTGCAGGTCTGGAAGTTATCCAGACGAGAGCCGAGGGAAGCAGATTCCCATTGATGAGGTTTGTCAACAGCAAGTTCACTGAAGACTTCTGTGTGACGTTGGAAACAACCACCTTGTTGTGGAAATCCAGTGAAAGTCTGCTTTCATCCAGGCCGTCAAAGATGAACAAAAGTTTATAGACAGTGAGCTGCTCTGCTGTGATCTTCTGTAATGTTGGATGGAAAACATGGAGCAGTGTGAGAAGACTGTACTGTTTTTGATCTTTGATCAAGTTCAGTTCCCTAAACGAAAACAGAATCACCAGACTGACATCTTGGTTTTCCAAACCCTCTGCCCAGTCCAGAGTGAACTTCTGCACTGAGAAGGTTTTTCCAACGCCAGCGACGCCGTTCGTCAGAACCACTCTGATGTGTCTCTGTTGGTCAGGTAAGGTTTTAAAGATGTCGTGGCACTTGATTGGAGTGTCATGGAGGGTCTCCATCTTGGAAGCTGTCTCAAGCTGCCTCACCTCATGTTGGGTATTGACCTCTTGACTCTGTCCCTCTGTGATGTAGAGCTCAGTGTAGATCCTGTTGAGGAGGGTTCCACTTCCTGTTTCATCAGTTCCTTCAGTCACATGTTTACATCTCATCTGCAGACTGATCTTAAGTTAATCTAAAACCTCCTGCAGACCACCACTCACTAAAAAGAGACAAAGGTTTTAGTCAAAACAAAGAATATTTGACAATATACAAATATAAACAGAAGTAAACCTTATGAAGCCCACACAGTGCACAATATGAGGAATATCTATGATGTGCAATAACACTGTTCAATATTGCCATGACGATATGACTTGCGATAAAAACAAACAGACAATACAGAGTTCATATTAGCTATGCAGTTCCTATGTCAGTGTGGTTTTCTGTTAATTAAGAACTGGTTAAGAATGTAATATTTTGAATAAAACTACATGTTGTTTCTAAAGCAGGAACTGTAATGTTTACAACAGCAAAGTCACTATAAGAACTCAATAATATCTCAAAACAAATATAAAATGTCAATAAAAAGAAATAATATTCCTGACATCAAAATACTGAATGAGGGTTAGAGTATCTGTCATTCATTCTGACTCTGATGTGAGACTCTCCTTGTTTGTCTCAGCCAGCAGCTCAGTTGAAAACAAGAATTTGCTAAGCTGAACTAAACAGACAGCTTTTATTTTGGTAGCAATTCACTATTAGCTGAGCTCAGCGCTGTGCGTGTGTAAAACATAGAGGAGGTGGATGAGAGAAACCGGACAGAGCAGATATCACTTCTCCACAGGTTTACATGGTTTTACTTGTTGAACAGTGTATTGATAAAGTGTTGGCTTTTATTGCACTGACTTCCAGTAACGAGCATAGTTGTCATCAAGCGTCTCCACACAGAAGTGATTTGGTTTGAGGGAGGAGACCACCTCAGGCCTGTTAATGACCTCTAGGTCAGGCAGTCATTCATGTAGCTGTAATAATAAAATGTAGCAGATACGGTTAAGATTAGATTAAGATGTACAGTCTTACTTTGTAGAGAGCTGGTCTGACTGGCTGTCTGCTGTCCAGCTCTTGTTCTGGATCTTTCTCCACACTGGGGACAGGAGGAGTCTCCTGATGAAGCACACTGGTCCCAGTATGAGGTGATGCACTGTCTGCAGAACCAGTGTCCACAGCTGATAGAGACTGGATCCTTCAGGACGTCCTGACACAAAGCACAGCAGCACAGCTGCCGCTCCACAGAGACATGACTCCTCTTCCTCTCTCTGTGAAGATATTTCTTCATTACTAAAATTATTTGTTGATTGTTGATGAAAAATATTGAGATTTGTCTTAAACAACAAATATTTACAGTGACGTCAACATCAGAGCAAAAATATATACATATTATGATATAATATATGAAATATAAATTCTAAAGTGTTTTGCTAAAGAAATAAACATTTTACATTTACATTTTACTTTGAAACAGTGTCTGCACTAATAGTTCTGCATCATGAAAATCAGTCAGTTTACAGTAAAAACAGTTTCTTACTTTGTGTCTGAGGGTCCAGGTTCATTACTGAAGTTCAGAGGAATATCATTGGACTGATCAGACTTCATAGACAGACAGCTGGACACTGGAGACTCTGCTCTCTGTCTGTTGTACTGAACTCTGCAAACACAAACATTTTTATTTGTATCACATGAATCCTTGATAAATTCCCTGAAGATAAAGCCGTTTAGGAAACTGTAAATAAACAAACTGCTGTTACTGTTGATAAATTAGAGATTTTGTATTAAAAATTTTATTAAATTAAAAGTTTGTATAATTCCTTTTAAATTAGATTTAGTTTTTCAGGGTGACTGACAGCTGCTGGATGATTTCTCTTTGTCAGAGTCACAAAAAGTTTATAAAAGTTTAGTTAAAAAATAAATTTTGATAGAAAATGTAATATACAAACACAAAATAAACAGAAAACATGACATCTGCAGAAATAACTGAAAATGAGTCATTAATGAGTTGGTCTTGGTTCTCTTACTTTGTGTCTGAGGGTCCAGGCTCATTACTGAAGTTTAGAGGAATATCATTGGACTGATGACTCTTCATAGACAGACAGTTAGACACTGGACACTCTGCTCTGTCCTCCTCTTCCTCCACACAAACACTCATCTTCTACACTTAAGTCAGTCGGAGAGATAAAATATTAACATACTGTGAGCTCAGAGCAGAAGAAACAGGAACAGGTTTGTTCAAGAGTCACTGGCTAGACTGAGAGAACAAGAAGTAACACACACGCACACACGCACACAGTACTCTGTATAGTATATAGAGTATACAATATAATATAGAACTCTACCTGGTCACTTTTCTTTAAACCTGTACTTGTTTTCTTGGGTTACAGTAGGTTTAATCTGGATTATTCAGTCAATCACAACTTTGTATCCACAGATGAAACAAACTGTTGAGTTCATTCTAACACTTCTGTCCTCTACAGTCCACAGGAAGAAAACTGACTCAGAGACTTTCACAGTAAATTAATAATAATGTTGTATTAACCCTCACCCTGCCTCAGCCTTCAGTTTTCCTCCATCTGCTCTGTCAACCTTAAATGGAGACTGAACCACTTTCAGGGTTCCCTCCCTGGTGTTATGTATACCTGGTCAGATCCTCCCCTCTCCATTTACAGGAAATCAGGTGAGTTTAACTGTGTGTGTGTGTGTGTGTGTGTGTGTGTGTGTGTGTGTGTGTGTGTGTGTGTGTGTGTGTGTGTGTGTGTGTGTGTGTGTGTGTGTGTGTGTGTGTGTGTGTGTGTGTGCAACATGATGTGTTCTGAGCGTCTTATGATCTTATGAGGTGTGGCAGAAATGCTGATTTAAGTGCCGAAGTAAGTAGTGTCTTGTGGGCTGGGCATCACACAATCACTTTTTTTCACACAAAATAGATCAAATTTGTTCATTAATTCAAATACAAATCTGCATAAACAATTATGTAATTTTCTACTGATTAAAATAAAAGTAAAGTGTTAATTTGGTACAAATCCAATTAACTGCTAATGTTATCTAGTCTTTTAGTAAAATAATAATAATGTTGTATTAACACTCACCCTGCCTCAGCCTTGAGTTTTCCTCTTTCTGCTCCGTCAACTCAAAATGGATACTGAACCAACTTAATACTTTGACCTGCATGGTTTCCTCCCTGGTGTTATGTAAGCTACCTGGTCAGCTCCTCCCTTCTCTATGTCCAGGAACTCAGGTGAGTTTGTGTGTGTGTGTGTGTGTGTGTGTGTGTGTGTGTGTGTGTGTGTGTGTGTGTGTGTGTGTGTGTGTGTGTGTGTGTGTGTGTGTGTGTGTGTGTGTGTGAGAGAGAGAGAGAGGGTGTGTTTGTGTGTGGTGCTCACACAGATCAGCTGTTCAGCATGATGTGTTCATGAGCGTCTCTCTTGGCTTGAAAAGACAATGAAATTGAGTTTTTATCAAAATGTTGGTAGTTGAATGATGTTTAAATGATGTAAATAAAATGTTGTGTTTAGATTACAACTAAAATGCAGTAAACTAAATTAAATGATTGTTTTCTTTTACAGACTTACAGGATGCCCCCCCATTTCATTTTTTGGGGATGATACTCTGAGCTGATATAGAGATGGAGATCTGAGAGGAGGCTGCTGTCCAAGCTTCATACCATGTTGGACAATGTCTCCCACCCACTCCACAATGAACTGGTCAAACACAGGAGGACTTTCAGTGCAAGACTCATTTCACCGAGATGAAGTCATTCATATATGTGGCCATCAAACTCTTTAACTCCTCCCTCATAGCGTCAAAACTCTGAGTCAATCAGTCATTAAACTGGTGCTGCTAATGTGCTATAAGTCGATTAAGGGGCAATACCCGGATCAGTGTGCAATACACTGGATTATTATGTTATTCTTGTTATTATTTAATCATTCTTTGTGATTATCTATAACACCACAATCTTAAACTCATGACAATAATCTTTTTGAAAGTAAATTAGGGATTAATCTGTGTTTGACACAGAGAGGAACAAGACCAGAAATGGTACTATGAGAAAACTCCTTGTGGTAAGTATATCTTACACACTGAATACAGAAGCACCTGTAATTAATTAAATTAACTGAAAATAACTCAAATAAACACACAAGCAGAGTGTAAAATAATGCACAACTCATCCAAAAACAAACTGGCTCAGTGGTTTGAACATGAAACGTTTTTCTAACCAAAATAAAAGTTTATCTTGAGTTCCACTTGGATGTATTTGACCAATAACTTGTGTTCAAGTTATGTATGATAGCAACTCTACAAGATCCCCAACAACCTGTGCTGCTCTGAATGTGACTGTATTGGATTAATGTGAGCAAATCCTCAGAAACTCATGAGAAACTGTAGCAAGCAGCTCTCAGCAACATCAACTAGAACTGCTTGATAATGTGTATATTAATTTAAGCTCATACATTTCCAACTTTATTATTGTGTATATATACAGTAAATTAATTTAATCACTACTGTTCACTGTTCTTTTGTTTCTTTTATGTTTGTTATTTTCTTTTAAAACATTTTATATGGAATCACTGCAAAACACTAACTTTTGTGCTGATGGTAAGAACTTAAAGTTGATCTTTAATTTTAAGTTTCTTACCTGTAGAGGGTGCTTCAACACAGTTAAGTGATTCAGTCACTTTACAAGGAGGCCGAAAAATTGTCACTTCTGAGTTTATAAAAACACTTTAAACTTGCTGTAAATATCTGACATACATTAAATACTTTTTATTCAACTGATTCTTTAATATCTTCCTATAACTTGCACCAGTAAATTCTGCTTCTGCAAACTTCTTGATTTTTCAGAGTGAATCAGCTGCAGCTCCATCATCACCATCATCTCCTGTTACTGAGGACGTCAACTCCTCACCTCAAACTGAGTTATTACTGAACATGACCTCCTGTATTAAGACCAGCGAATCAGTTTGAGAGTGACAGCAGCTTCTAATCCTGTTTTCAGTTTAACTCTGGGGCTTCCTTTTTATTGTTGATGTATGGAATTTGCCTTTAAGTCTCTAAAGTTTAATTCTTCTGTGTTACAACAGACTGGACGAGCACTTGTTGGAAACTGATTCACCTTAATTGTGTGAATAAAACATGATCTTTCTCAGTGTGCGAGTCAGAGTCAGATGGCTTTCCACCTTTGTTTTATGCTCAGAGTCTAATGAAGACATAAACAGCCGACTGCAAACTGAGAAACTACAGTAAAGCTTTGATGGAATCCAGACTTTGTTCAGGTCAATCAATCAAAAGTAAGATGTGATTTTAATATACAGATTTGTGTTTTTGATACAATATGAGAAAACAGAACAAATATATACACATAGATGATTATAATTGCTAATAATGACACATTACATAAATTCTAAACATATGTTTGCAGACTGATTTCGTGTCAAAAGAAAAAACTTGTCTGTATGCTGTACAAATGTTCTGGTGTTCAATGTGTGACCAGTGTTCAACACAGCACTGACTTCTCACCAAAATCCAGATATTTCAGTAACTTTAAGTAACTAATCAATATTTAACAATGGACCAAATAACAAAATGAAAATAGATAAATAGCATCAATAACTGCAACAACACAATCTGTTTGGATATACTAGAAAAATAGACTATTTTAAAAGATTAAAGATATATAAGCTTCGTTTAAATCCGAACTTTCAACAGGTTTTATCTTTTTGTTACAAACAGTTATCTGTTAAACTATGAGAAAAGTCTGGTATTTACAAAAGAGTATGAGGGCCACACATGAGTAAAAAATAAAGTGGAAGGTGGAAGATTTGTTTGCATTTTGCATTTTGAGAATAAAGTCTAAATATTGAAAATAAATTATAAATATTGAGAATAAAGTCTCAATATTGAGAATAAAGTCTAAATATTGAGAATAAAGTAGATGTTTCGAGATTAAAGATAATCTTTTAAGTCTAAGAGACTTGGGATGCAGCCTGTGAGTCCTGCTGGCTGTCCTACAGAGGAGAGGACAGATATACACAATCATAAATGACAGTAAAATCTGATAACAGCAGGCGCTGTGCCCTGTGTATAACATTATGATTATTACGATTAATGATCAGACTGTTTTGGTGGTGACCCCTCCCCATTTGGTGTCGTACATACAGGCAGGAATGGCGACTGATTCACAGGGAGTCCCACAACAAAGGTCCCAAAGTGCTATGGCATGTGGATTTGTATGATAAGCAGAAGCCATGCATAGCCATCAGTGGTTGCACTGATGATTTTAGTCACTATGTTGTGTGGATAGAACAAAAAACCCAACAGTAATAGTAGACTACTTTATCACACAACTGAGCGACGGAGCATTGACAGATGGACAGAAAATGGGCACACAGATAAATCTGCAAGATCTTCCTTCCCTTATTTTTTTCTTATGATTTTTCACATCAAATACCAAAATCAATTAGAAGTATAATGTGGAAATTAACTGCAAATCTCCATCTTTCCACAGGGCAGCAGCAGAGTAGTCCAGATACACTGATGATATCTTAGAGCAGTTCAGACTGCAGCTACGAGAGTCATCTCCACTGGTTGTGATACCTCTGTCAGTCACTGCTGGATGAAGCTCTCCTCTCCACTCTACACTTTGAGATCAGATTTGATGTTACAACAGTTTGATGAATGAGGACCACTGTCTCTGTACATCTTGTAATGCTGTCAGCTGGAATCCAGCTTTATTTCCTGTAGACATGAACACAACAACAACAGTTGTCTTCACATCAACTCAAACACATGATCACATCAAGCTTCTGGCTCATCTGATTGGCTGACTGTTCTCTCTCTCTCTCTCTCTCTCTCTCTCTCTCTCTCTCTCTCTCTCTCTCTCTCTCTCTCTGTCTCTCTCTCTGTCTTTCTGTCCAACCCTGAAGTCTGTCACCATCCTCCTCTCACAGCTTCCCTGAGGAAAGCAGCAAATACTGGATCTTTGCTTTGATACTAACTGTGTTTAGTACAATACTGCTGAAACCAGCATGGACTGACTCCAACCTTTTACTGACCTCAGTGTCTCCAGAGTCTCCAGTCTACAGTGTGGACTCTCCACAAGATCAGACAGCAGCTTCACTCCTGAACCCTGCAGGTAGTTTGCTCCCAGGTTCAGCTCTCTCAGATGGGAGGGGTTGGACTTCAGAGCTGAGACCAGATAATCACAGCTGATCTCTGACAAGCTGCAGCCCCTCAATCTGAATAAAGAATAAAAGATGTAAGTTTAGAAGACAATGTTCCTGCTTGAAATCATTCAGTGTTTAATCATTTGTTCAGAGCTGAAGAAGGTTTAGAATGTACAAGTTTAGAAAATGGAAACTCCAAACACCTGAACCCAACTGCAGGTCGAAACTGTAAAATACAAATAGGTTAAAAGAGCTCTCAATAATATTAATGACAACGCGCTGCTGCTTCAATAAAGACTTAGTGACTTTGGCTCTTAACCTCTGCCAGCTCCACCAGTGGCTCCATCTATACAAACTCATGTTGTGCAGCCAAACACAAATAAAAACACTTTCATGTCATATTAATCTCATCACAGAAGTAAAAAATGTCTGTGTCTGACCTCAGAGTCTCCAGTCTACAGTGTGGGCTCTCCAGAAAACCACACAGCAGCTTCACTCCTGAATCCTGCAGGTTGTTGAAGCTCAGCTCCAGAACTCTCAGATAGGAGGGGTTGGACTTCAGAGCTGAGACCAGATGATCACAGCTGATCTCTGACAAACTGCAGTCCCCCAATCTGAATAAAGTAAAAATCCATTTACACCAATCAGCCATAACATTATGAGCACTGTGAATAACACTGATTATGTGGTTATCGGAGCTCCTGTCAGTGGGTGGGATATATTAGACAATATTTTGTCCTCAGAGTTGATGCATTATAAGCAGGAAAAAGGGAAAGTGTGAGGATTTGAGCGACTTTGATAAGGGCCACATTGTGACGGGTAGACAACTGGTCAGAGCATCTCCAACCCTGGAGCGTTGTGGGGTGTTCCTTGACTGCAGTGGTCAGTACCTATCAAAAATGGTTCAAGTAAGGAACAGTGCTGAACCAGAGACAGTGTCATGGGCGGTCAAGGCTCACTAATGCACGTGGGGAACATATTTTTTATAAAAGTTACCTACTGCAGCTTTAAATATCAGATCTACAAGGGACAAAAAGTCAGTGAACTGACCTCAGAGTCCCCAGCCTACAGTGTGGACTCTCCAGAAAACCACATAGTAGCTTCACTCCTGAATCCTTCAGCTTGTTGTCACTCAGGTCCAGCTCTCTCAGATGGGAGGGGTTGGACTTCAGAGCTGAGACCAGATAATCACAGCTGATCTCTGACAAAATGCAGCCCCACAACCTGAATAAAAAATAAATTATGTAACTTTAGCACCACTGAAGAAGAAAACAGACTTTAGCATTAAGATACTCAGTGTGGATCAGTATAATATCAGCCTTATGTCTGCACTTTACTGTCACCACAACTTTCACATCATATTAATCTCAGCACAGAAGGAAAAAATGGTGTCTGACCTCAGAGTCTCCAGTCTACAGTGTGGACTCTCCAGAAAACCACACAGCAGCTTCACTCCTGAATCCTGCAGATTGTTCTTACTCAGGTCCAGATCTCCCAGATGGGAGGGGTTGGACTTCAGAGCTGAGACCAGATTATCACAGCTGACCTCTGACAAACTGCAGTTCCTCATTCTGAATACACAATAAATGATGCAGATCAAAATCCATTTATAATCCAATCAGATGTGTTTAGGTTTTAAATGTGTAGCTCAATCTTACTGTCCTAATCAATGAGCTTTTCTCTAAAATGAGTAGAGTGACTTCATCATTTTGTTATTGTGGATCATCATAATGTCAGCCTTTTACAGGCATCATCTAAATGTCACCACAACATTCATACACCTATTTATGTCAACACTGATCAATAACATGCTGCTGATCTCAGTCAAATCTGTAATACCGATCAAATCAAACATGTTGTTACTTTTATTTCATACTTTCACTTTCTTGTATCTTCTAATTCACTCTTGTGTTACTTTATCAAAAATACTAAGACAGATTTTTTTTCTACAGAATACTAAAAAGGGCCAATATGAAACAAATAAGACTAAAATAAATCATAATTTACAGAAAAACAAAACATTAAAAACCTCTTGAACACTTGTCCCAGCACTTCTGATGCTCTCATTTCAAACCACAGATCTAGATTATTTTGATCTCCATCAACACACATTGACTGATTCATCCTCAATCTTCTTTATAACAAGATGCGATCAAATGTGCACTGAGCAAGTGAGCTGCCTGTTCTCTTAATCTTAAATGTAACCAAGTACCTTCCTATGCAAATACAGTGTATTAAAAAACTTTGTGTTTTTAGTCATATGAGGAATGAGATCTGTCTTCTTGTCTGGATTCGTGTCTGGATGTAAAGAACATTTTAATGTTAAAATGTTGTGTATATAATTCTCTGTTTGTCTTTTGTTGTTCAATACTGACATTTTGATATGTGGATTCCCTTGCTGAACATGGTCTGTCATCACTTTAACTGTCTAAACTCATCATGTGACGAACTGCTAACAGATATAGGAAACAGCCCTTTATGCATTTTCTCCCATGACGCCCTGAATGCCGCTTTAAATAGTCATGAGATATGAAAGGCATTTTAAAATCACTGCCCACTTGCATGCCTCAGATTTCTTGAACAGTTCCAAAATGAATCCAGTTTGAGTACAGACTAAATTTGGAGGAAGAAACAAAACAAACCCACAAAAC
Source organism: Dicentrarchus labrax (assembly GCF_905237075.1). Lineage (NCBI taxonomy): Eukaryota > Metazoa > Chordata > Actinopteri > Moronidae > Dicentrarchus > Dicentrarchus labrax. The sequence goes on along the minus strand of NW_026136709.1, from coordinate 19,214,280 downwards.
AAAAGAACTCAAGGGAACTTCAGTTATAAGTTTTAATTTGGCAGATGTACATTGTACAAGAGCAAAATACATGAACTGACCTTAGAGTCTCCAGTCCACAGTGTGGACTCTCTAGTCCAGCACACAACAGCTTCATATCTGAATCCTGCAGCTTGTTTTTACTCAGGTCCAGCACTCTCAGATGGGAGGGGTTGGACTTCAGAGCTGAGGCCACAACTTCACAATGAGTCTCTGAGAGTTTACAGCCAGAAATTCTGTGATGACAGAGAATATAAAACTTAAAGCAGCAACAAGGAACTTTCATTTTGTGTTGATTCTTGCACCCCTTATGGACAAAAACAGTAGTGTTCCCACTGCCTCCTTTCATTGATTTCAAGGGGAATCCAACCATATCCGACCCAGTAGCAGACATTAAGAAGAACCATATAGAAATGACCAACCTTCTTGCTCATGGATCTTGTTTTCTCATGTAGGTCAAATAGAGGTATCAGTATTAATATTAGACTGTTTTAACTCCCTGTAGTAGGTAACAGTTTATTAAAAAATAATTTGCATCACAAAGCACATTAACATGAGCAGCTGTAGCTCAGCTGTCAGTTGGTCAGCTATTGATCACAAGATTTGTGAATGTAAATCTCTGTAGCTTATAACTGCACTCATATACATTTATCTCAGCCATGTGCACACCCCGATGCGCGTGGACTGCGAGAGCCTGATTATCACTGCTTGCAGCTTTAATTATAAACTTAAATACTAATGTGAGTGACATTACGGTGACCAGATGGACCAGGAACATTTTAAAAATGGGACAAGCTTTGAAAAACTCTATCAATGAACATTACTCAAGTAGCTTTGGAAAAAAACAGTTTATAGACCAGTCCATTGAAATACCACCAGAGAGAGAGAGAAAGACTCCTCACTGTTTATAAATCAAACTAATTTCTAATGTAGCAAAATATGAAAATATACATACAACTAAACATAACTAAACAATGTAAAGTTGCACATTTAATTGAATGAATTAAAAATAAATACTGTTGTTATAAAATGATGAGTTTTACTGCTGGATTTGTATCAGGGTTCCATCACCCAAAGAAAGACATTTAGAAGATGATAGAAGATAATTGTGTTCACTAACTTGATATAAACATAAACATGATTTTTTTTACATAGTTTAATGCAGAATTATTTCAACTTTTTTAGTGTGGAGGTTTTATATTGTTCATGTGTTAAGTGTGTATGTTAACTCTAAAACTGATCAACTTCATGTTGCTTCATAATATTAATCACATCTGGACTTACAGAGCCTTTCTGCAGTTCCTCACAGCTGGAATCAGTCTCCGTTGTCCCTCCACTGATGTGTTGTACTTCTTCAGGTCCAGCTCATCCAGAACCTCCTCTGACATCTGCAGTATGTAGGCCAGAGCTGAACAGTGGATCTCAGAGAGTTTCTTCTCTGATCTGTTCTCTGACTTCAGGAACTCTTGGATCTCCTGATGGACTGAGTGGTCGTTCATCTCCATCAGACAGTGGAAGATGTTGATGCTTCTGTCAGGAGAGATATTATACACGTTCATCTTCTTCAGATTGTTGATGGCCCTCTGGGTTATTTCTGGACTGTTGTGTGTCTGACCCAGCAGGCCTCCTAAGAGTCTGTGGTTGGACTCCAGAGAGAGGCCATGGAGGAAGCGAACAAACAGGTCCAGGTGGCCATTTTTACTTTCAAGGGATTTCTCAATGGTTCCTATCAAGAAGACATCCAAGGGTGAGTCACTGCAGTCTTTTCCCAGGAAGTTCTTCAGCACGTCTGTGTTCCTGTTGGTGTAACAGTGGAACATGTAGACTGCAGCCAGAAACTCCTGAATGCTCAGATGAACAAAGCAGTAGACTGTTTTCTGGAAGATCACACTCTCTCTTTTGAAGATCTCTGTACAAACTCCTGAGTACACCGAGGCCTCTGTGACATCAAGACCACACTGCTCCAGGTCTTCTTGGTAGAATATGATGTTTCCTTTTTCCAGCTGTTCAAACGCCAGCCTCCCCAGCTTCAGAAGAACTTCCCTGTCAGCCTCCATCAGCTCCTGTGGACTCTTCTCATGCCCTTCATCATACTTCTGCTTCTTCCTCTTTGTCTGAACCAGCAGGAAGTGTGAGTACATGTCAGTCAGGGTCTTGGGCAGCTCTCCTCTCTGGTCTGTAGTCAACATGTGGTCCAGAATTGTAGCAGTGATCCAGCAGAAGACTGGGATTAGACACATGATGTGGAGGCTCCTGGAGGTCTTGATGTGTGAGATGATCCTGCTGGACAGATCTTCATCACTGACTCTCCTCCTGAAGTACTCCTCCTTCTGGGTGTCCGTGAAGCCTCGTACTTCTGTTACCCTGTCAACACATTCAGGAGGGATCTGATTGGCTGCTGCAGGTCTGGAAGTTATCCAGACGAGAGCCGAGGGAAGCAGTTTCCCCTTGATGAGGTTTGTCAACAGCAAGTTGACTGAAGACTTCTGTGTGACGTTGGAAACAACCACCTTGTTGTGGAAATCCAGATGTGTCTCTGTTGGTCAGGTAAGGTTTTAAAGATCTCGTGGCACTTGACTGGAGTGTCATGGAGGGTCTTCTTCTTGGGAGCTGTCTCAAGCTGCATCACCTCATGTTGGGTATTAACATCTTCACTCTGTCCCTCTGTGACGTAGAGCTCAGTGTAGATCCTGTTGAGGAGGGTTCCACTTCCTGTTTCATCAGTTCCTTCAGTCACATGTTTACACCTCGTCTGCAGACTGATCTTATGTTCATCTAAAACCTCCTGCAGACCACCACTCACTAATAAAAAGAAAAAAGTTTGAGACAAAACAAAGAAAATTTAAGAAACTGCATATAACCAATAAAAATTAGCAGTTTTAGGGCAATATCAGAAATGCTAAATTTTCTGTCATCTTCTGACTTTGAGTCAGCATACATCTGTGATTGACAAGAGAGGCGACAGGCTGAGCCTCAGCAGCTCATCTGCAGCTCTTCACATAAACAGCTCACAGTGGCTGTTCATTCATCTGTGCAATATTTAAAACTGATCTACTGATCAAATAATGCAGAATATGTTTATCTCTTGCTTTATAAACCTCTATTTATTGAACAGCACCTCAAACAAAGCTCTGTAATGTAATGTCTGGGACAAATACACTCTGTAGCGGCTATGCCTAAACTTAAAGCCACTGAGGTTTATATTGACAGGCTAATAATTGAGGGGCTTGTGGCACCGCTTTGTTGTGCCGAGTGAATGTTACCGTTAAAGGTCTTCAGTTTGTTAAGAATCCCTAACCATTGTCCATAATCTCCACACAGACAACATTATTCACAAATAAAACAACACAGCGTTTACCTGTAGCATGTCCTAGCATAGTGGTCAAAAAACTATTTGTGCTCTTCTGTCCATCAACACCTGATGCTTTTCGTGACATTCCTACACAAAGCCACCCAACTAGATTAATTTGACGCTCCTACACACTGGTCCTATAGGCTATAGCTAATTCACAATATAAGCCTCCCACTGGTTTGCTTGTGGAAAACTTTCATGTGAAGCAGCAGCAGGAAATGTTGAATCTACATGAGCACCAACTTAACAAAGCTCTGATATTACTAAAGTAGCTACTAAAGCTGACATCTGAATGATCAAACAGAAACACAGTGAGAGAGAGTAAACTCTAGCTTACAGAAATTCACTGAGAAGCTACAATATTTTACCCAACAAAATCGTTTGTGCCACATGTCAGTTAGAACAATATGTTGAAGGATTTTAGTGTTCACTGTGTGGTTATATTATGTTATTACACATTGTGACATTCCTAACTCAGGAGGCTCTTGTCATCTCATGCCTAAACTACTGCAACTCACTCCTGTCTGCCTGCATGTGCCATCTGACCTCTGCAGCTCATCCAGAATGCAGCAGCTCAGCTGGTCTTCAACCTACTGAAGTTCTCCCACACTACACTGCTCCTCCACACCCTGCACTGTCTACTGGGGGCTGATCAACTCCATTTTCTAGTCACTGGTACTTGCCTACTGTGCTGCCAATGGTTGAAGCTCATCCTACATCCAGGACAAGGTCAAACCAAACCAAGTCCATCCACTACACTCCGCTCACAACTGTTTGTTGTCCTGGATCCATATTGTTAAAATAAGATCCCCACTGACATCAGGACAGCAGAAACTGTACACATCTTCAGCCTGAAAACTCTAAAACTAAATGTAGCACCCGATGATGTTCAGCTTATTTGATGAAGTTGATGTAGTTACATGATTCATGTAATTTTTGGGTTGTATCCACATGGTTGAATGAACTTATTGTAAGTCTCTAAATAAACGTAATGTAATGAAATGCAGCAGGTTTCATTAAGATTAGATTAAGATGTACAGTCTTACTTTGTACAGAGCTGGTCTGACTGGCTGTCTGCTGTCCAGCTCTTATTCTGGATCTTTCTCCACACTGGGGACAGGAGGAGTCCCCTGATGAAGCAGACTGGTCCCAGTATGAGGTGATGCACTGTCTGCAGAACCAGTGTCCACAGCTGGTAGAGACTGGATCCTTCAGGATGTCCTGACACATAACACAGCAGGACAGCTGCACCTCCACAGAAACATGACTCCTCTTCCTCTTTCTGTGAAGACATTTCTTTATTACTAAAATAATTTATTGATTGTTGATGAAAAATACTGAGATTGGTCCAACACTGTCTATATTTTATATATATATATATAACAGTGTTTTGCTAAAGAAATAAAATAAGACATATAACATTTTAGTTTAAAACAGTGTCTAATAGCACTAATAGTTCTGTATCATGAAAATAAATCTTCTTGCTCAATGAATCATCTTCCATTATGTCAGTTTACAGTAAAAACAGTCACTTACTTTGTGTCTGAGGGTCCAGGTTCATTACTGAAGTTTATAGGATCAACTTTAGACCGAACACTCTTCATAGACAGACAGCTAGACACTGGGGACTCTGCTCTCTGTCTGTTGTGCTGAACTCTACAAACACAAACATATTTTTAATTGTATCACATGAATCATTGATAAATTCTCTGACTTTTCTTAGATTAGATCGCAGATTTTCTGGTTGACTGACAGCCACAGTCACAAAGAGGAAGATGGAACGAAAGATTTATCTTTGTCAATGTCACAAAAAGTTTATAAAAGTTTGGTTTAAAATACATTGAGGGAGAAAATTGTACATACAAACACAAAATCAACCGAAAACATGACATCTGCAGAAGTAAAAAATGAGTCATCAATGAGTTAAAAGCAGTTCTCTTACTTTGTGTCTGAGGATCCAGGCTCATTACTGAAGTTTATAGGATCAACTTTAGACCGATCACTCTTCATAGACAGACAGCTGGACACTGGAGACTCTGCCCTGTCCTCCTCTTCCTCCACACAAACACTCATCTTCTGCACTTAAGATAAAATAATAGAAGAATCAGGAAAAACAGGTTTATTCAAAAGTCACACTGATTGAGAGAGCAGAGAGAACAGTACACACACACACACACACACACACACACACACACACACACAGTACTCTGTATAGTATATAGAGTATACAGTATAATATAAAACTCCTACTGGTCACTTTTCTTTAAACCTGTACTTGTTTTCTTGGGTTACAGTAGGTTTAATCTGTATTATTCAGTCAATCACAACTTTGTATCCACAGATGAAGCAAACTGTTGAATTAATTCTAAAATGTCTGTCCTCTACAGTCCACAGGAAGAAAACTGACTCAGAGACTTTAACAATAAATAATAATAATGTTGTATTAACCCTCACCCTGCCTCAGCCTTCAGTTTTCCTCCTTCTGCTCTGTCGACTCAAAATGGAGACTGAACCAACTGAACACTTTCACTTTCAGGGATTCCTCCCTCTTCTCATGAACCTGGATCACCTGCTCAGTGTTGCTCCTCCCCTCTTCATTTACAGGAAATCAGGTGAGTTCATCTGTGTGTGTGTGTGTGTGTGTGTGTGTGTGTGTGTGTGTGTGTGTGTGTGTGTGTGTTGCTCACAAAGATCAGCTGTTTAACATGATAAACGTCTCGTGGGTTTGACAGATGTAATTAAAATAAGTAGTTTGATATGTTTTAACACTAAAATGTATACGTATATATAATGTTATATAACACATTACAATCTAACAGCACCACTAACTCAACCTCTAAAATAAAGTTTAATCAACCTCTGTAAAACAGTTTCACTTTGTATGTGCTTCATTATACTGAAGCAGATTGGGGACATCTGCTGGCAAAAAGCAGCTCCAGCAGGAGCTACAGAACATGAACACTGGTGATAACAACTGATTTCTGAGGGGAAAAAGCTCCACAGGTTGACTTTATGAGTCTGTGCTGATCATCTAATGTGAAAACTAGCAGAGTCACACATAAAACTCTAACTCACTGATGTTTTCACTTCTTAAACTTTTAGATTTAAACGTTATACACGTGGAGCAAATTCACTGAATGTTTCACTTTGATTTGAAAACAAGGCTCCTGTGACATAAAGACAGTGAATGAAACAGATCTTCCATTGCAGAGTAAAGCATTCAGTTCACTCAGTGCAGGGTGTCATTTATTGTACAATGTTAAAGGAAAGTAGTGCATTGTAGAGGAAAATTATTACCATTTAGTAATTCTCTGTTAACTTGTGTATGAACCATACATTTCTGAGCTAAATCTTTGTATGTAACCACATTATGAAACAGGAAACTATAACTCTCTGTATTAATCTTTGTATGCAATCTTTGTTGGTTAAACCACAACTCTATGTGGTATACTGCTCTGTAAGGAAGCAGGCCTGGCTCCATTTCCGGCTGAACTATACCTGAACTCAAAGGCAAACCCCTAATACTGTCGATGACCTATTCCGAGTACAATAACCACATTATGTGCCAAGACTGAAATGTAGCCTAGCCTACACATAAAACTTAATTCCTACTTTGGTTTGAGCCCGCTCTTAGAAATGCATCTTTTACGACTTACCAATGTCTATGACCTAATCTGTTACTGTTGAAAAACGGAAGTAAATACGCTGTTTCTCTGCATTTACCATAATGCTGTGAATACTTGTACACTCGAAATTTAAGTGGGGCTGATTTGACCACGGAGATCGGACTCACGGCTTGATTGACCGCAGAATATGAAAAAACAGGCTTTTTTTCTGTTTCTGTTTTCTAGTGATTTTATTTATTTTATTTTGTTATTTGTTTTTTGATATCAGATTCATAAACGAATAAGGAAATAACAAACCGTTTTTAAATTTTTCGATTTTGGAATCTCAATTGAATATGAAAAGAACTAATGATACACAGATTCAGTGTTTCAGAAGGGTTTTATGTTGGTGTATAAAGTGGCTCCAGTCAACAGATCCTATTATAGTAGTTAACTTGTTGATAAGTTAAGTAGCCTTTAGTCTGAGAGCCACAGACTGAATCAGCTGCAGCTCCATCATCACCATCTTCTCCTGTTACTGAGGACCTCATCAGAACAGCCGACTGCAAACTGAGAAACTACAGTAAAGCTTTGATTGAATCCAGACTTTGTTCAGGTTTCATCTTGTTTCTGTTTCTCACAAGCAAATATTCATCTGTTATAAAATGAGAAAAAGCTGATGTTTGAGGTAGTTATTGATTTATTTATTTAAAAATCAGGAGATCAATAAGCAACCAACAGTTGAATCTTCTTCAGTCAGAAATAAAATTCTGGAAAAACCAAAGAAATAATTCAACAAATGTGCTTCATTTAAACCAACATGGAGATAATTTATATTTATAGAAGCTGGATTGTGGAGCTTTATATTAATCAGAAGTAAAATGTGATTTCAATATACAGATTTGTGTTTTTGAAGCAATAATATAAACTTTCACAATATGAGAAAACACAACAAATATATACATGCACATAATCTTATATTATTAACAATGACACGTAAGATTGTATCTTATTTTATATTTTGCTGATTAATTTTATGTCAATAGAATAATATAACAAAGTATTAAAATGTTCTAGTTTTAAATGTGTAACCAATGTTCACTGACTTCTCACCAAAATCCAGATATTTCAGTAACTTTAAGTAACTCTGTTTGATATTTTAATAACAATGGATCAAATATTAAAATGAAAATAGATCAATATCACCAGACTTTGCAGTTCTTTAGTTCATATTCCTGCAATAACACAATCTGTTGGGATATATTAGAAAAATAGACTCTTTTAAAAGTTAATAGATACATAACATTGTACTAATATTAATGATTCCAAAATATATTGTGGAAATTAACTGCAACTCTCCATCGTTCCACAAGGTGCAACAAAAGAAATCAATTGAGGTAAGTTTCAATCTACAGTTATGTTGACATTGTGTCTGACAGTGGAGCTGATCTCAGAGCAGTTCAGACTGCAGCACTGAGAGTCATCTCCACTGGTTGTGATTCCTCTGTCAGTCACTGCTGGATGAAGCTCTCCTCTCCACTCTACCTCCCAGTAACATGGCCCAGTCAGAGCTGATGCTGCTGCTTCCACCTCTCTGGATCATCAGGACACAGCTGATCCTCCAACACAACGACCTTCCTCACCACTCACACTCTGACAGAGATCACTTCCAGCTGATGAGAGAAGAAGACAGACAACATAAGTCATGAATCAGTGTTGACAGAGACTCTCTCCATCATCATATCCAGTATAAAGACCAGCAGGGACTTCAGTCCAGTTCAGACCAGAAGGTGAGCGGCTGTGTAGCGTAGCCTGCTTCCTTTCAGCTCTCATGTTAACGTATTGGAGTGAACTCACTGAGCTGAAGCTCACAGACCTGCAGACACTTTGGACATCAAGACTGTTGACTCTGCAGATTTCACTGAAGTACACAGTGGAAATAAAATGCTGAGAGTCCCTGAACGCATTATTACTGCAGAAACAGAGAGACATTCACTGCCCACTGTAATGATGGATTTACTGCTGTTTGGGTTCAAAGCTGATAAAAACCACAGTCTCAGTCACCTTTGAATGTTTTATCTGCTTTTGAAATATTACAGGGCAGATCTGTAAATATGGAGTCTGTTTAAAATAATAGTAAACATATTTGGACTAAACAAAAGACAAATGGACAAGACATGAACACAACAACAGTCATCTTCACATCAACTCAAACACATGATCACAACAAGCTTCTAGCTCATCTGATTGGCTGACTGTTCTCTCTCTCTATCTGTCTGTCTGTCCAACCCTGAAGTCTGTCACCATCCTCCTCTCACAGCTTCACTGAAGAAAGCAGCAAATACTGGATCTTTGCTTTGATACTAACTGTATTTAGTACAATACTGCTGAAACCAGCATGGACTGACTCCAACCCTCTACTGACCTCAGAGTCTCCAGTCTACAGTGTGGACTCTCCAGAAAACCACACAGCAGCTTCACTCCTGAATCCTGCAGCTTGTTGTTACCCAGGTTCAGCTCTCTCAGATGGGAGGGGTTGGACTTCAGACCTGAGACCAGATAATCACAGCTGATCTCTGACAAACTGCAGTCCCACAATCTGAATAAAGAATAAAAGATGTAAGTTTAGAAGATAATAGTCTTATGTCTGCACTTCACTGTCACCACAAATCTGCAAGCTAGTTCAGGCAGTCAACTCGAGCTGCGCTGCTATACACACATGACATGACCTTATTCCATAATCACTAACCAAGCGCACCCTTCCAATCTGGCAGTCTATTTAAGCTGCAAAATTTCCAAGCTCTCCCTCTGCTTTGTCAATGCCGCTGTTGCCTTGCAAGCTATTGCCGCCTGCTGCGCTGTAAGCCCCACCACCACCCGAACATCCACCTGTAGGCTCCGGCTAGGGATTAAGGTATTTGCGCATCACTCCCCAATATCTCTATGTAAACATATCTGCGGGGAGTGATGAGGTCGGAGCCTAGACGCCAAAATATAAATATGTTATACTGCTTTAATAAACATTTCTAACGTGAGTTGTCTGACTGAACTTTCACATCATATTAATCTCAGCACAGAAGGAAAAAATGGTGTCTGACCTCAGAGTCTCCAGTCTACAGTGTGGACTCTCCAGAAAACCACACAGCAGCTTCACTCCTGAATCCTGCAGCTTGTTGTTACTCAGCCACAGATCTCTCAGATGGGAGGGGTTGGACTTCAGAGCTGAGACCAGATAATCACAGCTGATCTCCAACAAACTGCAGTTCCTTAATCTGAATAAAGAATTAATGCTGTAAGTTTAGAAAACAATGTTCCTGCTTGAAGTCATTTAGTGTTTAATGATATTGAGATTTATATGGCAGGAAAAATACCTTAAGTACGATATAAAACATTACAGCTACTGAAAGAAAGAGGAGGCTGGGGTTTGCAATCACAGAAACATTATTATATCTCAGCACAGATGAGAGCATCAGCTCTCTGGGTTCGGAGAGCAGTGATAAAAGAACGTAAATTGAAAGAAGATATTAAAATCCTAAGTTGGTGTGCATATGATTCAGATCTCACACTAAATTAACTCAATGATAGATTCAAAGTTTGGATAAAGAAAGGTATAATATCTGTATGCAGCATTATACAGAAAGATGAAATGATGTGGTTTTAAAAATTAAGACATCATTTTTTTTTGGAAAAACAGGATTTCTAAAGATATCTCCAATTAAGACATTACTATAGACAAAAAGAAAAATACCAGAGAAGCCAGTTAACCCTTTATGCAACTTCTCATAAATGCATATAAGTCAGATATTAAAAGAGGGGTCATCTCTCAACTGTATAAAAGCCTCCACAATCTAAAAGCTAATTCTAAAAAATATATAAAGGATAGATGGGAGAAGAAAGGAGACCTGACAATAACAATAATATTTGCATATTTCAGTGGAAGAGTACAAAATCTCATGCTTGGAAAGAATTGATGCTTGAAGAAGAAAACAGACTTTATCATTAAAATACTCACTGTGGATCAGTATAATATCCGCCTTATGTCACCACAACTTTCACATCATATTACTCTCAGCACAGAAGGAAAAAATGGGGTCTGACCTCAGAGTCTCCAGTCTACAGTGTGGACTCTCCAGAAAACCACACAGCAGCTTCACTCCTGAATCCTGCAGCTTGTTGTCAGTCAGCTCCAGATCTCTCAGATGGGAGGGGTTGGACTTCAGAGCTGAGCCCAGATAATCACAGCTGATCTCTAACAACCTGCAGTTCCTCAATCTGAATAAAGAATAAATGATGAAGATAAAAATCCATTTATAATCCAATCAGATGTGTTCAGGTTTTTCTTCTGAAATATTTGTATTATTTTACACCAGTACTGTGGACAATAAACAGGGACATATCTAGAATATCAGAATGAACTGGTCCCTGATTTGACCGACAGAACACATAAACCAGATCAAGAACACAAACCCACCTTCACTTCCTTCAACTCAATCCCACATCCATTAACCCCGCCCACCCACATTCCCACATTGCCCACACAACCATAAAATAACATTAAGTTAAAAAAGAAAATGTACATTCATCAAGTTGGATGTTGTTCAGGATCTCCTTGAACCAGCTAATGTGTGATGGGGGAAGAGCATGCTTCCATCTGAATACAATGAGGCGTTTACTGTCCTTCACTGATTAGGAAAGTAAAGAAAATCATAAACTGACTTCTTTTTATTGCTTGATATGTAAAACGTGACGCAGCAGCTTTTAGGTGTAGTACCTCTTTCCCAGCGATTGTTTCACCCAAAAGGGGGCGTAGTCGTTCTGAAGACAAGAAAGTGACCTATGGTTGCTTTCATCCATACTTCAAACACCTGCAACTGGAAATATTTTTCACACAGTGTCTCTGTACAGTGTCTGAGAGAGAGAGAGGCTTTATGTACAAGTTCCTGTAAAATACTGTGTTCTGAAGGTTATGTGTAAAAAGACATTATTTCTAAAAATGTGTTGAACTTCTATTAATTTATTTTATACATATATGTGTTTCATATGTAACAAAACACAGTGGCGTAAGTACCGCTGGTGCAGCCAGTGCCCAGCGGCTTACAAGGGCCCATAAAGGACAGCGACACTTGCCTAGTGTCTGTGGGTGGGCCCTTTTGCACCTTCACATACCGCGTTCAGCAGTAGCATGGCACAAGAATGACTCAGTGGATTGGCTTTACTCTCAATAGAGAACAGCAGAGTGATCAGCAGTGTTGTTCATGACTTCGCTGAGCGAAAGGCCTGAAGGATGAACTTCTGGTGGGTGAGTACAGGTGTCTCTTTGTTATGGAGTGGGATCAGGGATTTAAATTACCTCTGTAATCTGTGATGAGTAATTGTGTGATCAGATGCCGTCATCCATTAATTCATAGTAGGCCTATAATGAGTTGCTGTGACATTTGTTCTGTGGTTATTGATAATAAGCTATTTTGCGTTGAAATATTACTGTAGGCTGGCTAAAACTATTTCAGTTGTTTGACAGTTGGAGACAGCCGGCTGTGGTGGTTTGAGCTGTTAGATTTGCTTTGATAGATTTGGAGCTTTGTCTGCTGTCTGTGGTGCTGATCACAGGCTGCAGGTTTGCTATAGTGTGTATGTTCTGTTATGACACAGTTGGTGTGTCTCCTTGTTGTCACTTCGGAGAACTGCAGCATGTTAGTAGTGAGAAGACACACTTGACCAGTAAGCAGGGAGACAGTGAGCCTAGTGGAGAGCAGTTACTTTACCTGAGCTGATCCAGCAACATCTGTATACATCCCATGCCTTTGGTTGCATTGTTGGTACGTATTGATTTGTTTTATTGTTATCTATAATTGTGGATGATTATTTTTGGGTAAGATTACGTTTTGTGAAGTTTATGTGTAACGGATTATGGATGACTACATTGCTCCTAGGCCTTTAAAGTTTATACGCTAAAATACAAACAGATAATTGATGTGTTAAAATATTTACATTTGTTGTTAAATAAGAATAAATACATGTAAAGCTTGTAAGCAGTACATGTTTAGACTTTTTGGGGCAGGGGATGGGGGGCACAGGAACAATATTTGCACCGGGCCGATCACAAATGTGCTACGTTTCTTCAAAAACTATGAATGCTGATACAATTTTGCAACATATTGTAAAATTATTCCTCCAGTTTTCTTACCAACATGAATCCAGTACAGAGTCAATTCTGAGTCAAACTGCAAACTGACAAACTTTAAAAAACAGATGTTGTGATTTGTGCTCAGACAAACTCAGAAAACAAGAGAACTGAAGGAAACTTAAACCTTCTGTTACGCATTTAAATTTTGTAGATATAAACTGTATAAGAGCAAAATACATGAACTGACTTCAGAGTCTCCAGTCTACAGTTTTTACTCTCCAGTCCAGCACACAACAGCTTCACTCCTGAATCCTGCAGGTCGTTGCTATTCAGGTTCAGATCTCTCAGATGGGAGGGGTTGGACTTCAGAGCTGAGGCCACAACTTCACAATGAGTCTCTGAGAGTCCACATGAGGAAAGTCTGTGATGACACAGAATATAAATTTAAGTATAATAAAATCTGACATTTTATTATGAAATACTCTTTGCATCTTGCATCACAAAGCACATTAACATAAGCGGCTGTAGCTCAGCTGGTCAGTCATTGATCACAAGGTCTGTGGTTTGAAACTTGAGCTCCTCCTGTCCACAAGTGCTATGATTTGTGTTTCTTATTTATTTCAACATGATGTTCAATGAGCTGTATAATCACTATAGGTTTTAACTGCACTTCCAAAAAACAAACAATGTAAATTACACATGAAGGGTTCAGGTCTACAGCACAAAGGGTCCTTTGATCTGACACTGTGACTGTGACCCCCCCCCACACACACACACACACACACACTCACACACTCACACACTATATACATTTGCTACACTTCCATCCCCCACATACCTTTAATTTATTGATGCTAACGTCTGCATCTGTTTTATTGTGTAAAATAATATCAATAAACAAGTTTAATACTAGTTTAAGAAAACTTTTATAGTGTTGAAGTTTTATATTTTTCATGAGTGTAAAGTGTGTATCTTTACTTTAATACTGATGGCTTCAACTTTACATTGATTTATAATATTAATCTGGACTTACTGAGCCTTTCTGCAGTTCCTCACAGCTGGAATCAGTCTCTGCCGTCCCTCCACTGATGTGTTGTACTTCTGCAGGTCCAACTCATCCAGAACCTCCTCTGACATCTGCAGCATGTAGGCCAGAGCTGAGCAGTGGATCTCAGAGAGTTCCTTCTTTGATCTGTTCTCTGACTTCAGGAACTCTTGGATCTCCTGATGGACTGAGTGGTCGTTCATCTCCATCAGACAGTGGAAGATGTTGATGCTTCTGTCAGGAGAGATATTATACACGTTCATCTTCTTCAGATTGTTGATGGCCCTCTGGGTTATTTCTGGACTGTTGTCTGTCTGACCCAGCAGGCCTCCTAAGAGTCTCTGGTTGGACTCCAGAGAGAGGCCATGAAGGAAGCGAACAAACAGGTCCAGGTGTCCATTTTTACTTTTGAGGTACCTCTCCATTGTATCTCTCAGAAAAACATCAAAATATGGGCTTATTTGAAAATACATTTTGTATTTGTGGCCCCAGTCTTCCCCCAGGAAGTCCTCCACCACGTCAGTGTTCCTGTTGGTGTAACAGTGGAACATGTAGACTGCAGCCAGAAACTCCTGAATGCTCAGATGAACAAAGCAGTAGACTGTTTTCTGAAAGATCACAATCTCTCTTTTGAAGATTTCTGTACAAAGTCCTGAGTACACAGAGGCCTCCGTGACATCAAGACCACACTGCTCCAGGTCTTCTTGGTAGAACATGATGTTTCCTTTCTCCAGCTGTTCAAACGCCAGCCTCCCCAGCTTCAGAAGAACTTCCCTGTCAGCCTCCATCAGCTCCTGTGGACTCTTCTCATGTCCCTCATCATACTTCTGCTTCTTCCTCTTTGTCTGAACCAGCAGGAAGTGTGAGTACATGTCAGTCAGGGTCTTGGGAAGCTCTCCTCTCTGGTCTATAGTCAACATGTGGTCCAGAACTGTAGCAGTGATCCAGCAGAAGACTGGGATTAGACACATGATGTGGAGGCTCCTGGAGGTCTTGATGTGTGAAATGATTCTGCTGGACAGATCTTCATCACTGACTCTCCTCCTGAAGTACTCCTCCTTCTGCGCGTCAGTGAAGCCTCGTACTTCTGTTACCCTGTCAACACATTCAGGAGGGATCTGATTGGCTGCTGCAGGTCTGGAAGTTATCCAGACGAGAGCCGAGGGAAGCAGATTCCCGTTGATGAGGTTTGTCAACAGCACGTTGACTGAAGACTTCTGTGTGACGTAAGACACAACCTCCTTGTTGTGGAAATCAAGTGAAAGTCTGCTTTCATCCAGGCCGTCAAAGATGAACAAAAGTTTACAGACAGCGAGCTTCTCTGCTGTGACCTTCTGTAATGTTGGATGGAAAACATGGAGCAGCCTGAGAAGACTGAACTGCTCATCTTTGATTAGGTTCAGCTCCCTGAACGAAAGCAGAACCACCAGAGTGACATTTTGGTTTTCCAAGCCCTCTGCCCAGTCCAGAGTGAACTTCTGCACTGAGAAGGTTTTTCCAATGCCAGCGACGCCGTTCGTCAGAACCACTCTGATGTGTCTCTGTTGGTCAGGTAAGGCTTTAAAGATCTCGTGGCACTTGATTGGAGTGTCATGGAGGGTCTTCTTCTTGGAAGCTGTCTCAAGCTGCATCACCTCATGTTGGGTATTAACCTCTTGACTCTGTCCCTCTGTGATGTAGAGCTCAGTGTAGATCCTGTTGAGGAGGGTTTCACTTCCTGTTTCATCAGTTCCTTCAGTCACATGTTTACATCTCGTCTGCAGACTGATCTTATGTTCATCTAAAACCTCCTGCAGACCACCACTCACTAAAAAAGAGAAAGAAGTTTGAGTCAAAGATTTGACAATTTGCTGATTATTTTGATTACCAATAAAAAGAAAAATCAATGTACAAATATATTTGAATAAATGTTTTTTTTCTCTGACTGCGCATTGGTGTACGTGTTTGATTGACAGCAGAGGCAACAGGCTGAGCGATGTGCAATAACACTGTTTCAATATTGTGATGACGATATGACAGCTCAGTTGAAAACAAGAATTTAAGATACATGGCAAACTAAAGAGACAGCTTTTATTTTGGTAGCAATTCACTATTAGCTAAGCTCAGCACTGTGCTTGAGTAAAACATAGCGGAGGTGGATGAGAGAAAGCAGACAGAGCAGATATCACTTCTCCACAGGTTTACATGGTTTTAAGTGATAATTCTAGCTCAGAGCCTGTTCCTCACACAGGAGGCTCTTGTCATCTCATGCCTAAACTACTGCAACTCACTCCTGTCTGCCTGCATGTGCCATCTGACCTCTGCAGCTCATCCAGAATGCAGCAGCTCAGCTGGTCTTCAACCTACTGAAGTTCTCCCACACTACACTGCTCCTCCACACCCTGCACTGGCAACTGGTGGCTGATCGAATCCATTTTTTAGTCACTCATATTCTCCTACTGTGTTGCCAATGACCTTATTTGATGAAGTTGATTCATGCAAAAAAAAATTGTTGGTTGAATGAATTCATTGTAAGTCTCTAAATAAACGTAATGTAATGAAATGTAGCAGGTTACATTAAGATTAGATTAAGATGTACAGTCTTACTTTGTACATAGCTGGTCTGACTGGCTGTCTGCGGTCCAGCTCTTGTTCTGGATCTTTCTCCACACTGGGGACAGGAGGAGTCTCCAGATGAAGCAGACTGGTCCCAGTATGAGGTGATGCACTGTCTGCAGAACCAGTGTCCACAGCTGGTAGAGACTGGATCCTTCAGGACGTCCTGACACAAAACACAGCAGGACAGCTTCTCCTCCACAGAAACATGACTCCTCTTCCTCTCTCTGTGAAGACATTTCTTTATTACTAAAATGATTTGTTGATTGTTGATGAAAAATACTGAGATTTGTCCGACACTGTCTGGAAGCTCAGATGGTCACAGAGAACATTAAAAGTGTTGTTAACTTTTCTGTTTGGATTCAGCATTCAGTCTGTAATGAAAATGATTCCTTTTATTTCAACTCTCCTGCTTTCATAAACACTGAGTGCTTTTCCTATCTGTGTCTTATTAAACATTTATTGATCTGCCTATAGTTTGTTATTAATACAAACTCAACACTTCTTGCAGCAGCTTCACAATAAAAGCCTTCCATTAAAGAGAGCTGATTATGTCCTTCACTGTTCTACAGTCACTTTGGGCAGATTAGCTTGTGTTAGTTTAAACTGAGATTAGAAGTGCTTTAAATAATTATGATGGACCAGCAGTTTACTGTAAGACACATAGCATGTAACAGTGGTGTCACAGGTTCAACTACAAACAGTTTATTTGTTCGTTTTTCATTCCTTTATGTTTCTTGTCACTTTATATTGTCAACTATCAAATTAAGGAATAGGAATGGTTTGTTTCTTCATCTTTAGATACAATATATTTAATTACACATTAGAAACATATTCTATTAGATAATAGTTACAGATATATACAGCGACATGTGTTGCTAAAGAAATAAAATAAGATACACTTTAGTTTGAAACAGTGTCTGCATTAATAGTTCTGCATCATGAAAACAAATCTATCTTGTCTTCGTGCTCAATGAATCATCTTCCATCAGGTCAGTTTACAGGAAAAACTGTTTCTTACTTTGTGTCTGAGGGTCCAGGTTCATTACTGAAGTCCAGAGGATGACGTTTGGATTGGTCACTCTTCATAGACAGACAGCTGGACACTGGAGACTCTGCTCTCTGTCTGTTGTACTGAACTCTGCAAACACCAAGATGGTTTTATTCACATAAATCCTTCGTCCTTAATCCTTCCCATTTAGGAAGCTGGAAATAAAAAACGGCTGCTACTGTTGATAACTAGGAGGTAAAAGTTCGTATTAGTCCTCTTAGATTAGATTGACTGACAGCTACAGATACTAAGAGGAAGTTGGAAAGAAAGATTTCTCTTTGTTAGTGTCACAAAAAGTTTTTGTTAGCAAATACAGTTTGGAAGAAAATGTAATATACAAACACCAGAGAACATACAGGTAACTGAATATAAGTGAAATTAATGGGTTAGTGTCAGTTCTCTTACTTTGTGTCTGAGGGTCCAGGTTCATTACTGAAGTGTAGAGGAAACTCTTTTGACTGATCACTCTTCATAGACAGACAGCTGGACACTGGAGACTCTGCTCTGTCCTCCTCTTCCTCCACACAAACACTCATCTTCTGCACTTCAGTCAGTCTGAGCGATAATATATTAAGACTGTGAGCTCATAGCACAAGAAACAGGAAACAGGAAGTAACACACACACACACACACACATATGGGTGGGTGTGGCGCAGAGGCAGAGCGGGGCTTCCCCTAATCAGAAGGTTGTTGGTTTGATCCCCGGCTCCTGGTGCCACACGTCAAAGTGTCTTTGAGCAAGATGCTGGTCTGTGAATGTGTATGAATGAGTTAGATTCTGTTCGATGGGCTTTTTCATCACTGAATGAATGAGTGTGAAAGGGTGAATGTGGCACGTAGTGTAAACGCGCTTTGAGTGGTCAGAAGACTAGAAAAGCACTATACAAGTACAGGTCCGTTTACATGGACAGACAGAGACACACATTATACAGAGTATTAAACATAATAAAACCAGCCAGAACTCCTGGTCACTTTTCTTTAAACCTGTATTTGATTTCTTGGGTTACAGTAGGTTTAATCTGTACTTTGACAGTAAAATAATTAGAATGTTGTAATAACACTCACCCTGCCTCAGCCTTCAGTTTCCCTCTTTCTGCTCTGTCGACTCAAAATGGACACTAAACAAACTGAACACTTTCACTTTCAGGGTTTCCTCCCTTTTTTTCCTCAAAGATCAGCTGTTTAACATGATGAATGTTTCCTGGGTTTGACAGATGTAATTAAAATGAGTAGTTTGATATGTTTTAATAGTAAAAAAAACAACTGTAAGACTCTTTGACAATGCATATACGTGTATATATAATGTTGTATAACACATTACAATCCAACAGCACCAGTAACTCAACCTCTAAAATAAAGTTTAATCAACCTCTGTAAAACAGTTTCACTTTGTATGCTTCATTATACTGAAGCAGGTAAGAAGAAATATATAACCTAACGTTAGTTCTCCAGATGCTGACAATATCACAGCCACAATGTAAAATAATAACAAAGCAGGAATTTTAAGTGAAAACCATCGTTGTCCAGTGTATTACTTTTTTTTTGAATATGTAACACAGTTATCAACTTTAAATTTAACTCAATTAAGGGCCACAAGAAGGAGGTGTTGACCCCATAATTGATAATAAAATAAATGATAATATTGATAATCCATAAATGCTACTATTTGTGTTATCTGTTGTTTGTGGATTCTTACTGTTTTTTTTCTTGTACATAGTGTTTTTATTTATTATTTTCCTACTTTTACTGTTTTTTATAGTGTTTTTTCTCTATCCACTTTGCTGCTGCAACATTGGAATTTCCCCATTGTGGGACAAATAAAGGAATATCTTATCTTATCTTAATTATAATGTGGTCAACAGCGCCCTCTAGTGACCAAATAACGGCAGTTAAAACAATGTAAACAGAAAACAGCAGTTTCCTACTTCAACACTGAATCTAATCCAGCTGCAGCAGTTTACCAACATTAAAAACTCCTTCAGGGGAAATATGAGGAGAAAATAAAATGTCAAAGCTTCCTGTTTCACAGCTGAACTTGATATTTATGTAATGATATTAAAAAAAAAACCCCACTTAGACCTGACATTAAAACTGTTGTATTAACCCTCTACCGCATTCATTATTACTTAAACATGATGGAAATGTTTTAATTCATTTTTATTACTTAAAATGGTTAAATAATGGAAATATTTGATATATTTATTACATTTTTTTAAAATAAAACTGATTTTTTACTGATGAAAATTAAAAGTTAACTTTCCCCAGATAGTTTTTGAATTTGTGAAAAGAGAGCCTCTTTTCACAACTGAACTAAAGTACAGGTGAGTAAAACTGAGAAAAAGTAATTGTTACCATATGGCAACACCATACAAGAAAGGGTTAAACCAGGGTTTCATTTTAACTTGATTTTAATTTAAATGTAATATTTTAAATCAAGTTGAACTAAATCATGATTCCACTGAATTTTTGCCAAATGAAGTCAGTCAGACAGAAAGAGTTCACATCAGCAGTCCAGTTAAACCAGTCTGAGGGGAAACAGTGGAAATGGGGACATCTGCTGGCAGAAAGCAGCTCCAGCAGGAGCTACAGAACATGAACACTGGTGATAACAACTGCTTCAACACTGATTTCTGAGGGGTAAAAGCTCCACAGGTTGACTTTATGATCATCTACTGTGAAAACTAGCAGAGTCACACATAAAAACTCTAACTCACTGATGTTTTCACTTCTAAAACGTTTAGATTTAAAACGTTATACACGTGGAGCAAATTCACTGAATGTTTCACTTTGATTTGAAAACAAGGCTCCTGCGACATAAAGACAGTGAATGAAACAGATCTTCCATTGCAGAGTAAAGCATTCAGTTCACTCAGTGCAGGGTGTCATTTAATGTACAATGTTAAAGGAAAGTAGTGCATCACGCTGAGTCATTACCAAGTTGTTAATGCATCATTATCTCATGATTATAATGACTCAGCATGTTGTGTCCCCTCAAGAAGAACGTAAAGCTACACAAGTGACAAACAGGGACTGAAGTTTTATCCACAATGTACAAATAATTTATAAAACCAGAAACAGCACAATTCATATTTGTTCATTTTATTGTTTTTATTCTCCGAGTGTATGTTAGGACTGGATGAACACAGTCTTGTATTTGTTTCTATTATTGTCAGATCCAGAGGAGCAGTAGGGAGGGGAAGAGTGGAACTAAACACTCTAGAGTCCAAACATCTGGGGGGCCTCAATTAATGACATTAAAAGTTTCTTTTTATCTTTTAATCCTTAAAATGTAATATTGTAATAAACTATTACTTCAGGCACTTCGGACAGAAACTGTTCAGTCTCTAATCTCTGTAAATACTCTGATGCTTATTTGAGGACTTTGTGTCATTTCAAAACAACAAAGCAACAAAGCAGTGTTTCAGAAGGGTTTAATGTTGGTGTGTAAAGTGGCTCCAGTCAACAGATCCTATTATAGTAGTTAGCTTGTTGATAAGTTAAGTAGCCTTTAGTCCGAGAGCCACAGAGTGAATCAGCTGTAGCTCCATCATCACCATCATCTCCTGTTACTGAGGACGTTATCTCCTCAACTCAAACTGAGTTATTACTGAACATGACCTCCTGTATTAAGACCAGTGAATCAGTTTGAGAGTGACAGCAGCTTCTAATCCTGTTTTCAGTTTAACTCTGGGGCTTCCTTTTTATTGTTCATGTATTGAATTTGCCTTTAAGTCTCTAAAGTTTACTTCTTCTGTGTTACAACAGACTGGACGAGCACTAGTTGGAACCTGATTCCCCTTAATTGTGTGAATAAAACAAAAAAAGATCTTTCTCAGTGTGGGAGTCAGAGTCAGATGGCTTTCCACCTTTGTTTTATGCTCAGAGTCTGATGGAGACATAAACAGCCGACTGCAAACTGAGAAACTACAGTAAAGCTTTGATTGAATCCAGACTTTGTTCAGGTTTTATCTTGTTTCTGTTCTTCGCAAGCAAATATTCATCTGTTATAAAATGAGAAAAAGCTGATGTTTGTGGTAGTTATTGATTTATTTATTTGAAAATCAGCAGATCAATAAGCAACCAACAGTTGAATCTTCTTCAGAAATCAAACTCTGGAGAAACCAAAGAAATAATTCAACAAATGTGCTTCATTTACACCAACATGGAGACAATAGAATAATATAGCAAGGCATTATATTTCTAGTAACTTTAAGTAACTCTGTTTAATATTTTTAAAATAGCAATGGATCAAATATCAATATGAAAATAGATCAATATCACCAGACTTTGCAGTTCTTTAGTTCAGTTTCCTGCAATAACACAATCCATTGGTATATATTCGAAAAATTGACTATTTTAAAAGATAACAGATATATAATATTGCAATAATATTAATGATTCCAAAATATATTGTGGAACTCTCCATCTCCAATTGATTTCTTTCTTTGCACTTTGTGAAGTAAGTTTCAATCTACAGTTATGTTGACATTGTGTCTGACAGTGGAGCTGATCTCAGAGCAGTTCAGACTGCAGCACTGAGAGTCATCTCCACTGGTTGTGATTCCTCTGTCAGTCCCTGCTGGATGAAGCTCTCCTCTCCACTCTACCTCCCAGTAACATGGCCCAGTCAGAGCTGATGTTGCTGCTTCAACCTCTCTGGATCATCAGGACACAGCTGATCCTCCAACACAACCTCCTTCCTCACCACTCAAACTATGTTAGACCACCATCTGATGAGAGAAGAAGACAGACAACAGAACTCAATAGAAACACATGTAGAGATAGAGAAACAGACAGGCCTGTGTGTGTGAGTCAGACTGATCTTAGAGCTGTGACAAAGATGAACTGATCAGTTGTTTAGTGTTGAAATGAGAGAACAAACACTTTGAGATCAGATTTGATGGTGCGACAGTTTGATGAATGAGGACCACTGTCTCTGTACATCTTGTAATGCTGTCAGCTGGAATCCAGCTTTATTTCCTGTAGACATGAACACAACAACAGCAGTCATCTTCACATCAACTCAAACACATCTGATTGGCTGACTGTTTTCTCTCTCTGTCTGTCTGTCTGACTGTCCAACCCTGAAGTCTGTCACCATCCTCCTCTCACAGCTTCACTGAAGAAAGCAGCAAATACTGGATCTTTGCTTTGATACTAACTGTGTTTAGTACAATACTGCTGAAACCAGCGTGGACTGACTCCAACCCTCTACTGACCTCAGAGTCTCCAGTCTGCAGTGTGGACTCTCCACAAGATCAGACAGCAGCTTCACTCCTGAATCCTGCAGTTTGTTTTCTCTCAGCTCCAGCTCTCTCAGATGGGAGGGGTTGGACTTCAGAGCTGAGACCAGATAATCACAGCTGATCTCTGACAAACTGCAGTGACTCAATCTGAATGAAGAATAAAAGATGAAAGTTTAGAAGACAATGTTCCTGCTTGAAATCATTCAGTCTTTAATAATCTGTTCAGGGTTGAAGAAGGTTCAGAATGTGGAAGTTTAGAAAATGGAAACTCCAAACACCTGAACCCAACGGCAGGTTGAAAACTGTAAAATACAGAATGGTAAAAAGAGCTCTCATTAATATTAATGACAACGTGCCGCTGCTTCAATAAAGACGTAGTGACGTCAGCTCTTGACCTCTGCCAGCTCCACCAGTGGCTCCATCTATACAAACTCATGTTGTGCAGCCAAACACAAATAAAAGCACACAGAAACTGATTTAAGATTCAACTGAAGATCATAAAGCTGTCAAATATGTCAGGATGAATTTTGGGGAAATTTGAACAAAAGGCATCTACAATCATTATTTTAGGAATAGTGGAGTTATAAAATCAAAGAATCTTCAGTTTAAACTATTCAGTCAGTATAAACATCATATAGCTTCATTAAAATGTTGGAAAAGGCAAATACTGAATATTTGTATATTTGTTATTGTCTGATAGTTGAAGTAGAGATTATTAATTTATACTGTATTTATGTAAACGCTTGGTGTGCTTTATAAAATGAAAATCAAGAGGTTCAGAGTGAATTATCCAGTGTAGATTTTTTTGTTATATTCAGGTTTTAAATGTGGAGCTCAACATTGCTCTGCCACAGTCAATGGACTAAACCACTGAAGAAGAAAACAGACTTTAGCATTAAGATACTCAGTGTGGATCAGTATAATATCAGCCTCATGTCTGCACTTTACTGTCACCACAACTTTCACATCATATTAATCTCAGCACAGAAGGAAAAAATGGTGTCTGACCCCAGAGTCTCCAGTCTACAGTGTGGACTCTCCAGAAAACCACACAGCAGCTTCACTCCTGAATCCTGCAGATTGTTGTGACTCAGCTCCAGCTCTCTCAGATGGGAGGGGTTGAACTTCAAAGCTGAGACCAGATTATCACAGCTGATCTCTGACAAACTGCAGTCCCTCAATCTGAATAAAGAATAAATTAGGAAGATAAAAATAATTTATAATCCAATCAGATGTTTTCAGGTTTTCAATGTGTAGCTCAACATTACTACACTGAACAAAATTATTAATGCAACACTTTTGTTTTTGCCCCCATTCATCATGAGCTGAACTCAAAGATCTTTTAACTTTCTCTATGTACACAAAAGGCCTATTTCTCTCAAATATTGTTCACAAATCTGTCAAAATCTGTGTTAATGAGCACTCCTCCTTTGCTGAGATAATCCATCCACCTCACAGGTGTGGCATATCAAGAGGCTGATCAGACAGCATGGGTGTTGCACAGGTGTGCCTTAGGCTGGCCACAATAAAAGGCCACTCGAAAATGTGAACACTGATCAATAACAGGTCTGTAATTAGAGGATGGACTATATTGATCCTTTAAACAGCTGCATTTGGAAATATGCTTTGATCTGTATCTCTATGTATGTGTCTGTGTTCTGATGGATCAATATCAATGATCAGACATTATTTGTAAAAACACATTGAAATCAACAGAAACTAAGGAAACATTTTTACTTCAGCAAGTAAACTTGGTCAATTTAAAACTAAATTAACATGTAAGATGTAATTAAAAGATATAAAAAGCTTTTCAAGGATGTGAAACATAAAATACAACATTTTCAGCAAACATTCATGCATAGCTATGTTTTAAATCATAAACTGAACAAAAATAAAGAAACAGGAACATCATTATGACACGTGCAAAGGTTTGGGTACAACATTGTCAGTACTTCGTAACCCCCTGGCAGATAACACAGCTTGCAAAAAATGTTTGGAGCCAGACAGAAGTCTATCAGTTCTTGTATTACGGATCCTGTTGTAGAAACATGATGTTTGCTTCCAGAATTTGCAGGTATTAAGTAGAATACATTCTTCCCTCCACCCGTGCAATGTTTCCTGTGCCACTGGCTGCAACACAGCCCCACATCATAATAGTTCCAACCCCATGCTCAACAGTTAGCAAGGTGTGCTTTTCATGAAATGCTGCTCCTTTTTTGCTCCCAACATAACTTTGCTGATTGTGGCCAAAGAGTTCGATTTTGACATCATCAGTCCACAGCACTTGTTTCCAAAACACATCAGGCTTCTGTACATGTTCAGTTGTATACTTCTGATGTCTGCTAAATCTTTCTTCAGGTTTTTTGCATTCAGATGTGGACAATACTGCTGAAACCAGCATGGACAGACTCCAACCCTCTACTGACCTCAGAGTCCTCAGAGTCTTCACAAGATCACACAACCGCTTCACTCCTGAATCCTGCAGATTGTTGTTACCCAGGTTCAGCTCTCTCAGATGGGAGGGGTTGGACTTCAGAGCTGAGACCAGATAATCACAGCTGATCTCTGACAACCTGCAGTACCTCAATCTAAATAAAAAATAAATGATGTAACTTTAGAACCACGATGAAGAAACCAGACTTAAGGATTAAGATATATATTAAGATAGGATCAGTATAATATCAGCCTTATGTCTGCAGTTTAGTTTCACTCCAACTGTCGCATCATATATTAATTTTAGCACAGAACTAAAAAAATTGTGTCTGACCTCAGAGTCTCCAGTCTACAGTGTGGACTCTCCAGAAAACCACACAGCAGCTTCACTCCTGAATCCTGCAGCTCATTGTTAATCAACTCCAGCTCTCTGAGATGGGAGGGGTTGGACTTCAGAGCTGAGACCAGATAATCACAGCTGATCTCTGACAACCAGCACTCACGCAATCTGAATAAAGAATAAATGATGTAGATAAAAATCAATTTATAATCCAATCAGATGTGTTTAGGTTTTAAATATGTAGCTCAATATTACTATGTCCTAATCAATGAGCTTTTCTCTAAACTGAGTAGAGTGTCTTTGTCATTGTATTATTGTGGATCATCATAATGACATCCTTCTACAGACATCACCACAACATTCATACACATTTTTTTTTTTAGTATTTTTTGGGGCTTTTGCCTTTATGATAGTGACAGCTAAAGACAGACAGGAAAGGGGGGCAGAGAGAGGGGATGACACGCAGTTAAGGGCCGCAGGTCAGACCCGAACCGTGGGCCACTGCAGCAAGGACTCAGCCTTGGTACATGGGTCGCCAGCTCTACCCACTGAGCTAACCGGGTGCCTATTCATACACCTTTTCATATCAAAACTGAATCAACACAATAACATGCTGCTGATCTCAATCAAATCTGTAATAATGATCAAATTAAACATGTTGTTACTTTTGTTACTTTTATTTTCTTCTGTTCCAATTCATAACAATCGTGTGTAATTTTATGAAAAATACTAAGACAGGTGTTTTTATACAGAATACCAAAAGGGCACATTATTTCTCACATAAAATCATTTCAGAAACATATATTATTGTTAAACATATTTGTAATACGGCCAGAAAACAGCCAAAACTCCAAACTCGAGGCTTTAAAACAGTTCTCCATAAACCAATAGGTTCACACTTGGTCTCACATTTAACAATAAAATATTATAAATAAATAAGATGGATAAATATTAATTTACTTTTGCAGCAGTTTGTCTAATAACATGAATCCAGCCCCAACTCTAAATGACAAACTTAGTCACATTAGTCCTGTACAACATAAAACCTGGTAATATGACTAATACCACCAACTAACTAATTATACTTTACTGACATAACATCAGGCTGTAAATATAACATAAAGTCATTTATAAACTGCAATACCTCATAAACTGAAGGCAAAAGTGGACAAACATAAACTGGCAACCCCTAATACCCCATGGCTTGAAACTACAAGAAGGCTGACCACTGCAGCTGCAGTATACGTTAAAGATATCAGGCATTTCTATATAATCTAGAAAACGCAATAAGGGGTGGAGAAAATTTAAAAAGAACTAGTTTTTGATATATATATTGAAAGCTATACAATATACAGGTTTGAATGGGGATCTTGACTTCTCTACTTTTCTGTAACTGTCCAATCATGTTTTTCACGTCTTGTGTCTTTAGGCACTTGAGGCCTTTGAAAATGATTTTCACCTTCTTGTCTGGATGTAGTAAAAATGGTTTACCTAGCTGAACATGGTCTATCATCACTTTAAGTGTGTTAAAAGTGTTTAAAATTTGCTAGATAAACACTGTACAAGAGCAAAATACATGAACTGACCTCAGAGTCTCCAGTCTACAGTTTTTACTCTTCAGTCCAGCACACAACAGCTTCACATCTGAATCCTGCAGCTTGTTTTTACTCAGGTCCAGCACTCTCAGATGGGAGGGGTTGGACTTCAGAGCTGAGGCCACAACTGCACAGTGAGTCTCTGAGAGTCTACAGCCAGAAAGTCTGTGATGACAGAGAATATAAAACTTAAAGCAGCTGCAAGGAACTTTCATTTGTGTTGATTATTTTGCCCCCTGTGGTCCTGTTTCCACCACCTAATTTCATTGATTTCAAGGGGAATACAACTGAATCGGACCCCGTGGCAGGCATAAAGAACAAAGGGAGCAAAGCTTGCGAGCTACTTCAGGCAGTCAACTAGAGCTTCGCTGAGATATACACATGACATGGCTCACTCCATAATCACTAACCAAGCACACCCTTCCAATCTGTCTAATTAAACTGCACAATTTCTCTGTCAATGCCGCTGTTGCTCTGCATCCCTATTGCTGCCTGCTGCGCTGTAAGCCCCACCAGCACCCCAGCATCCATCTGTAGGCTCCGGCTAGGGGTTTACGGTATTTGTGTGACAAGTTGTATATAACAATTTATTCACACATACAATTTATTTTGAGTTAAACATAATTCATTTGAAAAGCTAATTTCAGTTTGATATTATCACAGTTACTATAGTATCTATTTTTAGAATATGTAATTTCATTTATGGTAGTTGTGAATGTATATGAAGACTATGCAACAAGTGAGTAATGCCAAGAAGAGGAATGCAGATAGGTAATTCAGATCCTTATCTGTGTGGTTTAATGGTTCGTTGATCTGTTGGTAATGCCTCAGGCCTTTTGCATGGAAAAGACGTTTTGTTGGACTTATTTGTTGTTGAATTTCTTGCTAACTCAGACGTGTTAAGCTACCAGCCGGATACCTCGTGGTCACGCTGTAGAGTCTGAATGTTGACATTGGTGTTTAAGCTTGTTACTGTTTCATATATATTAATATATTTGTGTCTAATTCATGTCATAACGACGAAAATCAATAACTCAACAAGTTAAAAATACATTTCATCA
The DNA here is from genome assembly GCF_905237075.1 of Dicentrarchus labrax. Taxonomy (NCBI): domain Eukaryota; kingdom Metazoa; phylum Chordata; class Actinopteri; family Moronidae; genus Dicentrarchus; species Dicentrarchus labrax. The sequence goes on along the minus strand of NW_026136709.1, from coordinate 19,185,815 downwards.
TTCAAATGTCCCATGATAACTTAGCTTGTAAAAGTATAATTTGCATGTCGTGTTTATTTGGTTTAAACAATGTTAAAAAGACACTCATGATATTTGTGGCCCTAAAACTGAGTGTCCATTGTTTGTATGCATTGTTTCAAATAAGATTCAATACAGACGAGTGAAGGAAAGAGCTGCGTGTGTGTTTTCCTCATCCTTCTCCCGTTACTATTTAAGGGCACAACATTTGCTCATTACTCCCCAATATCTCTATGTAAACATATCTGCGGGGAATGATGAGGACGCCAAATCTAAATATGCTATATTGTTGTAGTAAACATTTCAAACATGAGTTGTCTGACTGAATTATAGATAGTGTATAAATAGAGACAGTCCGTCGTACGACACAGCCTAGAATCTGCATACATATATAATAATACAATAGCATTAATTGCAATAAAGTGATACAGAAAAACCCTGAACTTCAAGTGATATTAGTTCCAGCTGACCAGAGACATTGCACGTGTCTGTATATAAAAATAACAATAAACAGACACATTATAGAAAAACATAGTGCAGACACTGTATATATTATAAAAAGACTGTTAAAATTATTTTAGCACAAACTCTTAAGTCCTCAAGCTTTTCTGATGGATTTCTATCAAACCTCCATCACCCAAAGAAAGATAAAATATGATAGAATACACACAAAAATAGTTGTAGTTTATCAACTTTTTATTTTTTATTTATGTATAATTACTTCAATAAGCAGGTTTAATACTAATATAATGTATAGAGGTTTTATATAGTTGTATGTGTGTATCTTTACTCCAATACTGATGGCTTCAGCTTTATGTTGCTTTATAATATTAATCACATCTGGACTTACTGAGCCTTTCTGCAGTTCCTCACAGCTGGAATCAGTCTCAGTTTTCCCTTCACTGATGTGTTGAACTTCTGCAGGTCCAACTCATCCAGAACCTCCTCTGACATCTGCAGCATGTAGGCCAGAGCTGAGCAGTGGATCTCAGAGAGTTCCTTCTCTGATCTGTTCTCTGACTTCAGGAACTCTTGGATCTCCTGATGGACTGAGTGGTCGTTCATCTCCATCAGACAGTGGAAGATGTTGATGCTTCTGTCAGGAGAGATATCATCACTGTTCATCTTCTTCAGGTTGTTGATGGCTCTCTGGATAGTTTCTGGACTGTTGTCTATCTGACCCAGCAGGCCTCCTAAGAGTCTGTGGTTGGACTCCAGAGAGAGGCCATGAAGGAAGCGAACAAACAGGTCCAGGTGGCCATTTTTACTTTCAAGGGATTTCTCCATGGCTTTCCAAAGGAAGACATTCAGGGATGAATGAACATTTTGACCCACACAGTCCTCCAGAACGTCAGTGTTCCTGTTGGTGTAACAGTGGAACATGTAGACTGCAGCTAGAAACTCCTGAATGCTCAGATGAACAAAGCAGTAGACTGTTTTCTGGAAGATCACACTCTCTTTTTTGAAGATCTCTGTACAAACTCCTGAGTACACCGAGGCCTCCGTGACATCAAGACCACACTGCTCCAGGTCTTCTTGGTAGAACATGATGTTTCCTTTCTCCAGCTGTTCAAACGCCAGCCTCCCCAGCTTCAGAAGAACTTCCCTGTCAGCCTCCATCAGCTCCTGTGGACTCTTCTTATGTCCCTCATCATACTTCTGCTTCTTCCTCTTTGTCTGAACCAGCAGGAAGTGTGAGTACATGTCAGTCAGGGTCTTGGGCAGCTCTCCTCTCTGGTCTGTAGTCAACATGTGGTCCAGAACTGTAGCAGTGATCCAGCAGAAGACTGGGATTAGACACATGATGTGGAGGCTCCTGGAAGTCTTGACGTGTGAGATGATTCTGCTGGACAGATCTTCATCACTAACTCTCCTCCTGAAGTACTCCTCCTTCTGGGCATCAGTGAAGCCTTGTACTTCTGTTACCCTGTCAACACATTCAGGAGGGATCTGATTGGCTGCTGCAGGTCTGGAAGTTATCCAGACGAGAGCCGAGGGAAGCAGATTCCCCTTGATGAGGTTTGTTAACAGCACATTGACTGAATACTTCTGTGTGACGTCAGACACAACCTCCTTGTTGTGGAAATCCAGTGAAAGTCTGCTTTCATCCAGGCCGTCAAAGATGAACAAAAGTTTACAGAGAGTGAGCTGCTCTGCTGTGACCTTCTGTAATGTTGGATGGAAAACATGGAGCAGCCTGAGAAGACTGAACTGCTCATCTTTGATCAGGTTCAGCTCCCTGAACGAAAGCAGAACCACCAGAGTGACATCTTGGTTTTCCAAGCCCTCTGCCCAGTCCAGAGTGAACTTCTGCACTGAGAAGGTTTTTCCAACGCCAGCGACGCCGTTCGTCAGAACCACTCTGATGTGTCTCTGTTGGTCAGGTAAGGTTTTAAAGATCTCGTGGCACTTGATTGGAGTGTCATGGAGGGTCTTCTTCTTGGGAGCTGTCTCAAGCTGCATCACCTCATGTACGGTATTAACATCTTCACTCTGTCCCTCTGTGACGTAGAGCTCAGTGTAGATCCTGTTGAGGAGGGTTCCACTTCCTGTTTCATCAGTTCCTTCAGTCACATGTTTACACCTCGTCTGCAGACTGATCTTATGTTCATCTAAAACCTCCTGCAGACCACCACTCACTAAAAAAGACAAAAAAGTTTGAGTCAAAGATTTGAAAATCTGCTGATTATTTTTTTATTACCAATAAAAAGATAAATATATATAAATATAAACAGAAGTAAACCTTATAAAGTCCAGTTTTGAGGGAACATCAGAAAATGTTATTCTGCAGTTCCTATGTCGGCCTGGTTTTCTTTTAATTAAGAACGGGATAAGAATGTAATATTTTAAATAAAACTACATTTTGTTTCTAGAGCAGCAACTGTAATGTTTACAACAGCAAAGTCAATATAAGAACTCAATAATATCTCACTGTATACAAATCTAAAATGTCAATAAAATTATATAACATATTAATAATAAATAAATATTCCTGACATCAAAATACTGAATGATGGTTAGAGTATCTGTTATTTATTGTCTCACTCTGATGTGAAACTCTTCTGGTTTGTCTCAGCCAGCAGCTCAGTTGAAAACAAGAATTTGCCAGATTTTAAGATACATGGCAAACTAAACTAAACACACAGCTTTTATTTTGGTAGCAATTCACTATTGACTGAGCTCAGCCCTGTGCTTGTGTAAAACATAGCGGAGGTGGATGATTGAAAGCGGACAGAGCAGATATCACTTCTACAAGTTTTTACTTGTTGCACAGTGTACTGATAAAGTGTTGGCTTTTTACTATCAACAATTTTATTGCTTGATTTATTATTTTATTGACTTCCAGTAACAAGCGTAGTTGTCGTCAAGTGTCTTCACACAGATGTGGTTTTGGTTTTAGGGAGGAGACCATCTCAGGTCAGCCTGTTAATAATCACTAGGTCAGACAGTCACTCGTGTAGCAGCGTTTTTTTGGAGCTGTGATGCCAGGAAGCATATTTTCACTCATGTCACAAAAACCTCTGTGCCACATGTAAGTTAGCACAATATGCTGAAGGATTTTAGTGTTACTCACTGTGTGGTTATGTACATTATTACACAGTGTTTCTGAGTGATAATTTTAGCTCAGAGCCTGTTCCTCAGCCAGGAGGCTCTTGTCATCTCATGCCTAAACTACTGCAACTCACTCCTGTCTGCCTGCATGTGCCATCGGACCTCTGCAGCTCATCCAGAACGCAGCAGCTCAGCTGGTCTTCAACCTACTGAAGTTCTCCCACACTACACTGCTCCTCCACACCCTGCACTGGCTACTGGTGGCTGATTGAGTCAGATTCAAGTCACTGTGCTACCAATGGTTGAAGCTCATCATACATCCAGGACTCGTAGCAGTTGAGCTTATTTGATGAAGTTGATGTAGTTACATGATTCATGCAATTTTTGGGTTGTATCCACATGGTTGAATGAATTTATTGTAAGTCTCTAAATAAACGTAATGTAATGAAATGCAGCAGGTTTCATTAAGATTAGATTAAGATGTACAGTCTTACTTTGTACAGAACTGGTCTGACTGGCTGTCTGCAGTCCAGCTCTTTTTCTGGATCTTTCTCCACACTGGGGACAGGAGGAGTCTCCTGATGAAGCAGACTGGTCCCAGTATGAGGTGATGCATTGTCTGCAGAACCAGTGTCCACAGCTGTTAGAGACTGGATCCTTCAGGACGTCCTGACACAAAACACAGCAGGACAGCTGCTCCTCGATAGAAACATGACTCCTCTTCCTCTCTCTGTGAAGACATTTCTTTATTACTAAATTGATTTGTTGATTGTTGATGAAAAATACTGAGATTTGTCCCACACTGTCTGGAAGCTCAGATGGTCACAGAGAACATTAAAAGTGTTCTTTTCTGTTTGGATTCAGCATTCAGCATTCAGTCTGTAATGAAAATGATTCCTTTTATTTCAACTCTCCTGCTTTCATAAACACTGAGTGCTTTACCTATCTGTCTGTCTTATTAAACATTTATTGATCTGCCTATAGTTTGTTATTAATACAAACTCAACACTTCGTGCAGCTGTTTCACAATAAAAGCCTTCCATTAAAGAGAGCTGATCATGTCCTTCACTGTTCTACAGTCACTTTGGGCAGATTTGCCCGTGTGAGATTAAACTGAGGTTAGAAGTGCTCTAAATATATATATATATATATATGTGTGTGTGTGAATATTATTATATTATATATGAAATATAAATCTTGAAACAATGTTTTGTTAAAGAACAGTGTCTGCAATAGTTCTGCTTCATGGAAATAGATCTACTTTGTCTTCATGCTCAATGAATCATCTTCCATCAGGTCACAACAGTTCTCTTACTTTATGTCTGAGGGTCCAGGTTCATTACTGAAGTTCAGAGGAATATGTTTTGACCAATCACTCTTCATAGACAGACAGCTAGACACTGGAGACTCTGCTCTGTCCTCCTCTTTGTCTACAAATACACTCATCTTCTGGACTTCAGTTAGTCTGAGACAATAACACTGACTGAGTTCAGAGCACAAGAATCAAGAAAAACAGGTTTGTTCAACAGTCATACGCCAGACTAGGGAGAAGTGAGGGGGTGGTGGCGAAAACATGAGTTCAAAAATCCACTTACTGAAGTTTTAAAGCTTTCAGCTGCAAGCTCCAGATCATTTAACACAAGTAATCAGTTAAAGAGTAAAATTAGAGAATCAGGACACAGAATCAAGGTGAGTAAAGCTTTTAAGTAAACAATAAGTAATTAATTATTAATTAATTCAATAATTAGTAAAATTACTTTTTCATCCAAACAAGAAAATATTTTCAGGATTAATATGAGAAAAATAATTACACATTAGAAAAAGATTCTTTCAGACATGGAATAGTTACAAATATTTACAGTGACTTCAATATATAATATATATATTATATCATATATGAAATATAAATTCTGAAACGGAGGTTCTCAAGTGTTTTGCTAAAGAAATAAAATAAGATACATTTTAGTTTGAAATAGTGTCTGCACTAATAGTTCTGCATCACAAAAATAAATCTATTTTATCTTCATGCACAATGAATCTTCTTCCATCAGGTCAGTTTACAGTAAAAACTGTTTCTTACTTTGTGTCTGAGGGTCTAGGTTCATTACTGAAGAATGGAGGCTCATCTTTGGAGTAATCACTCTTCATAGACAGACAGCTGGACACTGGAGACTCTGCTCTGTCCTCCTCTTCCTCCACACAAACACTCATCTTCCTTCAATCAGTCAGTCTGAGAGATAAAATAATAACACTGACTCAAAACAGAAGAATCAGGAAAAACAGGTTTGTTCAAGAGTGACACGCGGGACTGATAGTACAAGCAGTAACACACAGAGCCGTTTCTTGCTATATGCGGACTATGCGGCTGCACAGGGTCCCGCAGCTACCAGGGGGCCCCCAAACTGCAAGTTCAGCCTCATATTTTATTATATTTTGGAGAATTAAAAGTACCTGTCTTTATTTGCATGTATTGCATGCATTCATTATGCATTTATTTGCAAAGCATGTAAGTGTTAAGGGTAATCAGGTCAAAATCACCTTTGGGCTGGGCCGTCACGTGGTAAGTGACGTGCAACGACAGGTCTGACGGGATGATTGACAGCCGCCCACCTTCCACTGAAGTGACGAGAATAACCGTAGACGCTGATTACAATGTCATCGAAACGTACTTACGCGTCTGATGCAGAGAAACGCAAAAAGAAGAAAACAGATGAAGAAAAACGATCACAGGATAAAGGTAAGGCATTTGATGTGGGGGGGAGGGGGACACATCATGCCAACTTTTGAACAAGTTAGTTTGCTACTTTTGTAGACCGCATCAGACCAGGTGCTGAAAAAAGTGTGAAATGTGTCTTTATTGAGTTAATAGAATAAAGGTTTCACAAATCAGAGACTGTGTTTTTATGAATCTTCAGGGTCTGTACATTAATCCAGTCCAGATTTGAGAGGTCTAGGTACAGTGGTTTTTGATCTGGACCTGGTCTAATGAGGTCTTGGTGTAAAACAAAAACGGTGAAATCTCCCCTTTAGCATTTTCACAAATAAAATAAAAGTCTCACAGATACAATCGTAGGTGTCAGGCAAAGCTGATGTCTTACCTAAAATGTCTAAAACGTTTTCACATCAAGAAGTGTCACAAAAAACAGACAATCAGTGGACAAACAGTCGCACTGCACAACAAGTTAATTTCCCCTTAACTTTCCCCTTAAGTGCCGAATCGGAGGCTGGCGAATCGGAAGCCAATTTAAAGAAATGTGTCTCAAGCATAGACCTGTGCTACTATTTTATAAATAAAACCAATTATTATCAGACTGATTACTGTAACTTTAGTTCCAATTCTTTACTTAATTGTATTTTTATTTACTGTGGTTTGGTTACTGGACAAATCTGCTGACTTAGTTGAATTCCCCTTGCCAAATTTACTAGAATATATATTGTGACAATGTAGTTTACTAATTTGAACAAACCTGTACATTTAAAGTGTCCTGTACTGCATAGGACTGCTAGTTGTCCACTTTGTAATGCACTGCAAGATATATGCATATACATATTCCTTTTATATCATATGGTGCTCATCACTCATTTACCTTCATTTTTATTAATTAACTAGTATAATGTGGAGATAAACACAGAAAAAAACTGGTAGATGCTTAAACAGGGACACTGTTTATTGTATATTATTGTAATATAAAAACAGATTCAGAATGTTAGTGTAGTAGTGCAACACAGCTGCAGTTATATGATATGAATATTTGCTTCTGATTGCTTGGTAACCTAAGGAGCTTTGTCTTTGCAGGAGCAATTTCCTACTTCAGAGGTCCAGTTCAAGGAGAGCCAGGGGGACCTTCATCAGCTTCTGACCAGAAAGCAGAAATTTTGAGGAGGAGGACTGTGATCATACAGATCCTCATCACAAAGTAGTGATGTTGTACAGTTACAATACTACAATACATACTACTATATGTAACTACATAACTAGTTTTTTTATTGATTTTTTATTGATTGTGCAATAACATGGATGCTGGTCCATTATACTTATTTATTTAAGTAAGTTTAGTTATTTATTTTTTACTGTTTTGGAATGGTGGGTTAAAGCTTTTTTATGTTATGCCACCTTGTTATGCCACCAAGTTTAGATTAAACATTTTTCAAGAACATACTGTATCTGTTCATTTATTAATGTACTCTAGCCTGCTTTCCTCTTAAAATGTAACAGACTGCTGCATCATCACAGAATATATGAAAAAGTTAGGAATCTCTACCTCAGAGTTTGAAAAAGTAGGGGCCCCCAAATAGTACCTCGCATAGGGCCCTCAAACAGCTAGAAACGGTCCTGGTAACACACACACACACACACACACACACACACACACACATACAGAGTACTCTGTATAGTATAGATAGAGTATAGAGTATACAATATAATATAGAACTCCACCTGGTCACTTTTCTTTAAACCTGTACTTGTTTTCTTGGGTTACAGTAGGTTTAATCTGGATTATTCAGTCAATCACAACTTTGTATCCACAGATGAATCAAACTGTTGAGTTCATTCTAACATTTCTGTCCTCTACAGTCCACAGGAAGAAAACTGACTCAGAGACTTTATTCATAAAATAATAATAATGTTGTATTAACACTCACCCTGCCTCAGCCTTTAGTTTTCCTCCTTCTGCTCTGTCGACTCAAAATGGAGACTGAACACTTCCACTTTCAGGGTTCCCTCCCTCTTCTCATGAACCTGGATCACCTGTGTGTGTGTGTGTGTGTGTGTGTGATGCTCACACAGATAAACTGTTCAACATGATGTGTTCATGAGCGTCTCTTGGCTTGAAAACACAATGAAATGGAGTTTTGATCAAAATGTTGGCAAATATGATGTTGTGTTTAAGTTACAACTAAAGAGCTGTAAACAAAATTACATAAATGTTTTCTTTTAACGACTAATAGACATATATGTATTCATGGGGTGGCATGGAGACTTTAAGGGGTGGCAGAAATGCTGATTTAAGTTGTGAGTAGTAATGTAAGTGTGTGTAAGTGCACCTCTATTGATGTGTATCTGACTTAAACCTTCATCTGACTATAGTGAGAGACCACAAACTCCCACTGAAGGTACCCAGAATGGTGACACAGACTCAAAGAAAGCAAAGAGAATTTACAGTTTCACTCCATAGCATGAACATAAAATATTACTCTGTAAGCCTGTAAAATTAAACATGGAATAACACAACATAATATAGTTTGCTTCATGTTCACAGAACCTTATTCCTCAATGCATTTTCCCACTACATTAAGGAGCTGGTTGTGGACCTGAGGAAGGCCTCGACTCCACTGACCCCTGTTTCCATCCAGGGGGTCAGGGTAGACACTGTGGAGGATTACAAGTACCTGGGAGTTTACACAGACAATAAACTGGACTGGGCTAAGAACACTCAAGCCCTCTACAGGAAGGGCCAAAGCTGTCTCTATTTTCTGAGGCGGCTGAGGTCCTTCAACATCTGCAGGACCACGCTGAGGATGTTCTATGAGTCAGTCAGTCAACTGGTGCTGCTAATGTGCTATAAGTTGATTAAGGGGCAATACCCGGATCAATGTGCAATACACTGGATTATTATGTTATTCTTGTAATTATTCAATCATTCTTTGTGATTATCTATAACACCACAATCTTAAACTCATTATTATTTATTTTCTGTCAGCACATACTGTGGAATATGTTTACATTTATATTTACTTTGTATACAGGCTCTTATTATCTTATTAGTATCTCTTAGGCTCTTACAATATTTCAATTTCCTTTTCTTCTCTTCCTATTACTTTTTACTTATAAGTATATACCTATACATACATTTCTATTCTATATATTGTGTGAGATATTGTAATATATGTATTATTTCTATCCTTTACCATGTGTGAGTAGAACAACTGTTACAAACAAATTTACATAATTTTTCGGAGTCTGTTCCCTGTGGATAGAAGCGGTATTTCCTTTGATCATTGATTTCAAGGTGAATCCAACTGAATCCAACCAAAACAGACGTACTGGCAGGCATTAAGAATAACTATATAGAAATAGTTTAACCTACTATGCAACAACTCCTTGCACAACCTATACCTTACAATAATTGCACATATACAGTTTAGTTATACACTATTATAGTGTTAAGCTTACTGAATACTGTATATAGTGTACATATTTTATATATTTTTATTATTCCTTATTGTATTTTTACACTTCTCTACTTATTGCACTCCATTTCCCCTGTGCTGCTGTGTCTGACTCCCATCCATAAAGGAACATCTTATCTTATCTTAGCCAATCTTTGCTTATGTACATTCCTCATCTTCTCGTTGTTGTTCAGTTGGAGTTGGTACAATACTCACCAGATAAATGACAAGTGATCAAACAACTGCTTAATGAATACAGCTTTATTATTATTATCCCCCATATTTTTTGCCATCATCACGAATATGCTTGTTTATATAATGTAACATGTCCTATAATATCAAAATACAATATATTCACAATGAGTAACTTCATTGAGAATTGGTGTTGATGTAGGTTTTACAATTCCATTTCCTCCATCTTTAAAAGTATTGAGCTGTTACAAGAGAATTAAAATATAAAAGCATATTTTAAAAAGATCTTTAAATGCTTTCATATCTGTTACACATTAGATTTAACTAATTTTTGTGAGACATATGAGGAGCAACGTGCTGTAAAATAATGGAAATCAAAGCAAATAATTTAATAATTGCAATATAAGGTTTGAATTACAGAATGAGTTCAATTCCACAAGGTAACCTTTTAATCAAATGATCAAGTGAATTAATTGATTAAGCTAAATACTTTTATTTTATTATTTCCACTTATTTAATTGTTCTAAAGCTATAAAATGCAATAACATAGGCAGCAAAGCAGATATATTATCAAAAACTGCTTTCTCTTGTGACTTGGAATTAGCAGTATGTTTGATATGATGATAAACGGCCCAGTCTGGTTGATCAGGTATTCAGCTCTGCCTCATCTGAGTGCTGTGACTGGTTACAGTGCACTGGAGTGGAAGTCTCCATGAATCCCTAGTTATCCTTGCAGCCTGTCTGATCTGTGGCCTTCATCCTGAACAGGTCGATTCCTTCATTGATCATCAGTTCTTTGGCATATCGCACGGTCTCTGGAGGCAGGAAGCGGGACCGGCCGAGGATCCAGGCATAGTCGATATGGAATATGCGGAGGATGTCGGTGCAAGAGTACACAACGGACAGGCTGGTGTAGTCAGTGGTCAGAATCCAGTAGGGGCTATAAGGAGTAACTGGGAGCAAAGATCACATAGACATAAGAGAAAGAGATGATGATTGTAATGTAACTGTACATCATATTCCACCACATATAAAAGCAGAGTTTATAAATGAATTTTAAAAAAGAAACACAGTATACTAAAAAGTGTAAAACAGAGACATCAGAGTAAGATTAAAATCAAAACCTGGAATGAAAAATGTAAATAGTAAGAAAATTACAGAGAAAAGAGCGTTTATGTGGGGAAAAATATCACATTTCCTTTTAGATCACAGTTTAAATAAATGCAAGTATCATCTGCATACTGATGAACAGTAACACTATAACGTCTCTAGCCATACTACCTAAAAGCTAATGTCAGTATGCTAAGATTCTCACATTGACAATGCTATCATGCCAATGCTAATGTATATCATCTTCACCATCTTAGTGTAGCATGTTAGCTTGCTAACATTTGCTAATTAGCATTAGCTGTGGCTGATAGGAATTTTATTGGTTTTCCAGGTATTTGGTCATTAACCAAATAAAGATTTGGCCTGAGGAAGGCAGCGTGAAGGGTTAGTTATTACTATTCAGGGGAACATGAATGTCTGTAGCACCAACGTTTATGGTAATCTATCCAATAGTTGAGACATTTCTTCAGTATTATCAAAGACAGTATCGATATCAGTATCAAATATTATGGCAGTTTGTCCAATAGTGAGAGATGAGATAATCCTGTTTGGACTGAAGGGGAGTAACTGACCAACATTGCTGTCCCTAGAGCCTGCCTGAGAGGTCAGACTTGAACCTGGTCACCTTAACAGCTGCGCCAGTAATGTTACGCTCAAGTTGACTAAAAAGGACATAAACATCTACTGATGAGTATGTGGACCAGAACAGATGATTCACAGACAGACAGACTGACATTGTTATTGACATCACAAATGCTGCTGCATCATGTGTCAGCTGATACATCATCATTCAAAAGCTATGTGTGTTCTTTAAACAGCAAGAACTCTCATTTCTGTTCAATGTTATGTCTACAATGTTATAAGGTATGAAGGAGATTAGGAATGAATAAAAATGACAGAAGCAACAAATAGAGGATAAGGATGAAGACGAGTACTTACAGTATGAGAAGCTGACTCCAAGTTTGGCAGGTTCTCTTGGGTCTTGAATCACTGCTGTCCCTTCTGCTGGCCTCACTTTGTCTTTACTGAGAGAGACAGAGAAACAATTCAGTTTTAACTTTATTAAACTAATATGAAGGATACACCAAATCAGCAGAGCTACACGCTGTGTTTGAGTGAGGAACAAACAAAATAGTGACAGTGAGAATTCAAGTCTGGGTTGCATAGTGTATAAGGCCAAAGTTGGTTGAGTCCTCCAGTCTTTCCTGAGGTGTGCCACCACCACGCCATCAGTCTGTATTGTTCAGTGTCTATATACTTATCTAATAATTAATTCTGTATTGGTTCTTGCAAGCAAAATGAACTTTCATACTTGCTTGTAACCCTTCATTGTGTGTCATTATGATCCAATCCACATTTTCACCTACTTTATTTACTGATTAGTTGTGTTACTGTCCTGTAACAATACAGGACAGTAACACAACTAATCAGTTTTCGGCTTTGCAAAGGAGAATGAATCGATTTGAAGACCAGAATGGACAAACAGAGTAAGTCGTGTCTATTGAAATGGGACTACTCGCCCTAACCCAAACAATCATAATCTAATCTGCATTCCGGCCCTCAGTAGCACCGGCCTTGGCCAAGGAACAACTCCTCCAGGAGATCGCTGCAGTCGCTCTGCCCTATTCCTCCCTCCCTTCCCACACGGACACCTGTTGATAGTTGACTCTGTTTAGGACCCGATCAGGGACGTCTCCATGGCAACCTGCTGTGTTATCACGATGACGCCATGTGAACTGAGGCACTGATTGAGAGGCTAGACGAAGCGACTCTCCAGGCTTATGTGCACACACGCACCCTGGTAGGTGGAATTTGTTACCTCTGGACAACGCCATGCTAGCTGTTTCCCCTCATTTCCAGTCTTTATGCTAAGCTAAGCTAACTTAGCTGCTGGCTCTAGCTTCACATTTACTGTAGAGATAAGTAAATGCAGTTCCCAATCTGTCAAACTATTTCTTTAACAGAGCCCAGAGAAATTAGATGTAAACGATGTACACAACTGGTGTCTTTGTTTCCCACGCAAAATCTCTGACACTGAGCAAACAAATCAAATGTTCCTTCAAGTCAAAATCAACAATAAAAATCCCTCAGTACTCACTAGAACTGGGTGTTTAACACCCGGATGGTTCCATCTTTCCTTATGGCGTAGTTGGCCTCGATGCACTTTCCTCTCTCGAAAGAAGCAGGGAGCTTCTCGATCTCGTACCACCTACCCAGGTACTGTTAACAGAAAGGCCCCTTTAGTTCTGTGTAGTTCAGAGCACAGTGCGTATGAATGAGTGTTTTTATGTGTTCACCTGTTCCACGTTGAAGCCGGGCTGCACCTTAGGAGTAGGACAGGGACCCCAGTGATAGGTCTGAGCTGACACCAGAGGGAGCAGCAGCAGGAGGAAGTAGACGGCAGACATTGTTCCTTCAGGAGAGGACGGAAGATTATAGAAGCTGAAATGAAAGAATTCACATCAAAGTCTGTTTACAGGAAAAGAAGTAGCTTTAGGTAAAAGTAGCAAAACCATAATGTAGGAATACTCTCTTACAGGTAAAAGTAAAGAAATACAGTATACTTAAGGTCTGTAATTATTAGGCAGAATGTTCCATTTCAGAATAATATATAATACATCAGTTTAATATTGCAGCTGGTAAAAGTGGAGCTAGTTTTTATTTATTAATTTGATATATTCATATCATATATGTCATACATATTTGTTGATGCTAATGTAGTTTTTTAAATGGTCTAATTTGTATTATTTTAATGTTCATTATGGATTAATGTCAAATAAGGGTGGCGAATATTAGTAATATTAGTATTGCTGTGTGTTTATCACAGTTATTATAGTTTAGTTTTAGTCTTTATCAATTGGATCTAGAAACAAAAATGAATGACATGACATGTCTTTTCACCTCTGCTTTTAGTGATTACAGTCTAACTCCAGTCCATAGGGTGTTGGCATTCTACATGACATACCTGCAGGTATTTACATTTCAGCCTCTATTGTCCTCAGTAATGGTCGACTAGGAGTTCATGGTCTTGTGAAGTAAGATAGCTGAGCCAGAAAAGTCAGAAGAACAGTATGTAATCTTTTTTTTGCTTTGTTTTTTTTTTTTTTTTAACATCTATCCTTTAGTCTCTTTTCAAAACATCACAAGTTGCCACACCTGTTCTTCTGGTTTCACATAACTGCTTTGTACAGGCTTCAGAATTCTTTTATACAGAAGGACATACTACTGTCTGACAATAACAAAAACACAGTACCAGTTTCCCACGGGATTTCAGCCGAAAGGAGTTAAAGGTGTGAAAATAAAAATACAACATATAGTAAAATACTAATTTAGGAGAACAGAGGATAAAACCAAGTGGAAAACAAGTGGAAGTGGAAGAAATTGTTTAAAGTTTGAATTAAAATATTTTTTCCTGTTAATACTGCATATATATATATATATATATATATATATATATATATATATACACAATCCCCCTCATTCATAACATAAAACCTGTCTTACCCTCAGGTGTGCCGGAGCCAGGTGGAGGTCTGTCTGTCGCAGCTGCCGATGGGAAGTGTCTCGAGCTCTCCGCACAAACGCTGTGTTCACGTTCACGTTACGTGACTCTGGCAGCACGAGGCAGCTCGTTAGGTAAATTGTCATCATGCGCACATTCCCGCGTTGAGACAATGCGCACGCTGTGGTAAGGGTTCAGGGTTTTATTCATTCAGTTCCACACGTGTTTTTATTTTTAAGCACGCATTTAGTTACTCCTTTTTTATCAGAGTTTTATCAGAACAACGTTTTATAATTAAATTATTTACTTTTTTTCCTAAAAAATAAATATAATTTATAGCAACTTTTAAATGTGGCTATTCATTGATATTCATATTTATGTTGTATTGCTGATAAACTGATAAGTAGAACCTTTCATTGATGTTAAGCCCTATAAGTTTTATTTATCCAGCTACACTATTTTATGTCTTTTATTTTGTCATTTGTTTTATTTTACTGTTCTATGTAATTTTATTATATTTTAGTCATTTTATTCTATTTAATTCTCTGTATTTGCATTTGCTTGATTTTGCAGTTGTTCTCATTTAGTTTTTTCAACTGTAAAGCACCTTGCTGCACTGTTTTAAAGGGTGATTTAAATAAAGTGTATAATTAGTCTTATGTGACATACATTAGTGTACCACGCTGTTATTCTTGGTGCTACCAGCAGATGGCGCCACAGTAAAAAAGAAAGTCAAATTCAGTACATACAGTAACTTCAAATCATTCATATGTTGTTGATGTGTTGTCGTGTTTTGGGTCAAATTCTAACTTGTACTTGTACTTATCATGTATTTACTCATTATTTATTCAGTTTTATCTCTCAGTGTGATGTTTTAACAGCTGTTTCAAAGCCTTCACTGTACTGCCAGGAATATGACGTAATGTTATCTGTTCATATAAAAATTTAGACAAAGTAACATGTCAGAATCAGCTTCCAGGGAAAATCTTTCCTGGTTCCTCAAACCTTCACATTCCCAGAAACAACGCCCAGGACATGACCTCAGTGTCCTCAGCCCTGCTGACACATAAGAGGGTTTTTGTTTGCTTTTGCAATCCCCTTCATCCTGATGTCAACTTAAATTTACTTTTCTTCTGCAATATGTGCAAAAAGCTGTCAGCAGTATTAACCAACCCTAAAAACTGAGTTACGTTCCAGCCACTTTAGCCTCACACACTGATTGCAAACAGAAAGCTTGACTCTCAAATCTCCTGCATGTAAAAGTCCTTCCATGTCTCTTTTCAAATCCAAGAATTCCAGTTGGTATCTGCGTTTTAATTCACCAGAGAGAACAAACTTCACAGTTGAAGTATTTATTGAAAATTACTTCCAGGATCTTGATTGATCAACTGAAATTGGCCATTTTTTTTTTTTGGAATTCTTAAGCTGCTAAACATCAAACTTCTCTTGGAGGACACAACGTTGACAATGTATAACATTATTTTACATTTTAGAGATGCTAGGAAAAGGCCATTCTATACAGCAGGAATTCATTGATTTTTAAGACAACAAATCAAAATTGGTCAAACTTATGACCCATTATATAATTTACATTCACGCTACCAGTAATACTGCAATAGTTTTTATGTTTATTAACCTTGAAAATTGTTGTTTTTTTGAGGGGGTGGATGTGTTTGCTATATATTCCCGTAAAAACTAGACTAGAAGTCAAATTGGGAAAACAAATGACGTGTTCCCATCAGCCACACATTTATTTCAATTACTATTTTATGAGCATGTTTACTTTTCTATTACTGCAGGAAACTGAGCAACGGGCTGCTTTCACTACATCAATGTGACAGTAAAAATACTTGTGCAATTTGGCAGAGATTAAGAATAAGCTTTAATAAAGTCTTTCTAGAGCATAAAACAATGACACCAAACAGACAGAAGGATCTAATAAAGATTATTTATTTCCAGTGTTTGTTGAGGGAGGGCATTGCACCCATGTTTTGCTGTACACAGACGAGATGTTCACTGTTCAGAAAACATTGTCTCATGCAGTTTTAAAGTTAAGTTTGTTTGTTTGTTTTCTCCCAGGTTTTAAGCGCCCATGCATTTTACTGCACATTAAAAAAACGGGGCTGGGGGGATAAAAATGTAAAGTAAAACTAGAATGAAACATAGACACTGACATACATTTGAATACTCTGATGTTGCTGTGAGTTTAACTAAAAACAGGAAAGACCACAACACAAAACAAAACAAAAAAATTTGGAATGCCTGTGAGATTATTCTCCCCTAAAAATGCTTTAAAAATTCTTCTCGTCTTGACAACTGTTGGTCAAAACAGTTTGAAAAAAGAAAAGGAAAAAAAAGAGGCACTTTTTCTTTTTGAGATACAAACATGTGTAAAAACTTACTTTTTGGACTATAACTGGACAAAGTTTGGAAATAAAAACTACTGTACCAAGCATTACATACTATAGTATCAGCATTTCATTACGTTTTTTTCAGTCTTTATTTGATAAAACTATAATAATCCTCCAGTCCCTCAAGCTAATATCTGGCTGTTGTGACTGTACTGTGAAAAAACAAACTTCCCACAGCACCCAGCTCAGAAAGCAGCCCTCAGTTACATCCACATACTTCAAGTACAGGCAAGAAAAAAACACATACATAGTTTTTGAAAATGACAATATTGTCACAAGCAACTAGTGTTAGTCCAAAGAGAGTAATACATTCTTCATACCGCTTATAATAGGAAGAACTGAACCATGATTCCTTTAAAAAAGCCTCCTGCATTCTTCAGTAATAGTCAAGTTGACCCTTTTATAGTGCTGTATAACAATCCAGAGTCCATTTCTGTCCTTTTGAACATCACATATCAACAGCAAAGTCACAGTCTTGCATTAGTAGGGTTCGATCTCAGGAGCAGGAGGAAGTCCGAGTTTTTTATCCACGTCTGTTCCAGTATGGCCAACAAGTCAGTGGAATTACACACATAAACATCTCTTCAGCATTATTCCAGTAACAATCATGTAAGCCTATACACAGTATGTACAGTAGATACATAAAGTATACTTTGTAGAAAAAATATTGTGCAGTAACCTTAGCTAAAATACCCACATTCGTACATTTACGCATTCATTCCGTTGGTTTTAAAATCCGTACAAACACACTAGACAAGACCCCTCTTGCCGTTTCACAGATACTGGTAGAACCGTGAGCGGACAACTTGCGCTCCAGACAGTTTGTGTGGGTGAGCGTCTGCCCCGAGGCTGGCTTTGTTTTTGCCCTGCAGCCCGCTACCGTTAACGTGCTCCCCTGCTAGCGGCTGTGCACCCGGGGACGCAGAAGGAGGAGGTCTTTCCGGAGCTACGTCCTGGGCGTCTGCTTGATCATCCTCAGGAACGGCTTTGGGCGCAACCTCAACGCTCGAATCAGAGCCTCTGCACCGCTCTCTGGCAATCCAGTCTCGGATAGAGAAGTCCTGAGAGGAACATCTGGGCTTGAGGCGGTCCAGAGCAGACAGTTCGGCCGCCTGGTCCACGCCGCCCTGCTCCCTCCAGTCGTTGATGACCGCCAGCTCTGCGAAGTCTCTCTGCCCGCCCATGGTGTGCCTCCGACGGATGTTCTTCTTCTTCCCGCGAGCGTCTGGGGTTCGGTTCTTCTGGGTGAACATGTCGTCAGCAGACGTGCGTAACCTGAATTTGAGCCGCTCTGTGATCTTAAGGTGCCAGGCCGGTTCAGGGCGCTCCGACTCGCTGCGTGAGGACGAGCTGAGGCTGCTTGTGGACCGCCCTTTCTTCATCACCTCCAGGACTCGAGAGAGCCGCGTGGAAGACTCCGCTCTACCCTCGCTACGCTCCCCGCTCCCAGCAACACCTTCCACTGATGATTCACTGTCTGTTTTCTGTCTGAGGGACCACCTTCTGGAGAGGGTGTCACACTCGATCATCCTGTGCGAAGGGAAAAGCCGCCGTGCTTCCAGTTTCGGTGTGGTGCTCCCCTCAGCCGCTCCACCTCCTCTCGGTTCGCTCTTTTCCAGACTCTGCTCTGGGCAGGGCGTAGACTGGCTGCTGCCACCGCCCGGGGCAAAAACCGGGAAGTCACTTTCGCTGTCTGTCTCCATGGGTCGTCCCTCGCTAATGAGCTCGCTGCGTTCGTCATCTGCCTCCTCCCCGCCCTGCAGCTCCGGACTGAGTGCGCTGGACTCTGCACCGGTCAAAAATGTGATGGAAGAAGTGGTGGAGTAGTCTGAGGTGATGGAGCTCACCTCTGCACCGGCGGACGCCCCCGGACCTGCTCCTAGTCCGACACATGCTACCGCAGTAAGGTCAGCGGTCGCTCCTGCAGTCCACTTTTTCGGTCTTGACCGTGGGACTGACGCTCCAGAGCTCATGGTCCCGAGGTCTGAAGTGTTTTCATCGAGCTGGGATGGGGGATCCGACAAGGAGGATTTCCCTTGAGGAGCAGTTTGGTAGGCAGAGATGATTGGGGAAGGGGAGGGGGACGGTGAGGGGTGTCTGGGTGGAGTCTTCTCCTTCAGGAATAAGGAGTTTCTATGCTCTCTCTTGGCTTTAGGTGTGAGCTCCACAGTTCTACCGTTCTCTTTCCTCTCCTCTGCTCGTACTGGTTGCTTTGCGTTGGGTTTAGCGTTGGGGCTCGGGCGAGTCTCGCTCTGTACCTCAATCTGGAGGCCGTGGTGGTTCGGCTTCTGGCCAGGGATTTCCTTCTTAAGGAACACAGCATCCAGATCATCATCTGAGCTGCTAGGCTGCGGCTTCTCCTTTGACTTCTTTCTTTTGCGGTTGGCTGCAGCAAAGATGGAGGAGACCAGGAGCTCTCGACTGCACTGGTCCTTCCCTGAGCCCCAGGAACCCTGTGGAGCAGGAAAGGCAGGAGGATACAAAAATGAGTCTTTTTGATACTGAGAAACACAAAGCAGGAACACGTCAAAGAGAACAAAAACCCTTCACCACTGTCTGGAAACTTAAACCTGTACTGCACCTGCTCCCGTGAAGCACCACAAACCAGAGAAGTGGACAGAGAGAGGAACATTAACAGGCGTCATTAACAGGGAGCACATTGAAGTTTCCATGCCAGCCTTAAAGCAGAAGCAGGAGAAGCAGTAGCACAGCATGAACTGAAGCATCACCCCCTGCGCTGAAGGGAAGCAGCCACATAACAGCAGTGCAGTGATGAGAAGCTCCTGCTTCTGCTGATGAGTTTTATCTAGCTTCTTAGCCACAAGTTCAATGTGTCATGAAGCAGAAATCTTATGAAAAGAGGCTGTGGTTTACTGGATGTACAGTTGGTTTGGTCTGGTCAGTACTGACTACTCATTGCAAAAACTTAAAGCGCTGACCCAAATGATGAAAAAACACATTTTCTTACTGAGGCCATTGAGGTATCTACCGATGCAGACAGTTTCATTTGTCTATGTTCTCTGCTTCCACCACATCTACGCATTTGAATGCATTTGTGGAGCTCATACCATTGAGATATTTGATATTATAATATATTAATAATTATATTTAAAAAAGTTCAAAAGACGTATTTTTTCCTAGAAACAGAGACCTGGTTACTCGACAGAACAGGCTATCAACAGTTTTCATTTGGACTATTTCTTTAGTATAAAGTAGTTCCAATGGACAGTAAGGTCTGTGAAGTTACCAAGAGTAAATGCCCCAATAAAAGCAAACTAATTGCATGATGGGCTTTAATAAAACCTTAGCTGCAACGTGCGGTGTCCAATTTGAGGTATATTCAAATGAGGAATGTAAATTGAGAGAAAAAAACGCAACACAGACATCGATTTTCTAACCGATCTGCATCTCTTATGACTTGAAAACTCAGCGAAAAAGACCAGAATAAAATGCCAAAATTACAAAATAACACTTATAACGTCATGTTGGTCAGTGTATCCTGAGTCATTTCATGCAGAATTTCAATGAGTGATGTGGGTTGTAGCAGCAATCACATTACAACGATTATAACGATTTACAACCACTGTTTTAGATTAATGAGCAAAGATTCTTACCACTTTTCACGTCTGTGTAATTTTGGGCTATAGATGATAATTCTTATGTGCACTTTTGTCAATGCTGTATGCACCACAAATGAAATTATATTCCATTATACTGGCGTGGACGCAGAAAAGGGGATATGTACATAAGCTGGGCACATCTAACCAAGACCATCTGCAGGGCTAGATACCTCAAGAGGAAAGCAAGAACATGTTTTTTTTGTGTGTTATTTGGGTAAAACAACTCTTTAAGTGTAGTTTTTTTTTATGCTGATCTTGACTGGAGGTGGAGGCGATCTTCCCCGCTCGTCACCTACCTCCTGTCATCCTACACTACCAGTGGCCTGAGAGGGTTAACACTGCGCACACACACTCACCTTTGATTTAGCTGAGTCACTATTCGGTGAATCTGCGGGTGAAAGAGAGAAGAGAGGGACGTTAGATGAGTTCACAACACAGACCGAACACATTGAAGAAAGTGCAACATGGGAAAATGAATCAGGGAGAAAAAAAAAGGAGAAGAGAACCATGTTGATGAGGAAGATCGTGTGGAGAGTGAACAACACAGGACAGACTGGTGACAAGCGAGCACAGACATGAGCAGACAACAGGCCATGCTTCACACAGGGACAGATGAGCTCTACGTTACACTCAGGTCCACATCTATCTGGCATGTGAAATTCTTCCCCAACTCCGACCCGAATGCCGAGTCCAAGTCAAGTACGGATATAAGATCTTTCCTCAAGTTTCTCAGTAAAGCTGAGTGCAACTTTAGCGATGAACACAACAGGTACATTTAACAGCAGCAGAACAGTGAGGCAGATAATGTGCCATGCAACACAATGTCCAAGTAAGCAGACGTGAATCCTATCGTGATGTTTATTTCTTCAGAAAAACATCCGAAACCACAAATATTTAAGGCTTAAAAACGCATTTTAATGGTACTTTTTCTCTACAGAACCATTTTTTTCTTGCAACAAAAGAGTCCAAGAGCTCAATCAAACAGGGATGTTCCCTCCTCTGTTTTATTTGAATATTTTTAGAGGCATGAAGGTAAAATTCTCTAGTATTTTACAAGAAAAGAAAAGATTAGAGAAAAGTCTAAAAGTAATCATAACTTCAAGTACATTAAAGTTACTTTTTCCTTGTTTCCTACGCTGGTTTTTACCTCACAACCCCTTCAATTCATCTTGGAACCACATGACTGGGAACCACTGGTTTAAACAGAGAACATTTTGAGGTAGGTCAGAAACTATCTGATCAAAGACACAGTAAACAATATGATGTGTCTGTCTGGACATTCAGTATACTAAAAAAAATCCTGAGGTTTGATACCTCCCAGATTCACAAACGTCCTGATTTCGCTGATGGTTTTTAGCCGAACTGACGAAGCAACGTGAGGTGACGTGAGCTGCCAATGACAACAGTGACACGGTGATGACAGAGACGACTATGGAAGAAACCAAAAAAAATAAAAGAGAAGTGACAGGGGGGTCACAGAGGGGCTAGCTATATGAAAGAGAGAGGACACTACATGAGAAAGAGAGTGTCAGCAAGGAAAACCTATAATCAGTCCTCACCTGCTCTGTAATCACATCTACCTATCATTACATCATCCTTCGGTTCTTGCTAAAATTTGTTCTTGTTTGTTTGTGTGACATAGCCAAGCCCCCCTATACACCCCTTTACAATACACATGATGGCACGATATGCAAGTGCACACTGACTGTTGACGTAGAAACCATACCATGCTATCTCTCCTGTTGGCAAGCTTGCGAGACAGTGAGGAGAGACAGCGGAGAGCCTTTCAGACAGTAGCACCGGCCTGTGTTAGGTATACTCTGATAGAAAACCTACAACACCGGACACTGCACAGTACCGTGTAGCCGCTTCGCTTCCCCTTTTCCTCACGGTTTCTTTGTTTATTGTTTCTCTTTGGCTTTTTCTTGCTCTTAAAAGAACTGCGGGTTCCTGCAGACTAGGCAGCTACACTGGGGGCAACAATCCTCCTTCTTCCTACAGTTCCAGCTGTCCATCACGGACATTATAGAGTCCATCAGTGTCATCATGGTGTGATAGACTCCTCCCACTTGGCCTGTGTCAAGATCAGTATGTGTGAATGCTGGGAAAGCCTTTAGGACACCCGACAGAGCCTCACTAGAGACAGAGGAATCAGAGGTCGCCTTTCACTGTAAAAACATCTATTTCTGACTTGGGAAAGAACATGCCGTATTAGTGCAACAGTAGGCAGGATAAGGGAGGGGGAGTTTGATCAAAACGAGGTATTAACGGGCAGAGGGATTAAAAACGGAAAGGGATAACTAAATCTATTAAGACTGACAAATATCGTGGAGGGGGGTAAATCTCTTAAAGCAAATGAAGAAGCGTAACAATTTATTGCATCCTATCATCTTTCAGGGATGCACATAAATTGCCCACTGAAACCCACACAGGCATTTGGACTCAAGGTTAGCCATAGACATTTCTATCTAGTGGCAACAGCCAAAGAAGCAAAGGGGAAGCTTGGCCTACGGGAAGAAGCAGCGTTATCATCAACATTTTGTTACTAGTTTACACACCGGTCCCTCTTTGACCACAGCAGAGAAAGGGTAGAGAAAGGTTAACCCACCAAAGAGTTGCTCTGCCAAAGTGTTACCTGATACTTCACCCTGCGATGTGCCTGTGCGGCCGATGTTGGTGAGCAGGTGGTCGATGTTGGGGACGGGCTGAGACTCCACCGCACTTTCCTCATGGGACATAGTCTGAGAGGAGCAAATGTAAAAGTTAGGACCCGATTTGAGAGGACATCACAGAGGAATTTGCAGTCCTAAAAGCTAAAATATTGCTCCTTCTTTTGACACCTTCAAAAAAATAAATCATACTATTCCTCCATTGTACTGCATTGAAACACGTTTTGGATTGTGTGTATGTAAAACCAACAGAAGGAAGTTTGTTGGAAGGTATTTTTGGGTTGTTTTTATGTGTCTCACTTGCCCAAAATTACCCTTATTTGGGTTTGATCAAGTATTTTGAATGAAATGAATTAGAGAGGACAGAGCTGAAAGAAAATAATTGAATGGCAGTGCTGCCTGTACCCACCACTGGATCTCCGTTTCCCTCTTCAGTGAAAAACCAGTCATACTAGAGGAAAGAAAAAAAGCATTTAATGATCATGTTTTGTGGGTTTTTTGGTCTTATGTGAAATTTGGTCTTATATTTTTCAAAAGCAGTTAAAGATATGATGCTCACGTTTTGAATGAGGGTCTCCACTATCCTGTACTGGTCTGGCATGTGTGTCACCATATGGGTCATGTTGTCCTCTGTGGTGCGCACCAGAGTGGGACCAAACACGATGGCCAGGTTCCTCGGTTCCATCTAACAAAACAGAGAAATCAAGTTTTTGTTGTACGTTTGCAATTGTCGGATCAAAACTAAATTAAGACATTTCTACGCTACACACCTTATTCTTCTCTGAGTTTTCAGCCACAGTTTTGAGATGAGCTGAGAGGAACTTGAGAGTCTCGTAATGATGATCGGGCAACTCGTGAAGCTGAGGGTAAATAGAGACGTTTTTCATATAGTTACAGTCCTCCAATACATGGTGTGAACAGGTTGTAAAATAGAAAACACAAATGCTTTAAAACTCAAAAAAGGATGAAATGAATTGTCAAAGCAACTCACCAGCCTCTTGAGCACTTTGAGTCTCTCCACTGGGTCCTCTGTTCGGTTGGCCTCTATAAAATCTGCGTACTTATCTGCAGGTAGCAATAAAAATTTTATTTTTATTTTATAAGTTTATATATAACCATGTGAAATTTGGACAAAATTATGAATGGTATAATGTAATTTGAGCTGACATTCCCTTTATTTTCTTTTGCAAATAACTGCTTACTTGACCACAGTGACATTTCAGCCAATGACAGCCCTGGTTTTGCCATCTCTAAGATCATATCAGAGCTGCAGCAGCACTGACACACTGGCAATCTTACATTTGGTGCTTTTGTCTTTTAAATGACCACATTCAGTTTCAAAATATGTACAAAAATTCTAGTGATTTTATTTTTTGTTAAACGAAATAGGCAATCCCTTAACACAGTTTCACTGGGTTGTAGTTATCATTTCTGGCCACTAGATGGCATGCACTACCTTTTGAAAAAGCAACCTACCGTTGGTGAACAACGGCTCCGGGAGTTTACGGAAGAAGGACTTGAGTAAACTGCTGATTACATTGAGGTCCCTCCATTTCTGTAGAACATGAGATTAGGGTATGATGGTAAATAGATTTATTCAACATGCATGATGAGTCCAGTCTCACAAGAATATGTCACATCTGCTCCCAAGGTCCTGTAGCTCTGACTGTAATGTGAGACTTCAAGGAGAGTTTAATTAAAGCAACAGCGATCAATAAAGTGACTCACATCATCCTGGATATCGATATCGTTCATGCCCTTGTTATTGAGCTCCTCCTGCATGTTGGAGATTGCAGCGTTGTTTCCTGGGACTCTGTAGATGCCTGTGTACTCCAACCCTCTCTCTTCCACCAGCTTACAGCACACATCCACAATCAGAGGCACAAACTAGAATACAGAGAAAGGGAGAAAATGTTTAGCTGATTGGACATATATAACATATATAAAGGTATTCACTATTCACTCTTTTTGGTGTTTTATTAGAAATGAAAGCAGGACGGACCTTGTTGTTCTGTGCAGGAGGACAGTCGTCCAGCCTCACTCCAAACGTGACTCCAGGAGACGGCTTCTTCTCGAAAGGTTTCCTCATCAGCCCCGGGATGCCTTTCCTCCATGTCCCTTTATCCTTGGGAGGGCTGGTGTCATCTGCATGCACATTGTAACAATGAGAATGCATGAGCATGACATATTTACCATAATTAGTGTGAAATATAACACAACTGGTTGGTTTTTCCTTGCAAAAGACAAGCAAACAAACTTATATTACATGGGGAATTGTTGCTTTTCCTACCTTTGTGCATGTTCTTCCTCTCCTGCTCAGGTTTGGGTGAGTGTGGACTTGTTGCTTTGGTCTCCCCTTTACCTCCCAGCAGCGTATGTCTGATGCTCAGCGACTGGCGTGACGGTTTGGGTGACGGCTCCGTCTTGCTGCCTGTTGGACTGTGTTAGACATAAAGCACAAAATGAGCTTTCCAACCAAAGCTAACTTATCCAGCGCTGTGTGTGAAGTGCGAAGACCTCCCTCCTCCTTTACCTCATCAAGGTGTTGTACTCCTTAATCTTCCTGCTGATGAGGTCATGGCTGGTGAAGACCGCATTCTAAAAAAAGAAAGAAAAAGGAAGGATGATAAGGGAAACAATGGGACACAATAGGTGATGGTTAAGGCATCAGGTGCAACAGTTTGTGTCGCCCCCTCCAGAGGCCATAATGGATCTTTATATAACCTGCTGCTATCGGGTGACACAGGTAAGACCACTAGAACGCCATAGTACGGACAATGTGGTTAAAAGAGGGGAAAGACAGGCTTAAATTTCTAATGGGTTGCTCAGTAATTAATCAAGTAATCTGACTCCTTCTGAGAGTCCTGAGAACTTCTGTTATGATTTGGCGCTATACAAATAAAACTGAATTGACGCCCAAGATATTCAGTTCACTGTCATATAAGAAAACCAGCAAATATTCACATTTAGAAGCTGATTGATCAACTATTATTTGCTACCTGTTCCGCTCAGATTGTGGGCAAGTTTCATTGTGTAGCTTCAGGTCACAAACGGTATTAGGAGACCCAAAATAATCAGAACTATTAGAAATAGAAAGCATGAAAAAAGTCTAAAAAAATCTAACTGGGCCATGACTTAAATGGGAGGAGGCCAGACAGGCATTGTACGACAACAGGACAATTATACAGTAGGTGACGTCACACTGTCAGGTGTTATAACAGAGGATTAATCTGAGGAGTGACCTGCATTAAGACCCTGAGGCAGCTGTCCTAGTGAGTACTGAACTGCTTGCAGTAAGTTGATGACCCGATGACATGATATAACAATCGATTGTAGGTGCCACTTTTTTATTTAATTATTCTGTTTGAACGAGCGGTGCTTGTATAAGGCCCACTGTCTTTATGAATGATTCTCACCTCCTCATCCAGGTTGCTGTTCTCCTGTATGACTCTGATCCAGGCCAGCATGTCCTCTCGATCCTCCGCCTGGAACAGGTACTCGCAGTCCGACGTGGTCAGCCGCAGCACGTTCTTGCGCTTTGTGTCGCTGTACGAGATGTCAATCAGACACGCCTTGATGCTGATTGGCAGGGGTTCGTCCACTGCTTGGCAGTTGGCATGAGCGTGCCCCTCCTTTTTGTCTTTATACAGGCAGAGGTAATGTCCTCTCAACACGGCGTACATCTGTTTCCACGGGCGCATACCCCCTCCGACACGCTGCAGAAATAGGTCACGAGAAAGAGACAAGTTTTACAAAGCGAAATGGAGGGAATTCAACTGTAATCTTTCTGTAAGTGTTCCTATTGTTGGCATCATAACACATAATCACTGCCTTGAGGACAATATGGGAGACAATATGAGACCTCATACAGGAAAGGTCAAAGGCACCATGAGTCAGACAAAGATATACTCTGGAAACAAGGGCAGTCCTGTTTATAAACCAGGTTTACAGTAGGTCATGTAATGCTTGCACTCAGCTTTCTGTGTCAGTTACACGATGCAATGGCCACATATGTAGAGTCAGTACACACCTTGCCCTTGTCTGTGTTAAGCTGCTTGAAATGCAGCAAACCCTCCTTGGTGGCGTCACAGAAGATGTCTGATGAAGAATCCCTCCTGGACCCCGAATCTTCTGACGACCTGTCCACAGCCTGTGATGGATAAAAAAAATAACAATAAGCCAAAAAAAAAAAAAAAAACACTTGGAAGACCAGTTGTGAAAAACATAAATTTCAAGGATATTTACAGTAAATACAGAGAAACAGTAAATACATCGAAACTGACTACAACATTTGAATCAATTATTTACCAGAAAAGCCTGATGTTGCTTTAACAGCCGTCCCTATTTTCCATAATATATTCACATTTCACAGGGAGAGGTTTTATCTTCTGGGTATGAACTAATGAGCTAAATCTTCAAGCAGGAAATGCAGATAAACCAGGCATGTGGCAGGTGAGCACAACTGGCAATGAACAAACTCGTGTGTGATAAAAATGTGGATTGGACTCACCTTCCTAAGACCTTTCAGACCAGGGATCAAGGACCTCCTAAATAGAGGAGAAAGAAATATTATGACGCAGAAAGCGTTGAAAGTATTCTGAGATAAAAGATATTCGAGTATAGTTCTATGATAAGATATCAATCACTTGAAAAAGAGATGAATTGTGATGACACTGTTGCATATAACTTACCCTCTGCTTTCTTCCCGGTAGTTATCCAGGCCTTCATCATAGGACTTGGATCGCTCTGTTTTAGTACCAGAATCTGACTCAATAATTGTGAGACGGAGAGAATCTATTAAGAAAGGGTCAAAGAATTATTTGTAATTGTCCTTAAGCAGTAATTGTCATTAATACTGCTTTAATATGAAAATACCTTGGTCATGTGACAGCTGGCGTCGAATGAGAGGGGACGGAGAAGGGGGACTGGGTGGGATGGTGGTGATGGTGGGCGCTCCAGATATCACAGCAGAGGCGGGAATGTGTGTGCTGTCCTGGTCCGTACTGGGACTAGATGGTTCATCTGAGGACAGAAGCAGAGGGATTTAATTAACAGGGCAAGAAAACACTGAGAACAACTGACCATTAGCTAAACCCCGGTTGTCCAATCATAGCAACCATAACTCCACATGCTGAACAGGCATGCATGGGGCTAGTAAAAGTAATAATGTTACACAACAGTTAATGAGTTTAAAAGGCGGTGTCTCTTTAATAACCTTTTTAAAACAACAAAACACAAGTACAGAAGTGTAAAGAATGGATTTAATAGTCGCACGAAAGTCAGTCAATGAATGGAACTTGGGATCCTGGTTATGGGGCTCCAAATGTAAATACATTTGGTTCAAAATATATCAGCTATAAAACTCCCCATACCTAGTACCATTTTGCACTTTAACAATGCAATACAACAGGTGTTTGCTTTTGGCCCGTGGCCCAACCACAGTCTCGATTTTGGCCCTCCGATGGAAACATTTTGAGCAGCGCTGCTCTGTCATGTATGTAGCCATTAACTACATATTTAGACTTCTCTTTCGCAAGATTATCATGTTAAAGCATGTCAGCTGAGCAGATTAAATAACCAGCCGAAGACAGGATTTCCAGCCAACTCAGAGAGCTACAGTCAGCTTAATTAGCTAGCTAGCTAATGGCGACAGCTGATACAATCTAACAGTGTAGTTGAGCCAGCAAAATCAAGAGTCAGGCTGGAAATGATAAGCCTGCTTTTGTCTACCTCTGTCTGAAATCAAGAACACATTGTTTCAAAGATTACTAAGAATTTTAAGTGGTAAATATGCCGCTGTTATCATTGCTACTAATGTGCCATATAATACTGACAGGCGTAGAAACAAGAACAGGATGACCACAATTCAACTCCAGCTAAACTCCAATACAACTTAGGCTACAAGCTCGGCTGTACTCTGCACCAGGAAATATCGCACATTAAATTAAATCATGCAAAAATAATGTCTAATTTATCTCTGCTATCTCAACTTGAATAAACATTTCAGCAGACAGCCATAAAAAGCTGTGATAAGGACGTATAGGGCCAGAGCAAAGCGATGCAGACAGAGACGCAGTCAGCCAGTAGGTACGTGTTTCTGTTCAGATAAGCTGCTACACACCTTCCCTTTTTCAATGCACATACGCACGGTAGTCAGCTAACATTACATCATCAGAGACAAGACTGTGTCATAATGTCTGATATCAGCGAAATGGCAAGCCCTAAAAACAAATGAAGAGACGCATATGATGAACAAAGAGCTCAAGTAATGAATCATATCTGCCACCGTGGTGATGTTGAAAAGCAGGTGAGATCAAATTCAGCACAGCCAACGTGAACTGTAGAGCAGAAGCAGAACTGTTAAACAATGCACTTCATACTTGTTGATGTGATAAGTTTTTTGAAATATGGTTTAAAATTATAATAGTTATAAATCCATGGCAAGAAATGCAACTGTCACTGTTATTTAACTTTAAGGAAACCACCAACCAGTGCCTTCATTACAAATAAATGCCATTTAAAGTCAAAAACAGCAAAAGAAGATCTAAATGATTCAATTCCTTCAAGTGCCAATGCACTGAGGCAAATCTTTAGCTTTCAATAACACAACTTAATAAGAAACATCTGATCTGCTTGTTAGTTATGTACCGATCACTGCTGAGAAATCTCTCTCTCCTCAAACCTCAAACGCATCTCCCATGACACTGCAAACCTCATTTATGCCAAGCCTGGCAGATGCCTATTTCATTTAATCACTTGTTTATATACCTCCAATCCTGTTTCTGGGAAGACGCCGGCACTCAGTGATGTCTAACACGTACAATTACAATTTATTTTTCAGGGGATGTCGGTTGTAGACATTCCAGATTGACTCGGCTTTAAACAGGAGATGCGGACCCATAAATATTCAAACAAATAGTATTTTCAGAAATATGCTCGTATGCTTTTTTTTTTGCTGCGAGTTAGATGATCATTTTCAGTTAAATATGAAGCTACAGTCAGGCG
The DNA here is from genome assembly GCF_905237075.1 of Dicentrarchus labrax. Taxonomy (NCBI): domain Eukaryota; kingdom Metazoa; phylum Chordata; class Actinopteri; family Moronidae; genus Dicentrarchus; species Dicentrarchus labrax. The sequence goes on along the minus strand of NW_026136709.1, from coordinate 19,155,565 downwards.
ATGGTAGGCTTAGTTTAGCAAAAAGACTGGAAACACAGGGCACAGCAGCAAGCCTGGTGCAGTCCAAAGGTAGCAAAATCCAAACTATGAGCTTTGGACAGAGCCAGGCTAGCTGTTTCCCCTTGTTTCCTGTTATTATGCTAAACTAAGCTTACCATCTCCTGCCTGTAGCTTCATATCTAGCATACGGACATGAGAGTGATCACTGAGGTTAAACAGAGAACACTGGGAAGTGCGAAAATCTCAATCTAATCTAGATCTTAATGTAGAGAACTAAACAGCGAGAGCTGAGGTGTGTTTGTGTATACAGTGAGAAATGGTGCTTGGAGAGGATATAATTAACCCCTGCAGGTTTTGGGGAAGGAAGAGCTGCTCTAATTGGCTCGAGATGAGTCACTAATGACAACACGGCTGAGGATGCAAGGTCGAGTTCAAGCTTGTAAGATGAAAATGTGAAGAAACATTACTAAACCAAGAAGCGAGAATTTCTCATCATAAACAAGAGGGAACGTGACATTTTGCATGTATTTTAGCAGTACCAAATGTGCTCTGTTCCCAGTACAAAATGTTTGGCAGACACCTAATGTACAGCAGTTGTTCCACTTATTGTTTGGAACTGTACTATGAAATCTAATTGAAGCAGATTGCTGGAGGAATGCTCTTATTTCTCTGTTATGTCACAGTCCATTAAGGACGATGTTCTTAGGTTTCTCTGTACAACACTGGGGGAAATATGAGACATTTCAGAGAGTGGGTGGAGGGGTCTGAGTGAGTGTGTATGTGTACTTAGTGATTGTATGTTTCTGTGCTGCCCTACTCGGATGCCAACGGGTGGTTTGAACACGTCATGATTGCCTGCAGTACAGTGTCACGCCGTCTCGTAATCGCACACCTGACTTAATGTCACACTGAGTTCAAAATGCCACAAGGAATCAATTTTCTTACCTATACATCTTCTACTGTAACTTGAGTAATATATAGTATGCCATGGATGACAATGCCTTCATGACCTGAGACAAGTGGTTTCACTGGCAACACACTGAATTGCCAAGGCTTGTTGTTTTTTTAACCAATCCAACTCTTTTCTAACAAGCAACAAAATTCCCAGGGTATTTCCTGTAAAAGATAACCATTACTTCTGATGATCTGCAGCATATTGGGACATTTGGACACAATAGATATCCTTGTAGTATGATAAGTAGGGCATCAATGGACAGGCTTACACTTGATTCTGGTGTGTTTTTGTGATTGAATGCAACTCCTGAAGGAGAAGAAGTGAGCTTCGGGTTGTTTTTTTTTTTTGTAACTTAGTTTCCATGGAGAGAAGAGCGTTCACTGTATCCACACAGCTAATATTGGACAGAAATACTAGATAGGCCACCTTAAAGTGTGGATTTTGGGATGGGATATCAAGGAGTATCCACTACACTGTGAACAGTCCAATCCCTGCATGAAAAGCCCACCCGTTCTACCTTTCATGCAGAAAATAGCTCACTACATAGCTGCCCTAACTGCCTCCAATATGCTAAATATACACAAACCGTCCTCTTTGCAACTGCAGCTGAGTTACTCGCTCTTGTGAATGTTAGAGGTATTAGAGCATGTTAAACCCCAGGTAGAATGGAAATACAATATACCCTATGAAAATAATGCCATCTTGTCATGTACGTCTAATGTATATAGGGCTGGGTATTATTTTAGTTTCAATCAAGGTGCCTTTCAACAGCATTTCCTCAATCAACAGCATTTCCTTATTTTGACAAGGAAATATCAGATAAATACATAAACAAGACTAAGATCTGTTGTTGCCAACTTTGGTCAGTATTCAGAAATGATCATGGTTCAAAGGACAGCACTAACTGGATATGTCAGAACAGTCATGTATTATGCTATCAGCTAAATCTCCATCCCAATCTCCAATTTCAAATTGGCTCAAGAGTTTGCCATTCCTTCATGCATAAACATACTTTTTCCCCTCACAGAAACACATGCTGTGTCATTTTTTCACAGGACTTCGCTGTCACTGCTGTTGCTATGGCAACAGGAAGGAGTTCAAAAGGAAGGAGGTAAAGAGACGAGTGACGAAAGATGAGTGCAGTCTTACCTATGAAGGGGATTGAATCCAGGGAGTCATCCAAGTTGTTGGAGCCAGACTTTCGTCGCGTGTCTCCAAGCTTTCTTAGATGCATCTCCCTAAAGCTGTCATTAGACGTCCAGCACATGGCTCCATCAGCAGAGCCTGCCTTCACCAAGGGCGGTGACTTATGAGTCGCTCCTCTCTTGTTGTCATTAACAGCTAGTACATAGGACGGAGGTCGAATGTGAGGAGGTCCAGAGTTTTTGTCCCTTCTTAAGACAACGACTGTTGCATCCGGTCCTTCTACGCCCTCTGTAAGGCCGCCATTAGTCCGTACAGGAGCGTTGGCTTTTGGCTTTTGGGTCACAGCTCCATTAGTGGTGGAGGAACCAGAGGAAGAGGCAACAACTGCAGTTTGTAGTTGTCTTTGCATGGGTAGTTTAGAGGAGGGACCAGAGCAAGAGGAGGACCTGGCTGCCAATCCAGTCTCTGACCTGTTTTCCATTTTCAGACTGTCAGCCCTGCCTCTGAGCTGCAGGTGCAGAGGGGAAGGGTAGCCCAGGTGGTTGCCCATGATGTTAGCTCTTTGGTCTTTAAGAGGGTCTGTGGTTTTAGTCGAGGATAAGGCAGGTGAAGGGTCCAAGATGGAGTTTTTGACAGGCAGCCGTGATGGTCTCATAATGACACTGTCTGTCCTTGATGTTAGTACAGAATCCGTCGTACCTTTAGTAAACACAGCAGCAGTCAAAGGCGAGTTAGATAATCCACTTCCTCTACCTTCTTCCTCCTGCCCAGTGAGACTCCTGTTCAGATGAGGTAAAGCTCGCAAGCCTCCTACCTGCCTGCTAGCTCTGGCTTCCTCTCCCCGGCACAGCAGCAGCCTGTCCTCCAACCCTGTCCTATCTCCAAAGACAACCCCACCTGGCTCTCCAGGCTGCAGTCCCAGGTAGTCACAAGACCTTGCCCTAGGTTTTGTGACTCCAGTGGGGGTGGAAAAAGGCAGAGCATCCTCTGAAGCACTCCGAGGCCAATTCCTGATTGGTATTGTCCTCTCTGTTCCACCTCCAAGCCTCTCTTGGGAGGCGCTACGTAATGGAGTCACAGCAGTACCCTGGCTACCTGCATCCACTCCGCGGTCATTGGAGGTGCTTCTCCGTCTGATCTGGGAACTAACTGCCCCTCTTTGACTGGTGCTAGAAGGAGGCGGTGTACGTTGCTGAGTGTAAGCAGAGCTGGAACTGGCTGCCGCACGCAAGCTGTCTAAGCGCTCCTGGATGGTGCGGCAGCCATACGTGTGCAGCCTCTTTGCGTCAATATAGTCCTTATAGGTGGTGTAGTTTTTCCAGTCGATGTTTTGGTGTGGAGAGGTGGAGGAGGCTGTGGGAGAGGGGGAGCAGTGGTTGGAGCTGGGTGAGATGGCAGTGGAGAACGTGTCTGGTGAGGCAGGGGTAATAGGGACCCGTACGGGTGGAGATAATGTGTCAGTATAGATCGGGCCAGGTCTAGAACTTGAGGAGGGGGAGTAGACTGGGGTTTCTGTGGAAGAGGGGTACTGCAACTGTGCACCCCCAGGTACTGAGGGAATAAGGGGTCTGGGTCTAGCTGAGCCGGAATCTGCTGAAGAACCGTACCGGTTTTCCTCTGTCCTGTGGCTGGGTCCAGCCCGAGCCACCCGGGAGCTCCTGTCCACTGGATCAAGAGGCATGGCCACTGTCCTCACATTCTCATTACAGACGCACACCACTGTCTGAGACTTTGACGTCTGTTGTGAAGGAGGAGATGGAGGAACAGGGATTTCCACCCGGTAACTCTTTTCTGTGGGCCCTCCTCGTCGTCCTGGTCCCTGAGCCGGCCCTGGGGGGGTGTCATTGACTGTAGTGGGCTCTGGTGTCTGAGTCATGCCCGCAGCCTTAACTTCTATCCGTGGGTAGCAGATAGGAGGGGGCTCAGGGATGTTCTGGGCATTTCCGCTGTACGCCTCATTTCCTTTGAGGTATGCATCCTGGGAATACGCCTGCAAGAGATTATAGGACATTATGTCACTTTAGCTGCTGAGAGGTTGGAGCGCTAAAATAGATCACATTAAACCCCGGGAGAACATCACACCCAACCAGGGACAGGATACATTAGACTTTCCTTAAAGAAATACGGATCAGGGAGTGCTTGAACTACAGATGAACTTTGGACCGATCTCTTATATCGCTAGATGACAAATTTACTGCCACACCTATGACTTTATCCTCTGCCATTACACCTGCAGCGTCAATCTTTTATTTCTAAAATACCTCAACAACACTGCGGCGATGTGATAACTCGCATTTTGAAAGTAGAGAAAGAATAGTAACCCACTAGTGCCATTTATTGACACGAGTCTTTGTGTGAGCTGATGAGATTATCAGCAAGACAAACACTGTTACTGGATTCCCTCAGAGAACTGTAAGTGACAGACAGACAACTGGATTTAGCCTGTCTACAACAATAAAATAACGGCATGCTAAAAGTAGACACAGCACTCCAGTACTATTTCTCCAGTCCAAACACAGCTGTCACTCTGTTAACTCTGTTCCTCAATCTTTTCCTAGGAAACTGCAAACAAATGTTACAGCATGCCACGATACAATTTAACTGCCCTGAGAAGGAATAGATGTAGAGGAGTGGGAAACAAGGAACAGTCAGAAAGGCAAATAAGTTGAGAAAGAAGGCTGGAAAGTCCAGAATAAGGATTAAGCTGGCAGGGGCTTACCCACCTTTGGTACTGGAGAGTGTGCCCTGAGGCATGAGGAGAGGGTGAACGGGGGACGCCTCTGTCTGCCGCTGGCAGCTAACGCTACTTCTGTCAGCATGACTCCAAAACTCTAATGTCACTGTAGCAGCTGAGCTACTTCCCTTGATTAAAACTTGAAGAAAAACACTCAAATGTAGCTAGTTATAACCCTGCATATTCTACGGAGAATGATCACCACGGACTGCTTCAGAAAAAAAACCTGGTTGCATATCGGACATGCTATATTTCCTCATCCCTTCAGCGCACAAGCTCTTGAGAAAATGAAAGGGAGAGAGTGGTGATGTTGGACTTTAATCGATAGCGCTCTACCTGAGGTGTCGGGTTACAATTGAACTAACAGCAGTCTGCTGCTGGTGACTCCCTCTGGATTTGCATATGTCATACAGTTAAATAGAAAACAATTTCCTGAATGCGGAAAGTAAAGGGGGAAATGTTTGCTGACTTATGAAATATTTGTTTTTTCAGCACACACATCCTCTTTCAAGTCTTTCAACATGCTATTCAGGGAAAAAAAAAAAAACCCCTACTAAACTACGAAAAACATACTGCGAAGGGGGGGAGTATATTTGGGGTTTTAGGTGTAAGTAAAGGTGCTGTAAAGGCGTAATAAGAGCTGTAAATCATCAGGAAAGAAAGAGAGCTTAAAAGAAAGTCATAAGTTAGTATAGTTTCCCTCCTTACCAGAGCAGTGATATCCCTGGAAAACTGCAGTCCACAGGTTAGAGAAGGGCAAGCAGAGAGATAAAAAAAGGGAATAAAGAGAAGTAAACAGGTGAACATAGAGAAATGAGAGGTACAACGCAACCGATGGACTTGACACAGTCAACTAGTCTGACTTCAGCACAGGCTAAAAATACATTCCGCTGTGGGGACGCTGTGAAGAGGCATCACAGTCGGAGAGTCAAGTAGGAAGAAGGAGAAAGAAGAAGAATAGAGGTGAACTTCAGCAGTGTTGGTGTCCTTCTCAGACCTGAATATCTTCTGAGTTGCAGTTCATCCCCATTATTTCCTCCTCTTACCCCACTTCTTCCTCTACCCACAACACAGCTGCTGTCAAAATACACTGGCAAACACATTCTGCTGGATTTCTTTCCTTATATTTTCTTTTTCTCTGTCACTCTCACCTGCTCACTGTGGTACCTCCCCTCCCCCTCTCTGGTTTCTCAAGCATTTCAGTGACCCTACACACGCTCTCTCCACTAGCCCCTTTCCTCCTCTTAGACAGCCTCTCGCTCATATGTTAAGACGCTGCTCTATCTATCATATGTTCACTTATGGGTGAGCATAACAGCACGCCTGCCTGATCTGCACTAGTTTCCTCCCTCACTCGCTCCTGTAAACACTGAGCTGAGAGGAGTCAGCTGACTGCAGCTGCACTCCCTCTGGTAGTGAGTGAGTTCAATGTCTCCCAAAACACAAAACAGAAAAACACATCTAAAAACAGACATAGATACATCTACAGACATCACAGTGTGCCTCCCCTATTCAAACTTATCAAAATGATATTTATGAAATTTTCTAAATCTGAAATATTATATTAAATATTGTAATAATGTCATATTGTAGATGCCTGAGTATGGATAGTATATAGTGTCCAAAAACTTTCTTTCTTATTGCATAAACAGAATAAAAAGGTCACATTGAGCAGCATTCACGATCTGTATTGATGAGGATTAAATACTGAGAAAAAAGAGAATTAAATCATACACAAATCGAAACATTTAGCAGTAAAGTCACAACTTGTATTCTACTATCTTTAATTGTACTTTGATACACAGCACATTAGCAATAGTTTAAACCCACAGATCACTCTAACAGCAGGCAAATTTTAAAGATCTGTAAAGTAACAAAACAAGATTGAATTTAATTTTGCCTCATGTTTTCCTCAATGGGGAACAACAGCTAATTGCTTCATTCGGATTCCTGAGCCTTGTGAGTGCTCAGATTCATTCCAAAATGCCAAAAGCAAGTTTCTGTGGCTTTTGGTGAGCTGCAGCCAAGCTAACAAGCTATGTGTGGAATTTAGCAACACAGTGGGATCAGACTCAGTTCTTTGCTCCAAGAGCGAATCTCCCCAAACAGTGGTGAATAACGTGTGGTGACTGGTTTGACCTAGCCTGGCGCTGTTTTATCGTCTGCAGGGCTCTGGACCCTGACTGATGGCGTGGGCTGGCTGCTTGCATCACTGAGTTCATCGGGGTGATGGGTAGAGGGGATGTGGAGCCATGGCATGGAGTCTAGCTCTGTTATTAGCTGTTCTTACTGACGTTCACAGTTTTGCAAACTGGCCCACCCATAGATTCGCATCAGTGCCCCTCATCGTCCAGACTCAGGCAACACTGTGACCATGTTTAAAATATTTACGATTATAATGTTATTATTATAATAATCGCCCACTCTCTGAGTTCAATGAAATGTATATGGTAGCTTGTACCCACTAGAAATGAATCTGCCATAAAGAGCAGAGTATGAGTAACGAGAGATTTTCAACACTCTCCATCTTTTTTGGGGGGAGTTTTCTTGGCTGTTCTTGAAGGAATAGTTTCACATTTTGGGAAAAATACTTTCCCCCCTGTACTTTATAAACGTGAGATGAGAATATAAATATCAATCTCAAGTCTGTGCGATAAGTAGGCAGCTGGTGTCAGGATGTTCTTAGCTGAGCTTATCTTAGTATAAAGCCTGGAGACATGGAGAAAACAGCTAACCTGGTGTCCAAAGACACACCTACTACATAAAAGCCGACCAATTAAATTGCTGTATATTGTTTGTTTAACCTGTCAACAAATAATTAATGTAAAAAGTGACAATTTGTGGTTTTAGGAAGAGTTACATGCTGGAACTATTTCTTGGTGAACAACAGCAGGGTGCAGCTTGACTCAATCTTATCATCACAGTCATGTTGCCAGGTTTGGAAAGACTGTTCCAGCACACAGACAGAAACCTGTGCTCACTGACCATATCTGAGAACCTGCGCTACAGTCAAAGACAGAGCACAAAACTACTGGATGGATGAATTGATTTTCACTGAGAATTTTACACTATGTTACTCTCCCTAAAACCACAAAGTGTCACTTTTAAATGTACGTTCATGTGCATGTTAAACAAACAAGATACAAGCCGAGATATGATAATTCCAGTTAGACTAACTGTGATAAATAAGTTACAGCTTAAAAAGGGCACTGGTGTGGTATTAAAACTGCAAATTATCCCAAAACCTAAGCACGGTTTGCTACTGCGTGAACAGAAAAGAGCATTTTGAGCACTCTTGCAATATTTACTGATGAATGAAGGCTTACCAGCTGCAAAATGTCTTCATCCTTTGGCATCACACAGAGTTCCAGTGAGGCATCGCTGAGGGAAGCGAGGGTGCGGGGGACGAGAGAGAATGAGAGTGAATGTGAGAGAAAGTGAGAGAGAGAGAGAGTGAGACAGACTTATAACACAGGGCTCAAACTGTGGAAATCCATGGCATTAAGAGCTGCCGTTCAATGAAGCGCGAATGAGTGTTACACACACTTGTCAGCAATAGGGGAAAACTATTTTTACTAAAAAGTTTCACAATCTGTCTGTGTGTGCTGGCAGTGAAGGGCTTAGACAGAAACTAGAATGAGGGTCTGAGTCAGTCAGGCTCTTTCACTCTCAATATCTCTCTTAAAATCAGCCATAAAATGAAGTGATGGTAATCTTACCTGTTCTGGATCAAGGCTATGACTTGCGAGTAGGTCTTCCCAATGATGCTCTCTCCATTCACCTTCACAATCCGGTCCCCTGGATAGAATTAGACAAAAAATTACAAACCTGCTGTTTACTGCTAACAGCAACATGTCAAATAAACTCTGCACGTCTGTCTGTCTGCACTCAGCTGCTCAGAAAAATGTATCCAGTCAATACGGTTATTGACCAAGGGAAACCGCTGTGGAGTAGCTCCTTCCAGCACAAACACACATCAGTTTAGATCAAAAGGGGAATACCAATACTTGTTTATTTGAAGGACCCCATGTGAGGATCCATCTCCATTCAAGTTTTCTGAAGATGGCCATCTTACAGGAAGAGAGTTTAGGAGAGAAACTAGATAATTGTGGGAAAACACTACACTCCTCTGTCCCAGGAGTGGAGGGAGAACAGATAAAAGCAGACAGTTTAGAGGGCTTGTCCAGGCCACTTAACATTTCCTGTAATACAGAGTGCTAACCTGGCAATAATGCTGACAGCACAGAGAGCAGAGCTTGAGCTGTCACCTCCATTTCAGGGAAATTGGAAGGAGTTGATTCACTTTTCACCAGAAGGGAGTTTGTAAAAGTATTTTTATCCTTGCGACTTAAAATTAGAAATGATTCACGGATTAATAAGAGAAAAAACAAAGTGGGAGAAAGAACCAAGGAAAGGTTGGAATAACAGTGTGCATATTACACTTTGTTCAACCTCCCACAAAGGAGCCATCTGTTATTTTGTAACTCGTATCTGTTTTGCCTGGCAGGTTACAAGGAAGTGGAATTACCTACAGTACAGACGTGAAGAAATCTTGGCATCAAACGGCGCTTTGAGGTCAGATGTGAGACAGTTAATCATAAGATCTGCCGGTTATCAGAAGGAGTGCAATAATCTCCTTAGAGACTGTGTGTATGCGCTTCGTGTGTGTGCTTGTGTGTGTACCTGTACAGAGTCCAGCTCCGTGGGCGGGGCCTCCCTCCTTCACTTGCTTGACGAAAATGGTGTCCATTGGCTCCAGACGGTTCCGCTGTCTCCCTGGCAACGAGAGAGAGAGCACATGCACCGAGGCGATTGGTCACACAGTGAGGAAGAGCAGCAGCAGAATCAGAACTAGGCCACATTGCACTGGAACTGGAAATACAACTGCAGCAACACTGTGGCATCTGTGACCATGTTTTCTGCCGTTTTACAGGGTTTTTGACTTTATTGTCTGAGGACACTCAAACAATGCAAATGCAAAGAAGTGAAATAAATAGGTGACTTTTTATTTTATCTACAGGAAACAGCTTAGTTGTTTAGCTTGAATGATTATTCGATTATTATTCAGTGCTCGACTGACAGACTATTTTGACATTTAATTGCAAAAAAGTCAAACATTAACTTTGTTTCAGCTACTTAGTTGTGAGGATCTATTGCTCTTCTTTGTGTAATGACATTGAATTGAAAATATTTGAGTTTTGGTCAAAGAAAACAAGATATTATCTTGGGACATTAGTCATAATTTTAGACCAAAGATGAACTGATTAATTGAGAAAATAGTCAGCGGATTAATCAATAACAAAAATACCCACTAGAGGCTGATTAAAAAAAGCAACTTAAGGCTGAAACGTGACACCCATAAGTGTGCCTTTATTCAATATTCAATACTTAACCCTTTTTCTCACTTTGGATTCTTACAATGCTCCCGAGTTTAACCAGCACCAAACTCAGTTAGCTAACAGTTACTTTCATTATCCATTATTCTGGCAATTATTGATATTTGCTCTATGAAAAAAAACCCAAATGAATAAATGCAGTTCAGAAAGCGTTCTAAATCAAGATTCACAGTCTTCCTCCGTGGCATTGGTAGTTTGAGATAAATAAGCTCAAATGATTTACGAAACAAGACACAGGGAAACTAATTACATCCTAAGAACTTTTCATATCCGCTGTCCCTTGATTCATCCGTCCATTGACTCTGCTCTGCGGTCAGATGTGTCCTGAGCTGCAGAAGAGGACAGTGAGGGGAGGTCAGAGTATGCTGACAAGGCTGCATGCGAACAAGCCACGAGGGGTTTCATATGACAGAGGAAGACACAGCATGCCATGTCGTGTGATGTGCATGGGGCGAGCTAGTGGGGGAAATCCAGAAAATTAAAACTACATAAAAATCACTGTGACTGCACACATATGGTTTTAAAAACAGTAATTCTGTGCATGTGTATGCAATAAAAAGGAGGTGGGGGGACTATGTCTGATTAAGACAGAAAAAAACGTCTTTCCCTGAACCTAAGCCTCAATCTCAGTTGGCCTCAGCTGCCTCTTCGAGCCCACAGGCTTTGAGGAAGTGCAACATCAGAGCATCACACTGTTCTTTCCCCAGGAAAGTAAGTATGCATGCTCTTTTTATGAGCGGCCTGCTTCACATGTACACAGCAGCAGATACATGCATTTATGACACAGGGGTGCCCCGGTGCAATCAGTGCTCTGAAGAGTCCCGAGCAGCTGGACTGGAGCAGATGTGGGTTTTAAAGTGTTTCTGCGGAGTAACTTCAAAGGTGAGGAGGGGGGGGAGTTAGAATTTATTTAATCATCAGTTTACTCAAGTTGGTTCAGCTCTTTTCCTTAAAATCCTGACTTCTGCCAGTTTGAATGTACGTGCAGACATTTCTAGTACGAGCTGAAGCATGTCACCTTAGATGTCCCTTTTCATTTTGTGATGATGGTGAATGCATTTGCTAGGACGCTCTGCTGCCTCCCTCCAGTGGCTGAAAATGTTACTGCAAACAATTATAAATGTTCTAACTCACAGATGAACTGCCTGATAACATCCAAGAGCAACAACATTACTATGTTTGAAGTAACTGAGTGGCATCTAACACTCTGACCCATGTACACCAAACAAACACAACGCAATCATCACCAAAACCTTGGCAAACCCTTGCTTGCAAAATAAAAGATCACAGGTTTGATAGCCATCATAGGCCACGTGCCCTTTTGAAGTGTAACTGTATTCCTAACCTCCTCACTCACTATGAAGTCACTATTGAATACACTGCAGCGTTTGCTTAGGATGTTGATTAACAGCCTGTAGGCTTGTTTTTGATCCAGTAGAAGGCAGTGCAGCACATAAAATGACCTCTCTTTCTCAGTGAGGAACACTGTAAAATTGTTAAGGGCAACACAGTATTTCCATTCATGTTCTTGTTGCTTATGATCTTGCTTGCTTGGCTGACCTGATAAAATGATAAAAAGAATTGCACTGATGCATTTATGTGTATCACTGACACATTGTAGGACATGATTGACCCGTGGTGGAGGTACAGATGTCAACAACTGCTGCCTTACCTCTCCTCCCCTCCTCTCTCTCTCTCTTTCTCTCTCTCTCTGTGTACGGGGCAAATTCCCAATCCTGAGCCAATCTCACCGAGCTCCAGCACAAATTGGATTCTGGAAGTTTCCATGCCCCGCAGCTGGATGAACAGGATTAAATGTGGAAATCTAAAGCTTTGGATATTTTTAATGCTCCCAACTGTCTTACCAAAGCATAAACTACCATGTGGATTAATGCAATACATCAGCCTGCCTCAAAATGACATTGGCTGGTCCAAAACACAGAATGAGAGTTGAATAACCTCAGCTACTCTTGGGTGGCACTCAGGGCAGTGTTTCACTAGCGGACGAAGCACTCAATACTCCATGTTGATAAGATTTCACACATCAATAGCAGCAGCAGCAGTTGCACGCTTGAAGCTGAGGTTTAAAGTGTGTGTTCAAACTGTAGATAGCACACAGGTGAACTTTACCACATCAACACCATTCAGTATAGTATTATGTAAGCTATCAGTGTAGTATTTGTGGCCAATTATTTCCCACTTGGCATTGTTTTGCCAAGTGTCCACAGTACTGACTTTAAAGTGCAGTGTTACAAGTAGCCTTGCAACTACTGATTATTCTCATATCAAAAATCTGATGATTACTTCCTCATGAGATTTTATAAAATATACAATTTCCCAGGAACCAAGGATGCTGTTTTCAAATGACTTGTTTTATCTGGTTTGTTGGCTTCTCCCAAATTCTTCTTGAGTTTTCAAGCACACGAAAGCAAAAAACTGTCTCTATATGGACCACAATTAATATTCCAACTATATGAAGCAAAACATTTTTTTTCCCTTTATACAATCCTATCTGGTCCAATCTAGCAGTGCACAGTCAATAGCCATCCACTGGCCGGGTGTCAGCGCAGCTCTCTGGCCTCAACAAGCTCTGGTTTGGCTGTGGTCCCTGGCCGACACAGCTGGGCCCAGTTGTGTCGGCCAGCTCCCCGCTCCCCGCTCCCCCGTTGTTTTGGGTTAGATAATGTTATTCTTCAGAGGGCTGGGCCCGCTGCCCGCTCACTGCATTAACCCTGGCGTAATACCTCTCCATCCAACTCACTGTTCTTTACCATTTGTGTCACTCTCACATTTACAAACGCCACACCCATGTAAAGATTCAAGAGTATACAAAAACATACAAACACCTACACAGATGTGTGGCTTGTTCTTCCCTCTGATAATGGGGACGTTTTTTCTTTTTTCTCTAACTTTCCCAAACACTTCAAACAGGGGGGAGGAGGAGGAGGAGGAGTAGGACTGTGCATGTGTTTAGATGGCTATCTCTGTCAGGTCTCTTCCAGCTGAGAAATATGAAAATGGGAGGCATATAATCCTGGCATAGTGTATTCCCCCATAGTGTGGGAAGGTCAAAGCACAAGTACACTTCACATAAATACATAAACTTTAACTTCCTTCAAGAGCACAGTATGTTTTATTCTCAAACCTCTGCTCAAAGAAAATGGATTTCTTAAAGACAGCCGATGAAACCGTCAGGAAAATAAATACTGTAATTCGGTCTCAGTTTCTCCCATTCCCATGAAGAAACACTGTGCAGTTCTCACACAAACTAGTCCAAACACAACTCTACTTTGAAAGCTTAAACTCTGCTAAAACACCTGCGTACCCCAGTCCTGACCTCCGCGAAATAAACCCACATCCTTACAAAAACTGCGTCAACAGACTTTGTCGGATGGAGGAACGGCTTGTAGGTGCCAGTTTCAGATGGACAGGTCTCATTTCACTAATCGCTGCACTTTGTAAACAGCCACAGCTTTATGTCAGAGAGCCCAGCACACACTGGGGGGAAGAGAATGTCAATACACCTTAAAGCCCCTGTCATCGCCCACACAGTCAAGTTAGGAGTTTGTCCTCCCGTGTAAAGAAATAAGGAGGTAAACTTTATTTTTGTAGCATGTCTTTAAATATTAGTTCCACAAATTAAATGAAGAATATAGCCCAACTGATGGTGTACTTTCCAGGCCAGTATGATTTAACATATAACATTATAAATAAATAAGCAATACAACGACAACAATCCTTTACATTTGGCTATTAAAATGTTTCACTGAGTCGGAGATTTACATTTTACCTTCATTTTTAATCTTAATTTTGGTTACCATGTAGAGACCGCAAGAACTGTGAGGTAACATAACTTTCTATAAGGCTAATTTGTGGTAATAATTGGCCACCACAACTACTCAATATATCTGTGATAAGATATCACGGACACATGTAATGCAACACCCAGCAGGGCTAAACTCCTGGAGGGCTGCCATCATTTCAAAATAAGTCACTTCCTTGACTGCAACATTCCTAACCTGGGAGAGACATGTTGATGTAGAAACACATGCCAGACACCACTGCTACATCTGTCCGCTCATCACAACAGATTCACACACAAACACACACACACACACACCTGGTGTTTTTTCCACCACACACAGGAAGGTGGTGCTGTACTTTCCATCACTTTTTTTCTTCTAGGAATTACAAATACCAAAACCCACCCAGGGGATAAAGGATATGTACTGACATTGCTCTGAACACGCAGGAACAAAAGTTGATCCAGTATTTTGTTTTCTTTCTGTAAAAAAAGCCAAACTATGTACCAAGGGACTTTAAGTTCAACTGAGGGAACAAGTGACAAACATCTGGAAACAGATGGGGTGATTTTAAGCCTAAAATCTTGTGTCTTGCTTCAAGAAATGTGTCAAATGAGCCAGCTGGCTGTGATACTTCTTTCTATACTTTCCAAAACCAAAAAAACACAAGAAATGAGAAAGAAATTGATTCAATTGTGTGTTTATCTGTAATCGTAAGTATGTTCGCCTAACTACCTTACAACCAAACACGTCATTAACTAACTACATTAGTCTGTGGGGTTACAGTTCACAATACCGCATTGGCTCTGTAGTAATTCCCCACTGTGTGGGAGTCGGTCCAGAATGCTACTTTATCAGAGGTTAGGCAAAGGTTAGCAAATTTGGGCAAGTTACACTCCGGCTACCTCAGCCAACTTCACCAGGGAGAGCGCTGGGTTTGCCAAACACATCTGTAAGTCCTCATGCTAAAAGCCTTTTCTCTTATAACCCCTTATAAGTGAGGTCATACTGTTTGAAAATACGACCATGTAAGCCAAGCAACCAAACAGGATTATGTTAGAATGAAATATCTGATCTTGCATTTTTTTCCCTTAAAAACTAGCTCCACACTGCAATACAGGAACAAAGCTGTTTTCTACATGGATCATCATCGGGTGAGGATGCATATTAAAGACGCTCTTCACAAGATTCTCGTCAGCGGGAAGCATTCATAAAGTCAGTCAGTCACTTTCAACCAACTCATGGAGCTGAGAGTTTGCTTAATGAGCTACAGCTGATTAAAATCTTGTCATTTCAGCAGAAATTGACATTAGCGGTGCAGAAATAATAAACTTGTTTTTGTCCACCTCTGCCTGAAAGCAAGAGCCAACTGTTTAAGTTGTTTACTATAATTTCCTGAAATTAAATAAGAGAAAATATGCAATAAAATTCATCTAGATTTGGGGAGTTCAGAGTAAGGTCTAATGCTAAAGGCTGAAATTGGAAAACTTTCTGGACTTTCAAGAAGTCCTCGTGGGCAGTAAGAAAACAGATTCAGAACAGAAAGAAAAGACGTAGTAATGGGAAAAAAGAGAGGAAGAAGGGTCGAATTAGAAACAAAGAGAGGGAAGAAAGAGAAGAAAGACAAAACTTTGGACACAGCTTTGTTAAAGAAGGTGGGGCATTAAAAAGACCACTGGAGAATACTGGGGAATTCTATTTGCTTGTGCTGCAATACATTCGCTCTGCAGACTTTATGGGAATGAATCAAAATCTGCCCCCCAAAAAAAGGGAAATAAAGCTGGTATCTGCAGAGAAAAGTGTTTCACGTTGAATGAAAAACAAATATTTGAGCAGATGGGAGACATTTTTATGTTTCTTCTCAAGCTGCACCGAGGTACCACAGCTTCATAAGCATAGCACAAAACGCCTCATTCGGATTTCACCCTTCAAAAACTCGCTAAAATACACAGCTGAAGAGAAAGAGATACAGGAAAGGGAGAGACACAGACATAGGAGGGAGGGAAGAAGAGAGGAAGTGAGATAGAGAGGAAGATTTGGGATAACAGCCGCTTGGTATGTAGACAACCGCTGTGAAAGGAAATAAACAGATCCATACTTGAACACACACACACACACACACACACGTATCATTCCCCCATTTCCATGTTTCCACTATGCACCAACATACTGTAGATATAAACGTTTAGGTTTGTTTATCTGTGTATCTGTGTGTTGCTCTGCCTGTCTGTGTATGTTTTCTGGAGGTTTGCAGTGTTTCCAGCGGCAACACCCAGCTAGTCAACATGCGGTCAGCAGGCCCCCCGTCTCCAAACACCAACAGCCTCATCACACACTGGCCCGCAGTCAAGAAAATAAACGGCTCTGCAGCGTGCCGGGGACGCTGGGAGGCTGCAGTGAACATCACAGAGTTGACTCAGAGGAAGCTTCAGAATGCAACGTTTTAAAAATGTTAAAACAGCCACGCATGTGGGACATATTATCTGTCTGGGTCTGAGTGAGGCCCTGTGTGTGTACGCTGCTTTTCGATGGTGTTTTGAGGGCGTATGCAGTTGGCTAAGATCGTGATCAACAGCTCGGTTGTCACATAGCAACAATAACAATTTGTAGGCATCAGTAAGAAATTAGAAATGTCTGAAAACACACTTCAAACGGGGTTTATTGCATTGGTTGTCGGCTCCCTCCGTCTCTGGCTAGATCTTGTTTCATGAGAAAGAGCTAATGAAGCTGAGATGTGGGAAGGTTAAGAACGAACGAACAATCTAAACTTTTTAGCCAACAGGGACTACAAGTCCTTCAGAAATTTGTAATTTGACCATCTGCATTTCCATGACACCTCCATCTGCTGAGGAAAAGTGTATGTATACTGTAATACAATACGATTTAAAGCTCCAGAGCAGCTACTTAATGGACCTTGTGGTGAGATTGCAGTCAACTGCTGTTTCCAGGGTCAAAAAGTTCATTTTCAATCTCCGTTCATGCGTTGTGGTGTGAACTTAATCCTTTGAAGGTGTAGAAAATAAGTCTACTGACAAATGTTCTGCCTCTGGAGAAGGAAGAGGTTGAATAATATTGTTAATTTATTGTATATGGTTAAATAGCATAGCATCTAAAGCTAAACTGAGTACCAACTACTATTACTGAATCCAAGTTCATCTAAATTGAAATCCTTTAACACTATCTATTTATTATTCTGTTATATAACCTTCATGAAAGTAGGATTTTTTGAAGTACTGTTGTATTAGACTGCATTAGTTTTAGCTAGGAGTACCTAATAATCTGGGTGTTTGTGTGATATGGAGCCAGAATGAGTTTGGGAGTGCTGTGCAATAGAAGAAGAGAGATTACATTACATTTGGATACAAGTACAACTTCCCTACACACATCAGGAGCAGTTTGGACCCTTGAACATGCAGACAGAAGGAGCTGGTGATTGAAAACCCAACCAAACATGCTCTAACAGCTGAGCCTCAGCTGGCCGCAGTCATTGAAATGGACACACAACATGAACAGAATTTAGTTAGATCCGTCTTTATCTCTGGGCTGTATGCTCTAATCAAAACTATAATTATAATTTGTACATTCTGAGCGGTTTTCATCAAACTAAGATCCAGCTCCGTGTGCAGGAGCCCAACATCACTCTCCTTTAAAAAAAACATCTGAACGTTTTCATGAGCTCAGAAAAACTTCTTTTTAGCAGTGCATTTTTCAAGCAATTCAGTTGTTTTTTAAAATGGTTTATTTAGTTTTAATTAATTTTCTCAAACCATAATGGGAAACTCTTATTCCTAGCTGCTAAGGAGTCTGTAAAACAAGCCCCAATCCACTCAAGTCTAGACAAAACATGTATGAGAATAAGGAGCCCCAGTGATAGGACATTACAGATGCGGTGCTGTTTCACATTGCCAAAGATATGGTGTCTTTTAAAACCGTAAATCGGATTTGGTGTGAAAAAATTGGAGATTTTATTTTTGGGCCATATCGTCAAGTCATTCTTTGCAGAGAAATTCCTGCCGCTCCTGATATCACTTTCTGACGCCCTACTACCTTTCGGCATCATCACCACTGCTGGGTCTCTGAGAGCCTGCTGAGAAGCAAAGGAGGATTTATGAGAGGCTGGAAGCAAGTCAAGTGACTTCCTGTAGCAGCGGGGCGATGCTCCAGGCAAGATTTATTATTCACCATCTATTGAGCTTCGCGATGAATGGTCGTCATGCACTTACCACATACTATTTAATGACATACACACACAGTCACGCATGGGTTTTACATGACTTCTTTCAGGTATTGTCACACGAAGGAATTCAAGTTCATAAAAAGTGTAAGAATGTGTAGGCACACAAATTCTCTACAGGTTTTCCTCTTGCCACAGCAGGGCCCTGTGTGTGTGTGTTGTTTAATGTTTTGAGGCCTGTGTTAAATGAGGCGGGTGGACATGGAGGGGTTAAAACGGGTGTGGAGGGGGTAGCGTGAGGAATGTGACACCAAGGGCCAAGAGGGATGATGAGGGACACTTACAGGAATCTCTCAATTTCCCGTCGAGAGCCGTTTAAGAGTCAGAATTATCCCAAAGTGCTGCGTTCACCCTCCTCTAACCTTGGATTCTTCACTTTCACTGTCCACTCATGGCATAACAATTCACTGAATCACACCTGGTAGGGGTTTGGCTTCATTACAAGCCAAACAAGCTAGTGATCATCATCTTTGTCCTTTATCCTATTTATTACAGACAAAAAGAAAACAGTGCTTCTCCCACAAAGGTTTGTTTTTAAAAAGAAAGATCTACCAAACACCGAGCTTAGATATATAAACTAGGGTATATTTTGTGTTACATCACTTGAAAACACAGAAGGTGGATATTTATTTAAATAAAAATGCAATGGTTTATTTCTTTAAGACCGCAGTATTGCTGTTCTGTCTTTGTGCGTGTTTATGGGAGCCTGTGTACACGTGCTTTGTGTTTTATGCCACACAGGCATGAGATGCAGTTTAAGAAGGCTTCTGATGAGGCGCAGCAGAGAAATCCTCCTGCATTCATGCTGGGCTGCAGACGTGAGCAGAATACTGAGGGACTGGAAAGACGAGCTGGATGCTCTGAGGAATGCTGAGGCCTTGCCAAGCTAACAGCACAGCTCCGACTGCCACTCGGAAGAGCGGGGACTAACGCTTTAAACAGCAAAGTGTCTGGCTTAAAGCCTGCAGAAAAGACAGCTTCACCTGCAACATGTTGTTTACACTGGCTTTGATACCATTCTCGCACCAAATCAATGCATTTATAGGGCTATTAAGGGGACCGAATTGCCAACACTAATGAAATATTTAGACAAAGGCACAAAGAGTCACCAAAATGCATCTATTTCAATCAATAAGGAGTAAGAATACATTAAAGTAATGGGCTGTCAATCCTAATTTGATCCCTATTCAGTAGAATAAATGGTTTTTGTGCTCTTTTTAGGGCAACACCTGAGGTCCCGGATCGCAGAGCAAATCTCTACAGCATGCCGTAATTTAAAGAAAAGCATTTTTTTAACACTTACCTCGGCTGCCATTCTCTTCATCCTATAAGAAAAAAAGAAAGTGAATGTCAGATGATTTGCGGTTAAATTTCATTCAAGTATTTCACGTTTTTTGGAATTATTTCTTCTTCTTCTGCATCAGTATATTCATACTGAAGGTAGACAGTTACCTTGAGTATAACATGTAAACATGAGTTGAAAGACTGTTTTAAATCATGCTGTAAATAAAAATACAGATCATTTCTCTTCTTATTCCCAAACCGTCCTAATTCTACGAATCCCATCGATTACTTGATCAAATGACAACAAGTTTCACAATCTATTAATCATTTGAGTTATTAATCAAGAAAAGAAATGCTAACTATTTTGCTTCAGGGTTCTGAAATATGACTCATCTAGTGGTTGGACAAAACAAGCAAGTTGAAGATGTCTCCTTGGACTTGGTTTTCCATATTATTCTTTACTTTTACTTACTCTTCTTTACTCCATGAAAAAAAACCTAAAACCAAATAAGAAAAGCCCGTCCTAACAGAGTTCCAACAAATAAAAAAAGAAAAGAAAGAAAGAAATAGGCATTGCTAAATTCAGGCCAACAGCAATGTGGTAAATATAATAGCAACGACATACAGCTCCCCCTTGGCTTAACAAAAGGTTTTAAAGTGAATTTCTGGCTCATAAATTTAGCACAGTTAGATAGTGGTGAAATGGTGAACACAGTGGACCATTTAGCAGCTAAAGACAGATATTTCCCTCAGGAGAGAGAGTGAATATTGAACTTACATTTACACCAGATGGAGACTAACACGACTCCAAATGGATGATAATATTGTTAACAAGTCTGTTAGTTAAAAGGTGATGATATGTCAGCGTTGTGTTAAAAACTTGTATCCACTGCCGCCAAGTGGCCAACATAATGAACTGTTTAATCGAAACAACAATTAACAGATTAATTGCTAATCAAAACAATGTTTTCAGCCCTAGAGGAACTCCCTTAACACCGACTGACGGACGTGATGTGAGTGTTCATTACCATTACCACAGCTGTGTAATTAAAACTGTTGTGGCAAAAGACACAGAGGGGACAACACGATCCAGATCGATCTCTGTGACAAAAACAAACACATCCTAGCCATGTTTCTGTTTGTCCCATTTTCTTAAAACATAAAACCTTAATTTCCCTCTGAGCGTCGGTTAAAATCCATACACTCCTGCTTTAATCCACCTCTCCTCAGTGACACATATGTTCTCCATGTATCCTTTAAGACTCCCTGCTCTCCCAAGGCTTTCCTTAAGACGGTCTGACCCTCTTCAAGCTAACCCCAATATCCTCAAACTGCGATTAATCAAGAGCTCCAATCCAAGACCCTAAAAGTAATTACAATGAAATGTGATGAATGTACAAGGATGAGGATTTCTTTTTTTTAACCCTCTGCCTTGTTGGTTTGGGTTACGTAATTGGAGAACTAGTAGGAGTGTACAGTGAGTGTGACCTGACAGATTGAAATTGAAGGTCTCAGTTTGAATATTTCCCAGAATCACGACTTATGATAAGAAGGCCACAGGAGACTCAAGAGAGTCAGCTGAAAGCCAGACGAGCAACAGCTTGTTTTAGTTGTGTCAATCTATAAATCAGTGTCACAGAATTAATTACATGAATAAATGAGAATAATGCCAGCTTCTTACAGATGAGACTAAAAGCTGAATTCTGCTTTGTCAGGAGTTGCTGGTGTTTTAAGATGAATTTACAGTCAGAATTCTGCACAGAATGCGTCTTACGCCACTAGGCTCAAGATTTACAGCTTTTAAGAGGACAAACGTCAGATCAATTCAAGTCCACACAACCTTCATATATCCTATATCCCTAAGTCCTCAAGATCACATGGTGGTCCAGGTTGGACTTGCAAGTGAACGAAACAACATCGGGATGTCTAAGGAGGCCTCTGGGAGAATCCGTCTATCTTTTTGGTTACAC
This sequence comes from Dicentrarchus labrax, assembly GCF_905237075.1. Classification (NCBI taxonomy): domain Eukaryota; kingdom Metazoa; phylum Chordata; class Actinopteri; family Moronidae; genus Dicentrarchus; species Dicentrarchus labrax. The sequence continues at coordinate 19,134,043 of NW_026136709.1, read as the reverse complement.
AAATGTCTGAAAATCCTAACTGTTGTGCCACAGTTTCTCTTTCAACATGCAGACACAAAGCCAAACGCTATAAACAGACAGCACTATGCTAACTTTGTAGAAAATCCTTCTGTGCAAACTGAAGAGGTTGTCAAAATACACTTCAGAGAAACGTAAACCCAACTTATCCTGAATTATCACTTACAAAAACTAATAGTCACGAGGCCATGATAAGCTTTGAGAAAGCTGACTCAAAACACCAGCACATTTTTCCATTAAAGAAGCCCTGTCGTATTTACCCAAAGCCCTTTAGTCTGTGCCCATTAGGAGCCGGAAGGGCTGTAACGTCAGGATTAATACCAAAGGGCAGATTGGTACTGATGTTATCCAGAGGACGGCTGGCACACTTCCCAGGTTGGATGATACAACTCAAAGAGGCTCTTGCTGCATTAACTGACACTACATGTGCATATCAATATAAAAGTTCAACTGCAACATTACTGCTCCTCAGACTGGTGTCAGTGATGGCCAGTGATGCTAACTCAACAATTAAACTAATTCAATAAGATCTTGAAAAGATAAAAATTGATTATATTTCCAAGCACTTGTGCTGCGTCTACAACAGATAACATTTAAATAACCTAAGCCGTATCCCTGTTTCATACTACACAATCATTCTAGCAGGTTATGTAGTATGTTCACACTGTTGAAGTTACAACATAAAGTATAAAAGATTTCAGTATGCAAACTTTTTAATTTGCTGATGACGGACACTACTATCCAGAATCATTCTGGCTGCAACTAACAGTTACTTTCATTAATTATTTAACTGCTGACTAATTTCACAATGAATCAACTGTTCTCACATTTACCCAAAGCCCAATGTGACATCTTAAGATGTTTTATTTTCTGACAATCAGTTTAAAAACCCAAAGATATTCAGTTAAATATTACAGAAGATGAAGAAAAGCAGCAAATTCTCACAACTCAGCCTTTTTGCTTGAATCAATTATAAAAATAGTTGCAGATTAATATTCTGTCTATGTATTAATCGATTAATCATCTAATCATTGCAGCTCTACTAGAATGTGAAGTGGGAGAAGCTATTTAAGGCACCCCTGGTTCTGGAAGTAAAAGTCTCATTCATTTTCCCACAGACAATGTTATATGACTCAGAGTTGGAGCATTTCTGTAAAAATGTCCAATCACCAGGCTTAAAACGATTTCACTTGCGTTGCTAACAGCAGGCAGAAGCTAAAATGAATGGTGTTGAGAACAATAACAACACAACCTGCAGCTTAAATCAATTCACTTTTTAACTCTGGGTCGATTTTGGATTAATTCAGTAGCTGTGGTGCCATGTTTTATTCCCAACTGCAACAATGACGCATTTTGAACAATGACTTTTGGGGTATTTTGCAGTATTTGACGCCTTCTGCCATATTATTTTGGGAGATTCAAGGGGGATCCCTTGTTTCTTATGTTAGCTAACACTGAGGATATCATTCAAAGAAAAATTAGAAATGGGAATACAGAATGGGGAAAAACACTTCCACTCTGATGCGAAATTGAGGAGCTCCTTACAGCTGGAATAAATTACAAGTGGTCAATTGAGGTGAAAACACACCTTTAGGAAGATCTTAAAACAGCAAAAACAGATAATAACTCCAAACTGTATGCAATCTGTATGTTGTATGAACTGTCTGGCACACACCTCCAATGTCCCAACAGCACTAAATACTGTGGTGTTAGTTTGGAGCCGTGTTCAAATAGCAGCTGAAAGTCTTAATTCCAATAATGTTTTCCCTTCACGTCACACAAATCAGATGTTTTCTAATCACTGCAGACACTAAAAAGCTTAATAAAGTCACATTGTATGATAACAATCTGCAACACTGACCAGTAGTTATAATTTCCGCTCCCTCGACAGGGAGGCCAGAGTGAGCACAGGGTGCAAATTAACCAATGTGACTTGGTTTGGAAAAAGGCCTTGATTTAGTTGAAATTCCAAAGCACAAGTTGTAATGACATTTTTCTTACACCTTCTAACACTTACTATAATGTTGTTGGGTTGCATCCTAGAGTCCATTTGAAGAGTATGAGCCACTGATTATAGTACAGTTGCTACAGAGGCATGGATCAGCTATTTGGTAATTTCACTCCTAAAAATCCATTTCTCCCTAAACTATATATCAAAATCAACTTTTATTTCCTTAAACAGCTGAAAAAACTGCCAGTGGTCTAGGCTCATTTCATCTGTTTCTAATATAATGTCTCTTTTAGCAACGATTTTCATGACAGTGTCTTAAATTAAGTCAGGTCCTGCTGCTGGCCTGAGGCTTACATCACTTGATTCAACAAAAGTTTATTTACTTTGGAAACGTCAGTGTATTTACTCTCCCCGACTGTCAGAATTTCTTGCTTATTTTAAAAATGATTCAACTCTAAATTGCATTAGATGGTATGAAGGTTGTTTTGTTTTCTTATATTTACATCCTAGTGTCGTCAGGGGGTTAAGAGACGATGTCCTGTTACCTTCAGAGAGTTGTGGACGGCAGATTCGGGCGGGTAGACGATGAAGTGTCGCAGGGTGAAGCCGAAGCCCTGGGAGGTTCGGCGCAGGTGAAGCGTCTTAGGCCCCGGCCAGGAAAACGGCTCCTCCTCTGCCCCGGGAGAAGCCATGGCCGACGCCTCGCTCTGATCGCGCCCATCCTTCTGCTTGGCCTGAAAGGAGGACAAAGAAGCAGGAATGTCAGGATTAATCTCCAGAACAAACAGTGTCAAAATACGCTTATTTGCTTTCTTGTTAAGGGTTAGATGAGAACATTTGAAACCACTCTTACATCTATACGTTAATAAAAGCTATTGGCTACAAGGAAACAGTTAGCGTAGCTTAGCACAAAAACAAGGGAAACTGATTTTGCTTTTTGTACACTTTAGTTTTTGTACAGATTAAATAAATGAGATATAATTTGTTAGTTAGTGACCTTTAGACGTGCTGGTAGGCAGATAGAACCAGCTTAGCTGTTTTCCCCTGTTTCCAGTCTTTATGCTAAGCCGAGTTCACCGGCTGCTGGCTATAGCTTCACATTTAGCATACATACATGAGGGTGGCATGAATCATCTCATCTTACTCTTAACCATGCAAAACTGGTGGGGAAGATCAGCGGCACTCAATGTTTTTTTCTTGACAGTTTTTGCTTAAAGCGATGAGCCCTCATCACAGGTTACAGCCTTAGTGTGGACAGAAAATGATAAAAGTAAGAAAAAAGTAAACATAATCTTGTGTTAACAGAAGTGTTTTTCTCTTTCTTTCCCATTAAATCCTCAACACCCTATACCTCTATCTTGGGCAACCCAGGTTGGGAATCACTGTTGTAGATGAGGCACTGCTCCACAACAAAGAAATCAAATGTGGTTGTGAAAATAATAACGCACTGACAGTAAATTTCAATGTGTTCACTGCTGAGAACAAAGTCACAGCCACAAAAAAGTACAGTTACTCCATTCACTTCACCCCTGGTAATTGTGTAAAGAAAAGTGGTTTTTACTAAAACAAAGAAAAGAGTGTTTTCACAGATGAAACAGATCATGGCTAAGCATTGATCTTAGTAACCAACCAAGATCTTAGAAGAAAATACCCTGTTGGTGATTCGTCACAGTTATCAGGCTAGGTTATGTTGTTTCTACTGAATAATAAGGTGTTATTTTGTCAAGGTTTATGCTTTGTATTGTAGGGTTGTAGTTGTAGGGTGTTTTTGTGTTAAGTAATACTGCATCATGAACGATAACATACTGGTTGTAGACTGTAACCTGCAAACTTTGTGCTGTCGGTCATCACAAACACTATGGCAGTGGACGATTTAAAAGTTAAATGTCGAGAATGTAAGAATAAGTAAGTAATAAGTAATTACCTTTTTTGAAACCGCACAAACATACAACATATATCTTAACTTGCATTTCCAAAAGTCCCCTATTTCCACCACTGCATCATTAGTTCATCACAGGATTATTCCACTGATTAACCGCGGTATTTTCTACAAAAAACTCCCCAAAATGTTCTCAAATACCAACAAACTGATCTACTCTGCTGCTGTAATCTGTCGAAACAGTGAGTAATATATCCGACATTCGCTAGAAGCTGTTGGTTAAGACTTAAACTTACAATGTGTTTTTGAATATGTACAGTATTCAGTTTATATAGCTATATAGCTTGTCAGCAAATACAGAAAAAAAAAAATACAGAAAAAAAAAACATTTCACTCAGCACACCTGCATTATCCTCACATGAAAATTGTTAAAATGTTGGTGACAGAGGCCAAAAATCCCGTCAAATAATTTGGTTCCTAACTTGTGGTTAATGTCAGTGATCACACTATCTGTCAACATAATCAGGGTTGTCACTTAAGCCACATTTGTACTGCCTAGAGCTCCACACAACCATACATATGGCTTTAGTTATTGCACATTCGGGGCTTTGCAGGGCTATTTGGCAGGTTTGCATGATGACAGACTTATCTTCTACATTCCTACTGTGACTAACACAGGATAAAAAACAACCCTTAAATGCTGGCAGCTTGCGTAACATTACATTTATGCCTACATAACACAACACATGCTCCACATCAGCAGCAAAACGCAGATTTATTATATTAAATGCCAAGAATCTGCTTAAATTATTGTAACCTGAATATCTTTGAGTTGTTGGTTTGATGAATCAATCAATGTGAATGTCACAATGGGCTCTGGAGACTGTGATGGGCATTATTTTTATAATTTTGTGACATTTTAGAGACCAAGTGAGGAGTGAATTCATTAAGAAAACAACAGGCAGATACAGTGATAATGAAAATAATCGATAGCTGCAGCCCTACAGGACAAACAAGTATCATTTTCTTTCAGAGTTTGTATTTTTTGGCATTTTAAGTAAAAAAATGTCAAGTGTTGCAATAGTCCAAACTTGCAGGAAAACAATACAGCTCTCAGAATACATTGTCCAGGACTTGAGCTCCATTTTGAATCTACTTTTGTTGGATGTTTCCCTTCCAAAGCCTTTTTAAGAACTTTACAACCCAGATTTATCATTACCATAAACATACAGAGGGAAATAATCTATAACTCTGAATCACAATGAGTGCTCCGTCACTGAGAAACACTGACCTCTCCTGCTGCTGTGAGCTGTCTGAGCAGTGAGACTTCTGTCACATCCATCATCAAAGTAATGATGGAGCTGAACCACTGCACCACAGGGCGTGCGTTAGTGGTTATTGCTAACACTACCATAGTGACTCCGGGCTACGAGAGGCTGCCAAGAGTTTCAGCCTCAACCCAGATCTCTCCACAGGCTCTTCTCCTACCAAAATACATCTTAGGTGTGGATCCAAAACAAAGACATTCTCCCTGATCGCCCCTCTGGCTTCTCTATCCACACTTCTCCTCCGCCTGTCTGGGAGCAGCAGATGTAGGGGCCTCTGGAGAGTGGGATGGGTGTTGGCTTAATGGTATGACTGGTGAAATCACCACCAATACTCAAGTGGTGTGGAGCTGGAAGTGAGCCACAGTCCACAATGTAGCTGAGAGAGGAGAGCTGACGCTTCAGCTCAGCTGTTTGTTTTGATTTGATGCTTAGAATTTAATGTCCTCTTATGCAATAGTTAAGCCATTTGGTTCAAATGCCCCATTGCTGAGGTGTACACACTCACACACACATTTTCCACCTCTCTCCCTATACATATATATAACATGTTGAATTATACAGCAAGAGAAGCAGCAGCAGGGAAACAGCTGCTATAGATTCCTACAACGCCTTGGTCATATTCAAAAGGTACAATACTGTAAATCTGCTCCAAACAAGCTCACACAATTACCTGATAAATACTACTCAATTATGCATGCAATCTGTTCATCAAAACAGTCACCATTATGTGCACACTGAGGGTTTGATCTGTGTGCTGCCATATGGCACCGTTGCCTGCGGGATGGTGCATTTGCATGCTTGTCCCTGCTTCTTTATGTATATGAGATGAGGGATTTGAATGGCATTGCTTGTGGACTCAGCTTTTCTCCAAACTTCTTTTCTTTTTTTTTTTTTCATGTCTGTGAGTCACTCCTAGGCTGTCTGACCTCATGGATCTACCTCTTTCACTCCCTCTCTCCTTTTCTTTCCAAACTTCTCTCCCTCTCTGACCACAGGCTTTACCATTAGTCACCCTTATTCACTATACCGTTGGAAAATGTGCCTTGAATTGCCCACTTTGGTCCATCAATGAACAATGACTTCATTCTATCAAGCATTGGCACATACTGTATAAAAAACTAATGACCGTGGGGATATTTTTATGTTAGAATAAACTGCCTTATATGCACCAATAAACAATATCTTCCTCTGACAGCGTACAGCAAAGTGTAACTGAGACTACCAAAGGCAACAACAATAAACGAAACCTAATACCCAAACAGTCAGACACACTCAAATTACAAAAGATATCGGTCAGTGAAACAGGACTACCCTGCCGCTGGAGAGCACCATGACGCACACAAAATTCCTCAGACAGCACAACAAAGTGTAGCCGCCCCTAACCTCTCCTCCCCTCTAAAATGCTCCCTATGTAAACCTATATCACTCTGCTAGACACTGATATCGCCTAAACACATATTTCAGCCAGTCAGGCTTTTCCTAAATGCCTCAAAACTGTAACACATCTTGCCTCAGACCTCCTCTAGATGTCTATTCACAAGGATGCTCTCCATCTTTCTCTCACATAACTGTCCTTACCCGAGATCGTACACAGTTCTTCCTGGAGGCTTCCCTGAGCCGAGCCCAGGACACGCTGCGATTGGGACTGGTGAGCCCCAGTTCCACCTCTCCCCAGTAGGCTCTGGCCAAAAGCTGGAACCAAAGACAGTACGGCTCTGACAGGCAGCCGTCCACCCCGGCCAGCCGAGCCCAGGGACAACCTCCCGATGACGGGGAAGGAGAGAGGGAGCAGCAGCCTTCGGCGTTCACGTCCACATCCCGCAGGTCTGGGTGATCCTTCAGAGGAACCGGCTTACAGCCTGGAGGTAGCCCGTTCCTCTGGGCCAGCATGGCATAGCCAGGTCTGAGGTGGTTAAGACCAAATGGCAGAAAGCTATCCTCAAAAATGCTCTTGTTTCTGTGTCTTTCGGTTCCCTTTTTCTTCTAGACAACCTACTTCAAGTTTCTGGTTGAGTCCATGTTTCACCTTCTTCCTCCCTCAGTCCGTCTTTAACTGCTTATTCTGGTCTCAGTCTGGAGAAACAGGGCTGTTCCTCTGGGCGTCCCACAGACACATGATGTTTCCACTCAGCCGAGAGGAGAAGCACAGCGGCTGAGTGCACTGCAGAGAGCCCAGGCCGACTGACTGACGCACCCACCCACCCACTCACCACACAAAACTCTCTCTGAAGTATGCACACACATTCACATAGACACACCAGGCAGCCTGAAGTGAATTCTCCTTCTTTCCTGTCTCCTCCATCTCTCTCTCTCTACTTCACCTCTTCCGCTGCCAACCTTTAAAAGTTTTAAACACACGCACGCTAACAGACTCACGTGTCGAGGCTAATCAATAAATCATAAGAACAAATGAAAGGAGGAGACGCGCACACGCAAGTCAAAGGTACGTTAAATATGAGGAACATTCAGAAAAGTTTTTAGAGCGGGAAGTGTGAGCGGCACAAAGCTGCAATCTGCCAGGAGACTGGAATAACTTGGATTGTTTTCACAGCCAGTGGAGGAAGTCAAGTGGGGCTAATACAGATAAGGAAACATATGGGCTCTGTGAAATCTATAAAGGCACAAAAATGTACAGCCAACCCACCCACCCACCTCTGCATGCCTGCAGCTCATCTGGCAACTACAAAGAACTAATGCCTGGGTGGCAGACTCGGTGGTCAGAGAGACTACCAGGGGCTGCATAAACACACAGTAACTCCTGTGTATTTATTTATGCATTTACTCAACAAGGACCATACAGATAAACATTGTTACATAAGGATAACCAATGCAACAGATGTATATAGGGCTATACTGTGTATACAGAGGAGCCTATCTCTTTAAAATTTAAAGAAACACTGACATTTTTTAAAGTCTGTCTTAAAACCCTGCTCACATGCTTATAGAGAACCCAATTTCAGTGTGAGTAGTGGGGTTGAAATCCAGTCTTTATTCTGTGTAAAGAAAATGAAGCTAATATGAGGCTAATGAGCATAGTTGCACATTAGCTTCAGATTTATAGGATTTTTTATATCAATGTAATGAAATACCTTGATTTCAGTCACTAGATTAACGAAAAAAACAGACATTTCAATACATTTTTTAACTGAATTTACAGGAAATTTACTTTATTACAAACTGTAATGCAATTATGATATGAAATAGCATCAACTATAATGGAAAATCCCGCTTAAAACCTACTTGACATCAGTTATTACCCATCATAGCTCCACCCAACTTCAACCTGACTTGAGGTCTAGTTAGTAAGAGTGATTGAAAACCCCTGTGTGGGTGTGCAAGGCCTTCAAGAACAGTAAATTAATGACATTTAGACCAAATGCATCCCTTGTTAAACTCAATTTGAATGCGTCAAACTCAAACTATGCTGACTCTGAGCAGATGCCCACAGAAACAATGGGAACACATCTAGACAAAGATTACATGTTCAATCCCTAAAACTGTCCCATAATGGCTAAACTCAGTTGATCATCACAGTGAGGCCCCTACCGCCTCTCTCACTGCTTCAGTGCTCTGAATTACAGCCTAAGTGAACATGTAAATCTAAACTCCACGACCTGCAACCACCAATTGTCCCTTCACACTCGCCTTGTTGCACTATGTAAGAGGCCAGCCATGCTACAAGGGAATACCTCCTCAATGCTTCGAGGTAAACAAACTCCACAGAGGCTTGGCAACTGGCTTTATTTTAGGAGCAGTGAGATAGTTGAGAGCAGGATGGACTCCCTGATACCTTTTAGTAAATCTCTCCGGTAGCGAGCAGGGCCAAAACATCAATTTAATATTTAATCACATTTTCATCTCAGGGCTCTCTAGAGCTTCTGTGCTGCTCCAACAGCAACATCAGGACTCTGTGCTGCGATATCTCCTGTTACTAAATGTTGAATAAGTCTATGCAATGTCGCTTAAGGACAACGGTTCTACTTTTAGTCCCCAGGGTGAGTTATTCGTCACACAAGATTGTCCCATAATTGTAGCTTTACTGGCTCACCTCCAACAACTAATACACGTCCGTCAACAGCCGGCGTGGTTTGTAAAGTCGCTCTGGTTGAGAGCGTCTGCTAAATGGCAAAAACGTAAATACCAGTCTATTTTGATTCAGAGGAATATCTGCCCTCCGAGACAGCGGTGGCCATGAAAACAACATCAGGAACCCAGTCGTGGAATGTTCCCTCTCAGCGTTTTGTTATGAGCATCTTGTTACCACATTCACTCAGCTCAATATAGCGTGTGGTATTCTGTATGGAAAAGACGGCAGAAATAGAAGTCGCCAAACACAGCCGGTTGAGACACTTGACTTGTGGAAGCCAAAACAAGGATTGGGTCTCACAAGAATGGTTATATATAGGAACCGTACAATCTACTGCATGAGTGAATTTGTGAAAATATGTGTTTTGTTTTTACGAAGCATTACAAGCCCACATTACCATTAGAGGTACAATTTCCAGCCAAACAATACTTCTTACTTCTACTAATACATTCAGACTGTTATAGGGTTTCAGACCACATCATATATAGTCTCTAAATTCCTCTAAATCTAAAACACATGATAAGAAAAAAAACGTCCCTGAGTGGAATTCCTGTTGGCTAGGAAGTCGATTTGGTACCATGCAGACACAAAAACTAGACATGCCGCCCAGAAATATTATGGCGTTGTCGTGACAACAAACCAGACCACAACAATGTCGGCCACTGGACCGGGATGTTCTCCGTGGGCGCTCGTGTGATTTCATGGTTTGTGTGTGTCTCTGTGTATGTGTTTATGTATGGATCAGAGTGTCTGAGGGTGTCATGAAGGCCAGCAAATAGTGTTGGAGAAGAGATCTGAGGCTTGACTCTGGCCATCGATCTCACTTCTGCAGGTCTGTCACACGTTATTAGAGTTGAGGATGGACATGTTTGCTACGGCTCGATGTGCAAACACAGAGCAAAAGGAAGGATTTATGTGCGTGTTCTGGATTTAGCTGTGCTTTTGTTTGTTTTACAAGTTGGGAAGCTGGGTCGTGTTTTAATGTCTGGGCAGAATTTATACAGCTTTAAGGATAATTCAGGTCATTACAGGTGTTGTAGTTGCAGAGTAAAGTAAGCAGAGGAAGTTCTGGCATATTAATGAATTCCTGTAAACAATGCAAAGACTTTGTTTACAGAGACGTGTCATGGCAATATGCATTACCTGAACACAAAAGAAAGATCAGATAAATGATAAGAATAATTACCAAGATCTATATATATATCTATCTATATAAATTACGATGTACCATTGATGCTTTTACATCTACAACAACTATGACCACTTTCCACTTCTGGAGTAGATCACATAGCTATCCCATCTCAAAAATAAATGCAAAGAATTTCAAAAAGGCCTGAAATCCAATAGGATGTTGGAAAAAAATTAAATGCATCCATCTCTCCAGGACACATATGTATCCTTTACTCTGTGATAAATAAAGGCAGCTGAAGTTACAATAAAATTAGTTGTTGCCAAAGCAACTTTTCACCCTGTATTAAGCGTAATCGGCTCCAGCTATTTCAACATGTATAGCCATAAAGAAGTGTTTATGTGTTCCATGATTGATATGACAATTGAACGATATGTAGGGGTGAGAGAACGGGCGTGAATCCAAGCCAGCGAAGGCGCTAAAACTTGCTCGGACTCTATAAATCTGATTTATTTTTCATTATTAACAGTCAATTGTTTGACCTAAACTGCTCAAGTGCAGAAGCTGTCCTACTTCTGGTCTTTTTAGCTGCTCCCAAACAGCTTACCACCAAACTCTGGACTAGAGAAGGGCAGAGAGGAGGGCCGACCCCTGATCTGTATGTTGTGGAGGAAAACCAAGAGGGACTGCAATCAGATATGTGATCTGGTCAACAGAGATGCATACCTGTAAACAAAAGTGAATTAAACTGCATATGGATTTTCCAGAATATGAGACACTTGAAATAACAGATATAAATTGGGAGGCCTCAATCTGTTGAAATACTTTTTTACGATGAGTTGATTAATTGTTAAAATGTCAGACAATAGGGAAAAATGCCGTACACAAATCCCAAAGTAACGTCCTCGAATTGCTTAGTTTGGCTATCCAAAAGTGCGAAAACCCAAATGTATTCAGTTGACTGTGAAACAGGACAGAGAAAAACAGCAACAGGTTAATGGGAAGATGGCCATGTTCAAACACACAATAAACTGGCCACAGCTCTTTAACACCAGCTAGGAAAATGCTTTGAAGAAATTTATGGGATCACAGGGAGGTGTAAATTGTAAGCAACGCTGTCCATCCCAGAAAAGAAGCAATAACAAATAATACCAGTGTAGGACCAGTTGATAATATAAGCTCCAGCGCGTCCAGAGACACCTGTGAAATTCTACCAGCGGGTGTGGAGAGCGGGCGGGTACTAGGAATAACCAACAGACAGAGGGTTTATTGGTGTATGCGTGACATTTCGAGGTCTTTGTCGCTCTCTCTGCACCGTTACCGCTGGACCCAACGCAGAGCAACTCGGTCTTGGAGTCCCCCTGCTGATAATTCTGCAAATGGCCTTGTGGCTTCACACAACATCACATGCAGAGCCAAAGACAACATCCAGACTGCGGCTGCGGTGAAATAAAGACAAGGATGGAGAAATCGACAAGCTTTTTAGATGGTGTGGGCTTTTTAAGACCACTCATGAGTCTTTAAACTGAAATTACATTAGTGGTGTGCTGAAACACCAAGGCAGACAAGTCCAGTTTGGGAATTTGGAAAAGGCTAAAGAAGAAAAACTGGTTAGAGGAAAAGTCTTTTATATTTGCATTGAAAGCAGTATGCCAACGCTCACCACAGAAAAAATCCAAACGCTGACAGCCAAAACTTGTGTTCCCTGAGTTGTGAAACTCATTTCAGATGTTTACATTTCTGGAGAACACTACACAATGAAAACCAGGTTGTTTCATGATGCCGTTTCATTTTAATCCACTCAAATCTTGGAGTCTAGGATTTATTAGATGATTATCTGCAGCTCTGATTTGTATAACAAAGGGAAAAAAAGGGCCTGTGGTCTGTAAGCAGCTGACAGGATCTCTGGATGGGGATTAAAGACACAAGGCACAGGGCTCTAAAAAACTACAATAAGTAATGTTGAAGTCTCCACTTGGTGCTCGTGTGTGACCAACTTTATGTATCTGTGGCTGTGTGTGTGTGTGTGTGTGTGTGTGTGTGTGTCTGTGTGTGGTTAAAGAAAAGAGAAAGTCTTGCAGGAGGATTAGGCTCGATTCGGGGTGGCTTTTCAGGACTCCTGGCGGGTGTAAGATCTAATCTGGACATGCTGCATCTGGGCTCCGCGAGGTATGGCTTACTGTAACAAAGGACTGGCTAATGAGGGCCAGGGAACAGACTGCTCCCACTATGCACCCACACCACTGCACACCCATAAAGCCCTTCTTCATACGGTCCTCAGGGGGTACCGAGGGGTATGAACCCCACAATCAACTACCCTGGGGAGGTAGCAGGCTGCCCAGCGCTTATCAGGCAGATACTGGAGCAGATTGATCTTGTTTCAGGCTCAGATAAGCGCCTCTATCTGAGTGTAGGAGGCAATAATGGAGTCAGGTACTGCATACGAGGGACTATAATATAATTTTACTGCATTCTCGTCTGCCAATACACTCGGAGCAGGGGAGGGTGTTTTTGGGTGTACACAAACAAAGCCAGACTTTCTTTCCTGAGGGAAGGGAAGAAACTGAGACAATAAATGAGGAAAAAGAAAGTGAGCGATAGAAGCTGTTTACAGTTGGGAATATTACAAACAGTTTGCTTAAAGCAATGAAAGAGGCTGCATAGCAAGCAAGAAAATTGTAGCAGCAACACAAAACTTATACTGATAAGGTTTCACGCATTTATGTATTAGAAATTGGTGAAACAGCTAGCCAATAAATCCACTGACAGAACAAGTACTTATATTTTTCTGGTTGCTTGTAGTGATAAACCTAAACAAAAATATCACCTGAATCTGCAGCTTCCCTACAGAGCTTTATAGTGAGTTTCACCTCCTTGTTTACCTGTCCACTCCTACCGCTCTATTAGTCCTGTTTTCAGCTGCAGCTGTTTTCACCCTCTGTACACAACCTGCTCAGCATCACACAGCAGACAGACACACTTTGAGTTCAGCTGGGGAACATAATGGGGCATTTAGCAGTTAAAGAGACACAGACATTTCCCTCAGGAGTTGGTAGAGACCAAAAACAGAGTTAAAAGTGAGTTGATATTGGACTTACATTCACCAGTTGGGACAAAACTATAAATCATCTTTGTCTCTTGTGATCTGCATTTTTCACCTTTTTTTGACACAGATTAAAACAAGCAATTTGAGTGAGTCGCTCATCTTGGGCTTTGGGAAATTATGATTTTCACTATTTTGGGACATTTTGTGGACTAAACAATTAATTGAGAAAATAATAAGAAGATTAATGGATAATAAAATGAACTGTAGGTAGCAGCCCTGCTTTGATTAATTGATTGTGCCAAAAATCCTTTGTTGCAGCCCCAGTGTTCTGTAGATGTTGGAGGACTATCTCACAGAAAGTGCATTGATTATACTAGCTACCACTTTCATTTAATTATCCTGCTTCTAACATTCAGTAATACGGGAAAATGGATATTGTTCCTCTGCCAAAATTACAATTGGAGTTCATTAAATATATAGTAAAGATATAGGCCCTAGAATGGCTATGAGTCCATACTTATTTACATACAGGGGAGGAATCAATGTTTCCCTATCTAACAAAAGGAAAGGATTATGCTAGAACAACTGTCAAAGCTTCAGCGCATATTAAAATCCTATAACAATACAATGACAGCCTTTTCTCATGCATGCTTTTGTTGTGAGGAGGAAGTTGGCACCAGCTTTCCTTTCATTGCAAGAAGTATCCAACTCAAACATATTTCATGACGAAACAACTCCAAAAGCTACCAGTTTAACTCCCTGTGAGTCATGCCCACGACATATTTATGAGCCAGTGTATCACTTCTCTTCCACTGGCAAAAACAAATATCAAACTTCACAGTTTGCTATGGAGACCATCTGTGTGAAGCGGAGAAGAAACACACGACAGCACCAAGCTTCCAGGAGAAAAAATACGGGGGATTTCCTTCAAGACGGAGCCGTGGCTGCAGCGAGGAGAGGCTGTGTGTTGGACACTCACCCAAAAACAAACGGGGAAGACAAAAGCCCTGAGCCCGGCGGGGGGGGGGGGTCGCATGAGCTCAGCGTATTAGCGGGCTCCCCAGTGAAGGAGCACTGCTTGATCTGGACAATTGTCTCCAGAGGTCCCTTGACACTTCCAGACAAATGCCTCTGCCAATCAAGCATTCAGTAGCCTGCTCATTCACCCCTCAGCAGCTGCTCTCAAGACAGCGAAAAAAGGAGCAAATAGGTTTCTGATGACAGCCTTACCCCACCCCATCTCAAACATCTCTTGAATAAAAAGAACCCCTCTCTCTGCCGATGTTTAATTATTGCACCTCTCCTCGTCACCAAGACAAGTTTCCCTCGGGGAGAACCCACGTGGTTATAGAGAGGTGAGACGAGAGAGATTATCAGAGAGCGCTAATGAAGACACAGTTACTGCTGTCGGACTGACACAGTGCTGTTAGATAAGTCATGTGTATGAGGGCAATATCAGTGGGTCAGCTTGCATCATCCAGTGTTTCCTCTATGTTGATTTTGGAGCGGCGGCCCGCCACTGTTAAATTTCTGCCGCTACGGTATCAGAAATGGGGCAGACGCACAATGTAGTCACGGTTGCCTTTTAATGATCCTGCCGACATAATGCACCCCCGTTGGCTGCTGCTCACATTGCAATTTAACAACAAGTAGAACTATTCAGAGGTTATTGGGGCTGTCCAGTTTAACTCCACATACTGTTGTGTTGATGTAGCTTATTGTCCAAACGTTCGCTTTCTTCCAAGTCGACTATTAAATTAACAGCTCCACCAAAAGCGTCACCGCAGTGGGTCCGTTTTAATTGGACAACGTTCAACTTGTCAGTTCTCAGCTCGACGTCCTGACATCAAACATCTGGAAACATTAAAACGGTAAATATATTTGTTTGTGTCACAGCGAAGTGTCACTTCTGTTTCAAAAACAATCAAAAAAAATCCTAGAGGAAACACTGTCATCTGACCTGCCTTTGAAACCCTGTTTCCATGCAACAAGGGTCTAACATTGCTTCGCATTTGGATGCATTTTTATTATGACACGGGTACTATTGTAGCGTAGGTTTATTGAAATATTCAGAATAAGAGTTGGGCATCAGACAGGAGAAGACCCAAAATCATGCACCTGCCACTTTTAAATAAGTAAATTGAAAAATATTAAAATAAATCCAGTTTGGTCGGAAAAATGGGTGAGTTATGCTAGTAGTGGCTAATGTAGCTTCAAGCCTTTAGGCCCAACCAACACTGACTCAAGTGACATCACTTGAGGACATTTACTCCACTATAGTTCTACTTTAATTAATCAGAAAAATCAACAACAGATTAATTTACAATAAAAATAACGATTCGTTGCAATAACTACAACCATATAATAGATATGTTGACTGATAGCACCCTTCTAAATTCTTAACATCATGTACAGTGTATGCAGTTGAATTAATCTTTTCTAATAAAAAACTACAGAATGTATAACTCCCATTTCATTCCCACTGCCAGCTATATGCTATTTCCAATGTAAGCACTGCTGCAACCACTTTTAATAAACTTAAAGTTGACAACTTTGCTGTAGCAGGCCTGGGTCTGAACTGCAGTAGCAGTGGCAGGTGTTGCGTGAGTGACCAGGGATTAACCTGTGAGAGCAGTCCTTATGAATGGGACGGATTTAACACGTCAGACACAGGGTTTATGTGTTAAAGTGATTCTAATCTAGTGGCTGAAAAAAGCAGGATTCACCCAACATAAGACACCACTATTCCACCCAACACCATTAACCGCCCATGTCTGGAAACTCCACACAGACATCATCAATCAGACACTGAGACAAACACCTGATTCGAGACGCTAGGCTACTAAAATGCGAGAATAGGACATATAGACTAACCTGTCCACCCTAAATGTAAACTAAGTTACTCAGGCTTTCCAGGCGTCTGAAAGGCTCCTTTTAAGAAACTGTGACACTGCCGTTGGGCAACGTGCGCTCCATAAAGAGCCCATATAGCAGCGGTGTAAGTTGATCTTGGAATTCCCTTGGCTGAAGTTTGAGGTTGGACTGCTGTAGACTAAGGGGGGAGGCTAAAGGGTGGAGGGTCCACTCATTCCAGACGCATGCCTGACGGACGCATAATTACGGCACTATGGGTGACAACACACACGGAGGGAGAACAGCGCTCATTTCAGCAGCCTCAGATCAATGAAGTAGTCAGATGGCAAAGACTTAATTGGCACCAATTAAGGTAACTGATTAACATTTTTAAGTCAATTATCAAGCAAAAACGCCAAACATTCGCCAATTCCAGCTGGCAACTTTGATACTTTGTGTCTCTTTAATGGCACAAAAAACATTTGATGGCGTTTGCCTGCATAATGACAGTATAGAGAGACAGGTAACGCAAGCCCAGGTGACAAAGGTCCACGGTTGAAATCAAACCTGGAACATTGGATAACATGATATGCATCTTAAACTGCTAGAAAAATAGTTTAAACTGAATAACTCTAAATTTGCAAAGGACAATTGAAAAATAATCTACAGTTTTATAAATCATAAAAATATTCCTCATCAGGCCTACAGACATTCAAAAGAGAGAGTGCGAACACCTTTGACTTCATCCACCCAGGAAATACCAAACATGTCATCTCTTGCATCCAGCCCAGCTATTCTGGTCGACTGGTGAAATATTCACAACTGCCATTTAAAATTCATAAGCGACTGGAGACATGCTTCCAAACTCTAAAAATACTCTTTACAGCGTAATGGAATATGAAATATTCATCTTGATATGAACTCTTTCGCCATGTCTGACAATCTCGTGTTTACCCCTCTCACATGCAGCGGCTGTAGCGTGTGTTCCTACAGTATGCTGCTGAACACGCCGGCCAAAACAGCAGCTGCTATTCTCTCGATTGTAATTATTACTGCAGGAACTCATCCCACATGATAAAGGGTTGACACACAGCTCGACAGAGGAAGGATGGCTCTGCATACACTGTCTCTCGCCACTTTTCAGGCTTTTAACAAAACACAGTGATTCTTATTGTATTTTCAGGTGATTATACGCTAATAAAAACATCTATGAATATTAGGTTCCATTTCTGCCAGTAGATGCTCCTAAATGTTACACACTGGAGCTTTAATGAGACTTTTTTCATGTTTTCTCTTGAGTTGATTCATCAATTGGCTGGAAATGAATCAAAACCGCCTTTGATGCTTGACGTTTAAGCAATTTATCAAGCAAAAGTGCCAACATATTTGTTCCAGCTTCTCAAGTGTGAGGATTTGCTCCATTTCTCTGTTTTATATCATTATGAATTCAATATATTTGTCTTTTTGACTGTTGGTCGGACTAACAAGCAAGTTGAAGGCATCACTTTTGGTTCCGGGAAATTGTAATGGGCATTGTTTTTTATTGTTTTATGACACACCACAGAGTTTTGGTGCTCTAGCTTTATGGATATACTGCATATATTCTGTTCTGGTCCACCTAAAAACACATTTTAATCAGCAATACTATTGCCATTGCGTTTTTGTAAAGGCATTCAGTGGACTGTAACAGATTTGGTATGGGACAGATCTGGTATTGGTTATGAAGAGAGGCGCTCTGCACTGGAGCCAACACTGATGAGGGTTGTGGGGACACGCCCTTTAAACAACACACACACACATACACAGCCCCGGGCTGACCAAGAGCTGTAAATTACACTGCTATTATGATCCAGCGAGAGAGGGAGTGTGAGGGAGAATGGAGAGAGAGGGAGAAAATGAGAGAAACAGACAGAAAAAGTGAGAAGAAGAGTTCAAGAAAATGTGCACTCATTGTGGCCCGTAGAGTCGGACAGAGGAATGATGGTCCTTGGAAAACACCATGGTGCTTTCCTCTGTGTACACGAGTTGGAGTCCAAACTGCAGAGCTGCCCTCCCATCCTCCTTTATCCACTTCCTTTCATCCTTCACTTTCCTGCCAATGGGTGTGTCTTCTGAACTCCCCCGTTTTTGCAGGCAGCCTTCAGTGCACTTCATCGGACCTCCGAGTTTAGCCGCAGCAGCTTCATCAATTAAGATGCTGACATGCACGCCCATAAACTCACTTAGTGACATCATGTTGCAGCTCATCAAGTGGACCACGCTGGTGTTTGCATGTAAAGAGTCCAAGACTCCAAACCCACAGAGTTGTGGGGAGGGAGGTTAAGATCTGGTTCAGTGGAGCCAATATATTGCTTAGGAAATAAAAAAACATTGGAATTGAAACAATTAGTTGATAAGTTGAGGACTGAATAATAATCATCAACTATTCTGATAATCAAGAAGTCATTTTGAAGAATAGTAAAACCTAAAAAAAAAAAAAGTATGACTCTAATGTGAATACTTGCACTTGCTTTTCTCTATTTTATATTGTTATAAACCAAATATCTTCAGGTTTTGGACAGTTGGTGGAGGCATCAACTTGGATGGGCATTGTTTTTACTATTGTCTGACATTTCATTTCATCCCTGAGAGGATGCAGGTCTGACTTATGGCCCAAGTAATTCTGTGGATCAGCACAACTGTAATCAGAGTTTGTTAGTTTTTTTACATCTTGTCTGAGCTGCTGTCTAATGTTAGCTGGTATTTCTCACTGAAGTCAGTCTGGAGCCGGGGCCTGGCGTGTAGGACTCAGCTTAAATGGATGGGAACAAAGATGGGGATAAGAACTTGACGCAAGAAGCTGGGAATCCAGAAATATACGGAAAATTGAATGCTATGGGTCAGTGTCCTCAGAAGAAAAGGGGCGCCAGGAGTAGTGAATGAGATAAGGCCTCGGATTCCGGGTGAAAGCGGGGAATACAGATAATGTGAAAGCCCCGAGAGATGATGGACTCAGCTGAAAAATGGTTTGGACAGTGCGTAGCTATAGCTAACATCAGCCAGCACTGGCGTTCAGGGTGGGGTTCAAGAGAGTTCATGTGACCTGCTGCAGACATACAGACAGACATGGGATTTATACAAGGCGGGGCAGGTGTGACCGAACAGTAATGTCCTGTATTAGCTGAGTGGAGAAGAATGTCGTCTTTTAGCTGAGTGCCAATGTCACTTGGCGGAGAATGGCTCTGGGGCTGCATGACGTTTAACTTCTGTCTGCGTGTTCACAAGTAGCCAGACACATGTGACGTACTGACAGAAATCTTGAGTTGAAAAGCTTGTCTTGTTTCATTCACAAGAGGCCTATCACACAAATTTCAAATTGGATCAAAGCATTCTTTCAGTGCTGACTGTTTACCCAAGCAGCATCTCCTTTAACGGCTGACATCAGAGGCTCTTTACAGTCCCTGCTTTTCTTAAGCCTGTTCTCCATGTGTCTGTCCAACAAAACCCAGTTATGTAATGAGGACCTGGGCCAGATGAGCTGAAGAAAAGACTATTTAGCTCTCCACCTCTCTCCCCGCAGCGTGGAGCAGCTCAGCCATTATTCGCTGGAATGTTTTCCTCCCATGTTTGTCCAGGGGGGCCGAGACCCCGAAGCCGCAGGCCTGACGAATCGGTGCTCTGTGTGAGTGTGTGTTTGTCTGTCTGTATTTCCTTAATCTAGGGTAAATGAGTCCAAGTTGACTGATGAGTAACTCTTTATAGGAACCATTTAATAATAAATTAGTGGTCTTTACTGATTTATGTTCCCATCACAGACTTCACTTAACCCCTCTAGAGTAAAAAAAAACAAACATTATTGTTTCATCAAGGGCACATCTTCTTGTCTAGTTTGTCATTAGAAGGCAATCAGGGATTTAGATTTTCATCTATATATCAGTCACCAATACAATAACCCACAAAGATGCCATCATACCTGCTGCTAAATTGTCACGTGTCCTTAAACATGACAATTACTTACTAAGTCAGTTACTATGGATTCATTTAACAGCTAAATGTCGAGTGCAACTGTAAAGGATTTTAAGATTTGTTAATGCTGTCCCCCGAGTCCCCTGTAAAGATGCAGCTTACCACCAATGGATGATATTCAAAACACTGACAGGCACAGTGTATGTGTGTTAACTAATACATAATTAACTGTATATAAATGTCTCAACCAGCCCAGACTGTTACTCAGCTTGGTGCACTTACATCAGGTAGGTGTCTGACATCAAGGGGCAGCCAAAAGTTACACAGCAGTAAAATAGGTGGACTTCAGTTCTGGCCTTTGATACAGTAAGTATGTGTTGAAGACTGTGTAGGTTGAAAGCATATCTCATGTTCCTAATGACACTGACTTGTTTACAAAATGTGTTAAATTTGTGAATAATGCGGGGAGAGAGAGCACAGACAGAGAGCGGTACGATCAGCACTACTCTTATATGACATTTTCCAGCAGAAGAAAATACGATGCTGTTTAATTAGCCACAGCTACACCACATGTCGCCAGGTCTTTCGACGGCTCTCCACCAGATGTTTCTGTCATCTCATCTCCCAGAACTCATTTGAAATGAATGAGTACTTCTCTCTTTGTATGTTTATGTCATGCTGGTGTGAATGCATGGTTCGAGCACATTTGAGACTTGGAATAAGACTTTTTTTTTTTTTTTTGGGGGGGGTCATGTGCAAAAATTTGTAAATATGAACCATTCATGATGCTGTGTCAACCAATGGAGCAGGGAAACACCATGCACTGACATGTCCTCTACAAAGTTTATTTTCACCAAGTTATGACTATCACTACATGTTTGGTGCAGATTCGTTTTCACACACCAAACACTGCCAGAAAGAAACATAGCCAACAACACTGTCATGCCATTTAAAGGAGACTGGAGGACAACATAAACCCTTCCCGCTGTCATAAGATACAATCTGAGAAGCTTTACAAACTCCCCAAATCAATTTCAAAGAGACAGATAAAGTTAATGGCCACTCACTGTTAATTTTGTTTTCGCTGGATCGAAACTATAGTTGGCACACTATTTGGAACCGCTTCTCTGCTTTTAATGTACAATCAGATAATAAGTTGGAGCGTAGTGTTAAAGAAGAGTCCTCTGTGACTGTGGCACATATTTAAGACCACCAGCAGGAGCCCATTACATGCTCTAGTGCACAACTGGATCTAAAGTGAGACACAGATACAGCTTATTGTGAGAATTATTACCTCAGCAGTGCTGGAAATAACATTTCTTAAATCTACTTCCTGAAAATGTTGAATCACTGCAGTGTAATATTCAAATTCTCTTTGCTTTCCCTGTAGCAGTCAAAAATAAAACTACATGCTGCACGTACATATGTAATGTATAATAAATACAAATAAACACAATCTGTCTCCTAAAGAAACAGCTATCAAACACAAACAAACTGAAGACCAGGAGAAAGGAGGTAACTTGACCCATAAGAAGAAATAACAATAGAGAACGATCACACGCACTAGTTGAACAAAAGGTGTCTAAATCTGTGACTCAGCAGCGATTGTTTGCGCTGGGATGTGTGAGCTTAAGTGTTACTGTAAGAGGGACAGAGAAAGGGCTGCTGGTGGTACTGCCAGCCCAGATTGAGGGCCAGATGGCTTCACCAGCAAACTCCACTGACTGCCACTTGCTCATGTGGGTGGGAGGAGGGGCAGGAGTGTATGTGTGTGTGCGTGTGTGTGTGTGTTTGTCATGTAGGAGAAGAAGTCAGTGATGGTGGTGGGGCTGAATTAGAGCAACTGATTAAGCATTAAATCTGTTTCTAATCTGTTGGCGGGAGAGTGGATGATTTCTACAGGGGACGGAGAGGACACATGCAATGGCACCCACACATAATAACTGAACAGAGGTGGAGAGCGCTGACATGCATGTACGCACTAACAGAGCTTTTACTGGCAAGTGAAATGGAATTAGGTTTCAAGGTTAAGGCTAAAGGTGAAAGGTCACGTGTGAGTAACACCAGACAAGACACTTTGCCTTAATGGAGACTTGAACAGATGAAGCCACAGCCTCTTTATGTAATTTTGCACTGACTCAGACCAGGTGGGTGGGTATCTTTGTGTTTGCTCAGCAAACATGCCTTTTAATTCAGGAACCTGCAGCATTTCTGCTGCTACTTGGACAGATCCTGGCAAAAAAAAAAAGAAATACTGCAATAAATCTGTAACAGACTCAAACCAGAAATGTGTTTTCATTCATATAATGTCTCAATGACCTTAAAGACTCATCTTTCTAGCTATAAGAGTATCCTCCCATAAAAAGTACCTGCCTTTCACCTGTCTGACTCCCCCAGCCAAGTAAAATACAATGATACCAGAGAGTTGTTCATATCCTATCAGGGGTATATGGATTGTCTGTGAAGTGGCCATCAACCTGCCAAGTGGCAGCAGTAAGAGGGCTGGGGATTGTTCATAGGGCAACAAGTCATGATTAAATGGCTAGCAAGGAGAAAGTGCAAGGAGAGACAGAGAGAGAGTAGCAGGGGGTTAGCTAAATCCAGAGCTCATTAGTTTAGCACTCTGCCAGTCTAAATTGGCCAGCGCAAATTGCGTCTATGGACAAGAGTGCAGGTGAGTGCGGGACAGCTTGCCAGTCGTACGGCCACAGACAACTGTAAGCTGCAACCATCAAGGGATGCCCAATGTCTACCTTAAAGGTACAACACTCTAATCCTTTTAGGAGAGCTGAGATCAGCTGCTAAACTGAGCAAACCTTACTCAGTCAATCCCACTGACAGGAATGTTCTACCATCAGGTCAGGAATAGTGGCAGAAGTCACTCTATATCCCTGCTCTGCTGCATGAGGCCTTCACTGCAGCATACAACCCTAATGTCAGCAATGAGTTCACAACCAAAACCCCCTCAAAAAACAAGACCTCCAAATTAAACAACAAAATATGTGGTATGTCCATTCCCTTTAGAGCAACACATTGGAAAAGGCGTTTTTGGCAGGGCAACATAATTTAGTTTAGACACAAAAATGACTTGGTTAGGTTCAGGGAAAGATAAGGGTTTGGGTTCAGATAAATCCTGAGTTTAGGTTAGGGAAACCTCGTGGTTTGGGTTAAAGCGACCACTTTGTTTATGTTAGGGGACCTTATTAACGTTGACTTGTGATTGAAAGTGAGACAAGAACAGCGGTCTCCCATGTAAAAGCCAAGACATTTTGTTGGCTAATCCACCCCACACCTCCTCCCTACTCTTTGTCACTCTATAACAACGTCACTTGATTTCTTCCTTTGCTCCCGTCATAATTAATACATCTGCTACTTGAACGTAAACGTGTCGTTTCGGGGCACGCACTGAGATGACTGATTCTATCCTTTTTCTTGGGAGGACAGTCTTCAAAAAGGGTACTCTTGAGGACTTCCTCGCTCTTTACCCATAAAACTGGAAGGGATCCCATGTTCTTGAATCGACTTCTTACTCTCGTCTTACTCTGCCTGCCAATTGAGCATCACGGGGCAGACAGTCGTGCCACATTTTGGCACTAAACCACACTCTCAGTATGGGGACAGGAACCTCTCTGCTGGGGATGAGCTTTGAGGAACAACTCAGTGCTATGTTAGATCCCATTCCGCTCAAAATATGTGAGACAATCCCAGACGTTTCCTGTAATGCGGATGTGTTGTGACCTTCACGCAGGGAGTGCGCCCTGTGAGTATTAACCCAACAGGCCTGTGCTGAGAATGAGGCGACGTCAGCCCCCGTAACGTGAGACCTCAGCAGTCAGTGGGAAAGGTGACGAGGGGAGAGAGGAAAGGGGAGATTAGTAGTACAGTATCCAGGTAACGGCCGTAAACACTGTCAAAGCATAATTGAACACGGAGCGAATCAAAGCACGACACTGTATAATGACATGCTGACAAAGCCCAGCTATTGTGGCAGTTAAAAAACTGAAGAGATGAAATTACCCTGCGTGTTTACGTGCATGTTGTGTGTTGTTTGGGCTGCTATGCAAGAAATAAAGTGAATATTACACCTGCCAAAAGAATTCTTGCCAACTTGGTCTAGCTTTGGACTGCTGATCTTTTGGACTGGTTGCACTTTCACATTCAGGATTCCTTTACAATATCTCCTTCTTCTTCCCCAACTTTGTCCTCTTTCCCAATGTTAACTAGATAGGACTTGTGGGATGCTGACCAAAAAACGATGCTGGTACATCCATGAAGTCTTATTCCTACTCTGATTAGGCTGACACATACTGGGCTAAGAAATTCCATGCACATTCTGCACATAGTTTGTCTTATATGTCCAAGATCAAGACATTCTGTACTCAGTGAACTTAATATTGCAGACATTTGACGAAAAAAAAAAACCTGCAATGTACACCTACATCTTTCCTCAGACTGTAAAAGCACATCCTGCGTTGACGCTCTCCAAAAGCACACAGTGCTCTTTTCAAAACACTCGGAGCATGCAGTCTGACGATGGAAAATGTTAGCTAGTAAAACGCTGGAAAAGTGAGAGCCTTAGAAATGCATGCGCTGAATATGGCAGGGCCAGTGTAGCTCAAGCTGTCCAGCACGGGTCTCTGAGGAGGGTGACGCAATACAGGACGGGAGGGGATGTTGAGGATAGAGGAGAGGGGGCACAAATATGTTGACTATTACGAGCTCAAGCCCCCCTCTTTCTCCACCACGTCCGCGGCAGTCCCACCCAACGCTGAGGCCCATCTGGAGTGCCTCGTGACCCAACTGATTAAAAGCAGTTGGGGCCTACGGTGAGATACGGCCAGAGGAATGTTGAGACTGTGGAAAGGCCCAGAATAAGTGTGTCTAAGAGGTGTGTGAATTTCTACGATGTTTACGTGATACTCTGCATGCTGATGTGTGCATGCATCCATTTGTGGGTGTTGTATCACATGTATGTGTGTATGCAACCACATGTCCATTAGTGTCAGTCGTTAGCAATCAATCAAATCAGGGAAGAAAAAGCCCTGGGGCTGATGGATGCCCCCACTGGGACTGCTGGGATGGGCTGGATGGGAGCTTCTCTGCACCTGAATCACAGCTTTATACCCTCCTGTTTCTTGACCCCATTAGCCTCTACACAAACACACACAAGCTAATACAGATATAGTGCTTAGGGTCATAGTCATCAACCTCTACAATAACCACAACTAGTAAAAACCAAATGTCTCCTCCACTTAGGCTAAAATGTCTCTTCCTGGCTTTCTACCCATCCATCTGCGCTTCATCCACTCCAGACCTGGCAACCTTGCTCTTTGCAGTCTCACCCTCCAAACCAGAAGGTATTTACTAGGTGCACCCGTTGCGCGGCATCAACCTTGTCCACCGGAGGTCCAAATGGAAACCAGAAACTGAGTCTCATCGCTGCTGATGGAGCATGATACACGAGCCCACGGTTGATCTTTACTGCTCTCGTCCCAATAGGGGATCCTCCGTGCGGTTAATGTTAAGCTTAACATGTGTTTTACTGCTTAATTGAATAATGAAGCGATGAGAGAACAGGAAAAACCACACGACCGAGGACTGCACCAAAAGGCTGCCAGAGGAGGATTGTGCGGTGAGGGGCAGAATACTTTGGTTTTGAAGCGGCCCTTTTATAAGTACTGTAGCTACATGTCTGTCAGAGACACTTACATTATCTTTCATACATTCCAAAACTAAATCCTGCAAGGGGTAGAAAGAAATGACTCTTTTGTCACACTCTATCCATCAATGTGATCACAAAAGCAACTGCTTTAAGTGTAGCATCATGTCATGTAATTAAACTCATGCTTTATAATTTAGTTTGGCTAGTAAAATCCAATTCAAGCCATGTTAACTGGCGTCTTCACTAATGGAGCCCTTTCACAGTCCATCTGGCTGCCTGTTTTCTTCCCGTAACTGTTTGGATGTTTTGCTGTTCTGGACATATTTGTTGCTTTTTCCATCCCATTTGTACACTGTGTCGAATTATATTCAAAATGCGGAGCAACACAATAACAGGGAATGTCTTCATTCACATTAATTTTTAAGTATTCATTTATTTGCAGGTGTCTGTTGCTTTTCGGGAAACTGAAACCAGGCATTTTTTCACTTATATGCAAAGTCATAAAATGTTATGAGTAATTTGTCTCCCGGTCAGAAGAAAGAGGAGACACTGATGACACTGTGAATAAATGCCAGCCTAGACAGGAAGTGCTGACAAAGTTACACCCCTGTCACTACCTCAGCTGAACCTCAACAGAAAATAAAACATGTCAAAAACTGACGGTAGTCACAGCAAACAATAAAACAAAATGAGCAGTGTCCAATTCGATTTACAGCCTAGAGAAACATATTCCACTTGCTGGGTTTCCTAATATTTCATCCTGTAATGGAAACGGCACCAGTTTGATTCCCGCAGCAGCTCATGTGTGTCCTGCAGCCTAACACTGCCTACACCGGCTCCAATTTGCACAGCAACCCTTAGAATGTAAACATCCCAACGTGAAATAATAATAATATCACACAACACAATTAAATCACCATTAAGTCGAACACGTGCAGGACCATATGCAGACACACAACAACACGCAGGGAAGCCACTTGGCAGATGGGTCAGAGACTGTGAAGGAGGACTCGGAGCAGAGCTGAACACAGCAGGTCTCCAGGCCATGATGACCACACCCAAGCCCAGCTGGAAACAATAAAAACCTCATACTCCTCGTCTCTTCCTCTTTCCCTCCATCTCCTGTCCGTTATTACTGCCCCTTCTCGCTGCACCTCACAGCACTTTAAATCCTCAACTTTAGGATCTCAATCTTTAGTCTTGTGTCTCTTTTGCATTCTTTCCCTTGGCACCCCTCTTTCCTTTGCCTGCCTTTATCAGACTGTTTTCTAATCATCCCTGGGTCCTGTTCAACAGAGAGGGAGTGTCCACAGCATTCTCCATCACCACAGTAAACACTAAGTCAACTAGTGAGCCATTCTCTCTGGCATGCACGCACAGGCCCCTTTAAAAAATAAAAGCCAAAGGAACAGCGAGGGAGAAACAGATGGATGTCATTTGTGTTATAAAGACAGACAATGGCAACAGAATAGATTTCCTAGGGCGGGCAGCGAGGTATACAGTTTAGCAAAAGTAGCAAATTTGGCACCATTTTCCTTTGGTGACCTCTCCTTTGACACTGTCAGATTGGTTTTGCTTGCAATTCATCACTGTTGATTAGTAAATCAGGGCTCAGCCCATCACTGTCACACCATCAGAGGACCCTAGGTGTGGAGGTGCTCTGAATGCTAATGTGGTATCGTCTCATCAACATCAGAACAAAGCGGCGTGTGCACACTGGCTGATACGGGACAGGACAGGACAGAGGGCATCATTATCACTGTCTGTATCCCTGGGAAGCCTGTGCTGCCTGGCCAATCGTGTGCTCTGGCACTGAACAGGCATCCAATTAACGCCACTTTTACTAGGGTGCCTCAGGGCTGCATGAGGAAAACAGGAAAATATGCTGGGCTGAGATGGAAGCACGGGAGAAGGACCGGGTGGTTCAGATTTTTAAAACCATACTGCAAGGCCAACTATTCTCCTAGAGTTATTGATCCATTCATCCCAGCTAAAGGAGACTGTGGAGGACAAGCTCCGATAGCAGTAGTAGAGAGGGTTAGAGTATAGAGAGAATGACCGACACACACCACTGATCTATGGATTCTCTGTCAGGGCTCTGCAGAGGGATTATTCATTCCCCCTGCTCCACCCTCTGTCTGTCTTGCATGACGTAACTGCCCTTAGTAGGTTGATCGAGTTTGGATGTACCATGCGCCAAAGTGGCGGTTCTGGCATTCAAACAATGAGAAAAGAAAGAAAGAAAGAAAGAAAAAAAAAAGAATCACCATAGCAACCCTTCTCTTGCAGTGTGCCGGTGATATTTACAACCTCACCTTGAAAGAGAGAGAGAGAGAGAGAGAGAGAGAGAGCGCCTAGGAGGGTAGGGGAAGTGTAAACACTTATAGATGAAAACAAAACAACACCTTCGAACAAACACAGTCAAACACACGCTCTTACACACACATGCACATACAGCTCCACCCACTGGCGAGGCTCCTCCCAGCCCTGTCTGCATTGCACCAAAGAGAGCTGCATCCTTTCCAAGCCAGTTTTTCATCATCCGCGCCAAGGAGACTCAGCAGCATCCAGCTACTTTTTATTCACATCCTCCACTGTTTTCTCTCTCGCTCTCTCCTTTTCTATTCTCTGGCCTCGATAGAATAGCGTACTTGAAAATATTAATGAAGAAAGGCTCCTTTATGAGCCATCCTATTCTGTGTTACCAAGGTTACACCCCAAGGACAAGGTGTTTCTTGGTTTTTGCTGAGCCAAATCTCCGGAGACTCTCTCTTCAGCTTGTTATCTGTAATTCTACCATATACAGACAAACCTTTACAAACAGCTCCCCTGTATGTTTACTGCAGTTTGTGCACATATGTCATAGGGATTATGTGTCTGTGTGAGTGCGTGGGGAGGGGGAGTGAGGGGTTACTGTGGCAGCATGAGGTGAATCAGCATTCTGTTCATGCCGCTTTTCACTACAAACTCAGCCAAACTGCTGAGGGCTACAGTTCGGCTCGAATTTACGACCACGGGCAGACACTCCCTGAGTCCATGCCAGCGAAGAAAACCCTGTAGTCTGCGGCTGTATGGAGTGACAATGACACAGCAATAGTAGCCACAGGAGGGACATCTTGCATTTCTTGGTGCTGGTGGATCAAATGTGACCTATTTATAAAGTCGAGTAAAAACTACAAGCTGATTCATGAAAGCATTCTGGCCATTTCAATATTGACTTGTGACTCTTATTCTACATTTATTTAGTTTTCTTCTGGATTAACCTGTTTATGTAAGCCCCCTTTGGTTCATCACACACTCTAATAGTTAAACCTTAGATGTCTCCTGTGTTCAGCTGCTTGAAGTCATTGTACAAATTAACAAAATCACAACTTGTGCCTCCAAAAACTGCTGATTGCTGCATGTAACAGGATCCTGTCAAAAAGGGTGCCGGTCAGAGGTTCAGGTATCTCGAGATAAATCTGTGTTACGGAGCTTAAAACTGCCCTCTGCGTGTAAACATTAACCTGACTCAGCGGGAGGTATTACTTCATAGTTTAATGCCTCAGTACATCCTAACTCACTGACACAACACATTTTCATTCAAAATGCATCTTTTCCTCTCTTTCAAGCCTTAAATGTATGCATCAGTACTTAAGTAAGTCGTGTGCTCTGTTACAATGAAATACAACCCTGATCATGCAGAATAGAGAAGACAGAAAAGAGGTTTAAACAGTTAAGACTCAGCAGAATAACCAGACCTCAAGAAACACCTTTCTGGTCAAGACATTTTAAAATATACACAGCACTTTCACATTTATCCACCTTACAACGCCATGTGGACATGGTATTGTTTGGGACCACATTAAGATCTCAAGAGAGCGAAGCAAATTCTTTAGATTGATTGATTTTATGCCTGTATAAGGACCGGGGCAATATCAGCATCAAGGTTTGGGTTGAAGACAAGTGCTGCCAGGGGCTGAAAAGATAAGCTTGTCAGTTATCATTGACATGCTGAAACTGTCAGAGTGGAACAAAGAACATTGTCCATGAATAAAACCAAAAGGATGAAACATAAAAAGCAGACTTACTCTGTTCTTTTTGCATTAGAGTATAAAGGACTTCCCTAAGGGAAATATGGGCCACATAGGCAGCACATGAGGCTAGCATGAGGCTGATTAAAGTTCTGATGTCTGCTTGGGACTGATTCGGAAGTTTTATGACTCTCCTTCCCTCCCTTTTTCCCGCCTCACTCACTGCCCCTCGGCTGCTTTCATATGCTAATGGACAGGGAATTGTGCGGGCCAACAGCCTGGAATTCCTTTCCACAAAGGAGAAATGGAGATGGAAGGAGCGAGGAGAGAAAGGGACAGACAGACAGAAAGAGACACCAGACAAAAGTGGGCTGATGCACATCAGAGGCCCAAATCACAGTCCAAAGAAGGGTTCGCTACAAGAGTACAAAGAGCCCAAGGGTGGCTTTCTACTCTAGTGTACGTTGGTGTATTATGCTAGTTTAGTTTAGCGTAAGGCTGCAACGAACAATTATTTTAGTTATTGAGTCATTTTTTTGCCTATTTTCTCTAGTAATCGACTAATATTTAGTCTATGCAATGTCAGAAAGTTTAGTAAAAACATATTACAATTTTCCAGAGCAACTAACGATTATTTTCATGATCAATTTATCTGTCGATCATTTTCTCAATTAATCGATTAGTTGTAAAATGTCTTCTTTTGTCCACAACCCAAAGATATTTACTTTTCTGTCATAGAGGACTGACGAAACCAGAAAATCAGACAATTTAGACAATGTTTCTTTAAAAAATTACTCAAAAAGATGAATCAATAATCAAAACTGACTATTTTTCTTCATCGTATTCTGCAAGACAAATAGTAAAAATAATCACTGCATACAGCCCTCCTATTATATAATTTATTTTTTTTATTTCTTGATTGTCTTGTAATTGTAAAAGCACTGAAGGGCACATTGCCTTCCTGCTGTGTTGGGTGTGGTCCATCACTACGGGGATGTCAGTTGAGGTAGCTACCAATACACCACTGAGAAGGCCATCCCCCCACATTAAAGCTCCGAGACAGAGGCGGCTAAACAAAGAGAGGAGATGCACACCACCCTCACATCCAACCAACCACCTCAACCCTTCAGAGACAGAGAGCAGGTGGGCCAATTAGAGTCCCCAGGGTCCCCTCACCCAGATGCGAGCAAAGCCCTGTATAATTGGTTTCCTCATCAATGAATTATTAATCCTGGTTGCTCTTTGAGGTTTTTGACAGAGTAGGGTCATGACAGTGCGCCCTCTGACACATAGAGTCTCCTGTTTAACCCCCTAGTGCCATGTTAAAATTACTCCTCAGAACAAAGTGGGGACACTCCGACATATCTAAGAACACACACGACAACCTGGGGTGGATGGATGCCATCTATGATTGTTTTAGTAATAACGAATAGCCCCCATAATGGACACTTATCGAACTATATCTTATATCTATCATATGTTGGTGTTGGGGCAGGAATATATTAAATTTACATGGTAAAGAACCTCTCATTTGAGATGTTTTGTTTTTACTATTTCTACTTAAACACCACTGAAACGATTAATTGATCATCAAAATAGTTGACAATTATTATTCTGCTGATTAACAAATCCATCAATCAACTATTTCTTCAGCTCTAAGTAGTTTTGTGACTTTGTTTTGTCATTTCTTTGTTTCACTGAATATTAAATGAATGCCATTGCTCATAAGAATGCTGAACAAACCGAAAAGGCCAACCCATTAATAGAGCTGTGGCCTTGCTTTTATTGGTGGCAGTGTTGTTGATTCCCTGGCTCCTCTCTCTGTGTCTCACACCAGGTGTTAGCCTGTAAATATTTCATGAGCTCTCTGTGCTGTGCTACTGGCACACAAAGGCCGTTTTCAGCGCCTCGGACAGCAGAGGCTCTCTGGAAACAGAGGCCTATCAGTTCGGCTTGGGACGCAAACAATTTTCAGCACTGCTAAAATTAAATTAGGGGAAGGGGCATACCAGAGAGCAGCTCTGCCGCAATGCTTGACACGGCAAGACTTCTTTACTCCTCACATCAGGCATTCCATGGCAAAATGAAAAAGGGGAGAGGGGAAAAAATGTACAAAACAATGAGCCGTCTGTGTGAGTTTCCAGTAAAAAAAGCCGAAAAGGCATGTCAGAGATATGAAGTGTTAGTAAGGGTGCCAAGTTGACTTCTGTGCATATAGAGACAAAAGGACACATACAAGATACATACACAAAGAACACTGTATCATACAGAGAACGTCCACATTCATATGCTCAGATTCACAGGCAAATACGCCATTTTCTGAACATAGAAAGGCTTCGACCTTTGCACCCTTGCACTTAACATCCCATCCCATTAGAAATGGACATCCTCCACTGGATTTTACCAGCCAGTCTTTGATCTAAGACTGCATCCAAAGTTCTGCCAATGGGGTGAATAATTTCACCAGTTTTTTGATGCAGTTATACTTGTTGCTCGATGATTTGAATTGGAGCCAGGAGAAAGAGAGATTTCAGTCCAAGAATCACTTGTTAAATAATTTGATAAGGCTGATTTTCTAAAATCAAGTTTAGTCTCAAGCCACCTGAGGCTGCATGAGGCACTCTGTCTGCAAGAGCAGGGACACTCAGAGGTCAGCATGCCTTGCACTCCAGAGTCTCCAGTTCCACACTGCACTACTGAATGAATGCTGGCTATTAATACATGAGATGTCAGGGATGCCTTTCCTGGAGAACTCCAGAGAGAAATAGGGGACAGGGAGGAAAGCAAGCTGATTAAAAGGGTGAGGATGGGTGACCAACATCTACAGGGAGACACGTGTAGAAAAACATCCAGCTGTGCAGCAGCTCTTGCAGGATGCTTTACAATATTATTACTTTATGGCTACCTCTGTAAGAGGTATATAGGTTAGCCTGGTGTTTGGAAAGGCTGTCCTGCAGCCAGCAGGCTACAAGTTTGATGCCCCAATAGCTGCCAGTTTGCCATATGATAAGAAACTACTGGGGAGTTGTAGTGGCCTAGTGGTTAGGATGTATATTAAATATGGTAATCAAATTGTCCCATTTGATTTCGACCTGGGACCTTTGTTTCAAGCTCTACTGTCATTATCAAAAAGAGGCAAAAGAAGCCAAACTATAACAATACAATTCTTGTCCAGTCAGTCCTATAAGTAAGCTGCTTAAAAATCAAAGAGAAAACTGACCTGATTGTTCCAGGCGCAGTACAGATCACAGATCAGACTCCAGTTGTTGTTAATCATACAGTCAAGAACTTTAAGATGAGCCATTTTTTGTTGTACTGAAGAGATCCAAGCTGCCCAGACGCCTGACCCTCAGCTGTGTGTATCAAACCCTGCTGTGCCCGGCGGCTCCCTGCTGGCAGCGACGCTCCTCGGTGCCACCTTGACGGAGAGAAGGGTGCAAGGGGGCGACAGGGAATCATCAGCAGAAGGCAAAGGGTGCATCTCCGTGCCCATCTGCGAGCCCAGCGGGCATCCTCTCCGCCGTGGCCATCGCCCAGTCGCGCTTCATTAGCAATATGTTAATGATTCATGCGCCGCAAAAACTCAGGGGATTATCTTAGATGTAACACAAAAAAAAGGCTCCTTTGAGAGAGGGATCCAGCAAAAAAAGGGTCATCAGCAGTCCGGAGCAAGAATGTCCACCTGGATATAGACATGCAGGAGAGGCATCACCATGGTTACGCAGCAGAATGCAGACTGACCGGTGGACGAAGACCTAAAGACGATGCCCTTTTTCTTGTCATCTGCCTTTGCATGTCGGTAACACTCCCTCTTTTTTGTGTCTCTTCCTGTGATGATGTCTCTTTCCAGCTGGCTGTGCCTCCCTGTGCTTGTCTCTGCAGCGGTACCAGGCTGAGGCAGGCTGAGAATCAGAGCGGCGAAGCCTCACTCTAAATCATCGCGCATCAGGCCGCAATGCAGGACATATAACGGGTGAGTAACGTCCCTCTTCTCTCCCTGACTCTTCTGGACACAGAAGAAAATACACCTGAGGCTTGCAACGCCTCGAGGTTTTAAGTGTCTGTGTGATCCTGTGAGAGGTCTGTGCAAGCTCTCTGCCTCTAACTCCAAACCTGACTGATTCTGCACTTTGCCGGCAATGCGGGACTCTATCCCGCCTGAGTTATTTATTTCATTACTCTGCAAAAAAATCTTTACCCTACTTTGCAGGGGGAAGATTCCCCGACAAAAGGCGAGGAGTGCCGCAGCCCCCACTGCTGCAAGCAAAGCAAGAACTCAAGTCGGCTCCCTTACAGTAAATAAATTAATGTCAAGTTAAAGACTTCCTCTCACCGCGGGATGTCAAAGAAATCAAGCTTTTTAGGGAAATGTGCCGGAAATGCATGAAGTGAAACTACTGGATGCCAGTAAATAGTTGTCTGGGATTGTTTATGTTCCTTCCACCCTTTGATGCTGTATGATGTCCAGATGGTTGTGATTGTGACATTCGCTTGAAGGCGGCTTCATCAGTGAGATGCTCTGAGCTCACTTCAAATGAGAAACGCCACAACCACTTAGAAGCAAGGAGCAGCCTGAGGTGTGGTTTAAAATATTCATACATTTTTAATAACGTCTTAGTAATATGTGTCACTCCAGCCATTTTTTCCCCCTTCTTTCTCCAAATTACAGGGATCCCCATGATGTCAACTGACCACGAAAGCTCAATATCCACTGTGGATGAGGCCATCTGGAACCACCACATCACTGTGACAACTCAGTAATTGCACAGGTACAGCATCATGTTGCTGTAAGCATTCATTCAGTAGCAGTAGCTCTGTAATGCAAGGAGTTGTTGTGTACCAAAGCTTTTGTGAAAACATATCTGAGATAGATATATGACAAAAAGAAGGGTAAAGACAACTTGAGTGATAACACAGACACCAGACTCAGTGTTAGGTCAGGAGGCTACACACACAGTCTGGTCAGAAAGGTCAGCCAAGTCCCACAGGCCACACTCAGTGACCAGACATGGCAACCCTGGGCCCCCACAACACACTGTCAACGGAGCAGTTGGGGAGTAGATCACTCGATGCTCTCCTCTGCTTTCCCCCCCATAACTTAAACCCGCAGAGTGTTCCCCATTATCAACACAACACCTCAGTCAGACAAACTAAAAATCTTGTTCTGCATTCATTATATTGGAGGAAAAACATCCTCCAAGACAAGTTCTCAGAGACTATTCAAATGTGATGCCAGTCTAAACCACCCAGCTGTCTCCAGATTGCCAGATTTCTCCAAATGAAACCATTCAAACTCCAAAATTAAGCCATCTTACGCTCAAAACAAAACATTACACATGCTTAAGAAGTCAAAGGGATTAATACAAGCAAATCTTCTACCAAGATCTGCAACAGTGATGTACTGTTTGCAAAATATCCAGGGCAAATCTAACAAATCGCCTAAATGCAGGGCAATGTCCCAAAACGATAAACTACTTTTCAAATGAGATGAAAAAGCTCACCGAAATGTTATTATGAAATCTATAAAATACTCTAGATGCAGCGTCTATCTCTTTATACAAAGTGCTACAATTTGTTTTAAATTTGTGCCGCTTTTTGGAAATAGCAAACATCGCTTCAAATTATCTCATGTTGGAATAATTGAAAATTTAATAAGATACAACTGTCTGTGAATAACATCTACACAATACACAGCTGTGACATCATTTAGCAACATGTGTATGAGCAGCGGCACCCATCGCAAGCCGAGTAAAAGCATGTGCCCTGCCCCCATGCTGAAGCCAATATAATCCAATCAATTCTGAGTTATGGATCTCGTGGCGCTCTCAGGACACACACACACACACACACACACACACACACACACACACACACACATACAGTGCCACACACCCTCCCACAGTATTCACAGGCAGCGCGTGCATGTTTTAAAGATGTAGAGGTTACGTCATTTCACTGACAATAAATAGATGAGGACATCGGGCAGGGAAATACAACTCCATGACAGTCATGTGGGGACCTAAAGCTTATTGAGATGGCGAGTCGGCTTATTAAATTCAGTGAAGAAGAAAGAGTTATTTCAGATTTATCCACACAACAGCTTTATCCACTGCTGTCCAGTCCATTTCATTAAGACTGCAGGTAGAAGTCAAGTGTATCAGCTGCCAATCTCATTTATCTGATGATTGCTTGGTCTTTAAAAAGTCAGAAAATGGTCAAAATGCCCATCACAAGTTCCCAGAATCCACCGTTTTGTCCAACCAACAGTTAAAGATATAAAATTCAGGATATAAAACTGACAAAAGCAAGAAAGGGTCACTTTTTCTGCCTACACATATAGCTGATTGATCAACTATTAGTTTCAGAGCTAGGAATCTTCCCATTAGCACTGACAAAATATGTTGGTTTAAGGAGTTAAACGTTATTGCTGGGATTTCCCTTTTCACATTCTTACACCCCATGTTTGACCCAAATAACCCAAACTTCTAACAGCGTCTTGGCCTTTTCTCAGATTACATAAACCCAGTGGTTTTTCTAGCAATAAATGGTTGCCTACAATTAGGCATTTGTGGTACATTTGGGGGAGTTATATTTACTGTCATACACAACTAGCTATAAATTCTGTCTCGAACTAGAGAATCTTCACAGCCAATCAGAGAAGACCGGGGCTCCCAGAACAGAGTGGCTCTGCCATTCGGTGGCTTCTCTGAAATCCATTCATGAAATCATTCCTTCATCAGGGTGCCCTTGTTCATTTCCACTGCTGACGCTGACAGGAAATAATGTGGTTTCCTGCCAAGACCTCAAAGCCCACACTAACACAGCGGGTTAAGATATGTCCTGATAGCACCCTGTTACATAAGGGGTCAATTAAAAACAAATACTGCTCATACACACGTGGTTTTATGCAGTTTTACATCCAGAATGAAAAAAGTGCTTCCAGGAGTAATAGGAACAGCTATCTTGCAGGAAATGGCTGAAAGAAAGTAAATCTGTGGGTACTTTTACCGTTACCTCAAATGTATGGTTTTTTAGATGTGAACATGCTACATGGCTGCAGGCTATATATCTATTATCTACCAGCCGTTACATAATTTGTGGAGGATGGTGAATACCGCCTTGAGAAATCAGTTATGCAGAGTGCTTTATGCTCTTCACACACACACACACACACACACACACACACACACACACACACACCCCTGACTAGTGTATGTCATGTCCTAGAGATATAGCCAGATAGGGGGGCAAGTGTTTTGACGGAGATGCCTTGAGCATGTGTAATGGATAGCGTCTCAGCCTCACTGAGCATTAGACTGGTTCTGTTCTGCCTGTCTGCCTGCGTCTGCAACCCCCCAACCTCCTACCTCTCACCATCTTCATTCAGCCCTCCCTTTATTTTTCCGGAGGGCCGGGGGCATCCAGGCAGAAGAGGCTGTGACATTGAGCCAATTGGCAAAAGGGAGAACAAAAAAAGATGAGAAGAAAAAGAAAAAGGGTGGCATTTTTTTCCCCCCAATGGTTAAACTCTCGTCTGCCTTGACACCCCTGCCCTCTTCCCGCTCCCTTCCTTCCTCCCTCCGTGCAACCATCCATCAATCATCCATCCAATGGCTGTGGCCAGCGGAATAATGGCGTCTAGTGTGACCGCGGCCAGTCTGGGTGTTTCAGCAGACTGAAAGATGACATGCGGCGGAGCCATGCCGAGCATGAACGTCACCTCTCCACAAGAGGAAAGAGATAACGGGGCCGCCCGACACACATATGCACACATAGTTTGGGTGACCTTGAGTCCAACGCAGCACGCGTACATATTTCCCTTTTTGTCTTTTCCAGGAAAAAATAGCCACAATAGCTGGGAAGTTTGATTCCGATAATAGATGCCAAAACACACACTCCAGTTTCAGTTTGACGATAATAACTGTGAGGCAATTCTGGTGTTTCCAAATGGAGGGAAACCCTTTGGAGAGTATGCTCATGGTTATTCCCAAGACACTTTCTCTGTGTGAGTGTATGTGCTCAGACAGAAACCAGGTCATGTCCAGGTCAGTGTCTTGTTTGCTGAATAGGAAAGAACCCTGATGGGCTGCACGACACACATTTGCTTTCCAAATGTATGCAAATCAAAATCGCACTGATTGATGAACTGCCACGGCTCTAAACGCTGATAAATGTGTATGTCTTTTTCCTTTTGGAGACACTGTAATCTCATTTCTAACTTTTTTTCCCCTTGCAGTGACTAAAATAAACCATCAGACTGAGTGAGATCATAGTGAGATTAATTAAGGTTGGGATGTGACACTGGAAATGTAAGTTGTCTTTTGACACCAAGTATGTCCAGCTGGGTATGTATGTGGAAAAACTAAAAGACTGAGATCAAGTCTTCCTAGTTTCCACAGAAAAACAAGCTCAGACATGGTACAACTGACCACTGTCGCATTCCCCGCCGACCTTTAAAATGATACCATCCTGACCGACATTCACATATTCACTGCTTGTAACAGCATTCAGGAGAAAACGGACGCCAATTCCAGTACAGTGATTTTATTTTTCCCTCTCGGACGCACGCAGCATTCATCTTTCCACAGGGTTAAATATAGCATCACTGAAAACACGCGGGAATAGAGGACGGGTGAAAGACAAGCATGTGGACGGGGGAGGAAAAAAAGAGCAGGGGTCCATGGAACAGGGAGGGGCTATATTTAGAGCAAAGCAGAGAGCATCACCAGCACTCGCAGCACCGCCATTGGTCTCATCCGCCCCAGCATGAATGAGGGATGTGATCAATTCTGCAGTGTATCACCACTGTTTTTATTTATTGCTCCTCTTTCCTAAATCTATGTTACAGGTTTGGCTAACTGAAACTGAAAATGGGGGAGGGAGACAGGAAGATAACCACCAGTAAAAGTGAAGTATGAAGTGCTTATACGGACATATAGTGACTCCCATTGTTATAGAAAATTGAGAAAAGCAGTAAATCCTCACATTGCAGAATTTCTGCCAATTTTACTCATCTTAAATAATGAATGTATTATCAAAGCAAGCAAGCGATTCATTTTCTTACTATTGATCAATTGTTTCCATTATGTCACAGGATGGTACAAACAAGCTAAGATCCCCTTCTAAACGTAAACACAACAGCAGCGGAGAGATCCCAAAAAAGGAGGTGTTTTATGAAATTTAAAAAGAAAACTGCCAACAAACATGGCAGCCATAAAGCCAACCACCATGCTAACTACAGCTGAAAGTATTAGTCAGTTAATCAATTAGAAAAATTATCTGAAGTCATTTTTTATTCAAAAATGCCCCAAATTCCCCAGTTTCACCTACAGACTTTACAAAAACTTTGAGGATTTTCCAACATTTTACAGATTTTGAGAAAATAATTGGCAGATTTCAGTGACAACGTTATAATTGTTAGTTCCAGCGGTACTTCTGACAACAAGAAAGTCACTTTATCAGTCGTCTTTCTCTAAGATGTACAGCAGAGAAGGTCTCAGCTGGTCATAACTACCCCGCTCGTGTCAGGGTGACAGCAGGTCGAGTGAGGTAGGGAATGTGAATGAGGCCAGAGAGAGAGAGAGAGAGAGAGAGGCAGACGTTAAACACATGGGGTGTTCTTCTCTTAATGACCGGGGCAGCTGTGCTTAAATTACCCCAGCGTTGCTACCATCGCTTTGGCGGTAGCAGGGTGGGGTGGTTGTCTCTATGTCTTGGGGCGGGTAGTAAGACACCTCTTGCAATCTCCCCTCATTAGCGAGCCGAGATGATGCAGCGGAGAGGGTGGAGGAGAGGGGAGCCTCGTCCCGCCTGGGGTCTCAACTCCCATTAGACCCCAGAGGGGGGACAGCAGTTCAGCAGGCAGCGAAGCTTGAAAGTTGGCCAAGATTTGTGTTTGTATTGTAGGAGGCATCAGGTAGATAAAAAAAAAGACCTGTCTCGCTCCCGTGTCAAGCCCCGGGCTGCAAACCATCAGGCTAAACGCCGGCGCAGACTCACAGGTGACTCACATCTTCTGCGGAGATGTAGAGATGCGTGCCAAAATTGGTCTGGTCCTCGGGTTTTTAAGAAACTGATAGTCAAATTTGAGATTTTATCAGGGCGTCTTGGTGATTCAGCGTGCCAACATTCCCCTGTAAAGTCCAGTTTTTTTATTCTGATGCACATGCTGCTCATCTCATCTGATTTAAAGAGTTCCAAAGTCTTAGAAGTTAGTGAAGAAGCAGCTTGTGTTGAGAATTAATTGACGTATTTTTGATGCTTCTGCTCAACAGCTGGGAGTTTGTTAGGTTGCGGTGGTTGCAGTTTTACTCAGTGAGGGAGAGTTAAGTGATGTTACGGGAAATTAGACTGCAGAGACGGATGTGAGCAAAACCACATCGCAGTGGCACTTGAAGCAGCCATTAGAGAAGAAAGAAAACTTCTACACTCGTGTCTCTTTATCTCAGAGATTCTGTCTCACGTTCTCAGATTCACCAACCTGATATTGGAAGAAAAAAATGGCGCCCTTACCAAACTTCCTCTGACAAAGATTAATCCTGCTCAAACATCTCCTTCAGACATTTTGAAACAAATATGTGTGCCCTGTGCTCCTCCATTACTCCACCAACTGCTTCACAAACTCCGGCACTGTTCGGCTGCTGTTTTACCCCGTTCCCAAAGATTTACGCCGTCCATCCTCAGCTAGTTCTGACATAGTAAGAGGATTATAGCTGCATACACACACACACACACAGATTTGTGTGTTGCCATTTTCTGATGACGGATTAATCCAAAACATGCCAGCGCTGCAATGCTGTTATGACATGCATCAAGCCTCACTGGACTCTGATGATGATTATGATGATGTAACCAGTGAAGCTACCGTAAGAGGAAAAGGATGAGCTCTACAATGTGCCATTTATGAGAGGTTGGCATGCAGAACCACAAAAGACCCAGTAAGATTAGCATTGCAAGTATAACACTCTCTTTGTGCACTTAAACAGTTGTCAGAGGGGGGAAAAAATGAACTTAGTCACCCCGAACACTGGCAGATGTGATGTGCTGTGCAACACTTAGCTCACTCCCGTTCTGTTTCCCTCTGAGTGCGCGAACGACGCTCTTCTGCGGCATGTCACAAGTTTTTTTGAAAGCGAGGAACTGCTTTGAAGCGGCGCTGATGAAGTTACAGCTAAGCTAAGTAGTCTGATGGGTTTTGGGGATGCTCCACATGAATCCAGGTGACGGTTATAACAAGTGAATCCACATGCAAGCCCTTTCCACTCCAGTCCAAGTAGTACAAAGCTCGCATTGTGTCAAAAATAGACGTTCCATAAGAAATCTGGCAAAAGTGCACACCGTTTTGGGATTATGATTCCTCTCTGCCACACTGCTAAACTGCTAAAGGTCACACATAATCTACTTATTTAATGTCAGCGGATACCTGTGAATGCAAAACAATAGCTAAAGAATCAAAAGACACTATGCCGGAGCTGTACGAGCATGCACACTTATCAAAAAACAAAACAAAAAGACAGACAAACAGTGAACCGTAAGCAGTCCGGGATCCAGACACATCTCCATCCAAAGTCTTACCTCGCAAGACGGAGTTGGAGTTAGAGCTCTGTGTTTACTCTCTTCATTGTCCTGTGGTGAATCACTCCAACGTGCTGCCATCATTTCATTTCACAACCACAGAGGAGGAAGAAGTCCTTTAGAGACCACATTGAGGTGAGGAGGATGAAGCCAGAAAAAAATTAAATTAAAAAAGGAAAAGGAAAAAGATCCTAATCCACGCCGTCCTCCTTCTTCGTGTCCATCAGTAGCGGAAATCTAAACACAAGGAACACAAAGTTAGTCGGATAAATTCCACCCCTGTCCCATGCAGGTCACGGTGCCAAACACTTGCTTTTTCACATTCTCACCCAGAATATGAGCCTGGTTGTACAAATGGAGCCAAATATCAACACCATGAACAACAAGAGCCACCATGAAATGCATTTGGAAAAACACTATAGATCCATTAATGTCACATCAAAGCTCCAAGTGCCTAAATTTATGAGCCCGGTCAACCAAGGACAGCCTCCTAACTCTGAAAGAAGAATGCTATTCAGATATTACAACTAAAAATATAACACCTTAAACTGTTATAATGCATTAATATTATAGTGATATTATGGGATCAGTACATTGAGATCAAGACAACAATTAAAGAGAAATATTATAGTGGTTTTCTTTTAGTATAACATGACTTCAGGGTGTATCCAAAAAATCCAATTAATCTATTATTTAACTAATAGAGATTATATTTGCCTAAAAGTGGGTAAAGGCAGGTGGATTTTTGTTTAATTTTAAAACCTTTTTTTATTAAATAAAATAATAATATTACTCTGTAATATTAGTTACACACAAAGGGGGGGGTGAATAAACGAGACATGCATGTCAAATAAAAGCGGAATACACAGGTTTCTCTGTGGTGAGGGGGAAAGTGCACAACAAGGCATTACGGATTGCGGTGTAAAAGCACACCAGCCACCATGAATTAAGCCATAAGCTAAATATAAAACAGCCAGGATAAGATACTAAATACTCTCTCTCTTACGACATGACACCAAAACGACTCATTTTCTTTCATTTTCCAGTCGCTTTGAGCTAAACTAAACCCCCTTGTCGCTGTTACTATGGGTTGCTATTGACAAAATATGAGCTCACCAGGCGGACGACAGGTTGTTGCTGGGGCTATAAATGTGAACACTATAAAAAAAAAAAAAAAAAAAAAACAACCTACCTGTTACAAATTCAGAAAACTACTCCGAAATGACCAAACAGACACATTGTCCATGTCTCTGGGAAGAGCACCGTGTTCGTCAGACGCCTCCGTCGAGCCACAGATGGGTTAAAAAAAAAAATGCTGTCAAGAGATTACAAAGCGGGATATTCAGTCTCCTTTCAGAGCCACACTGACTGACCGCTGAGGCTCACTACCTGTTAGGAAAAACACACTGGAAAAAACACGGTGAACGCCCTTCAGTGTGCATTTCTTCGCCAGGGAGACCCCAGCAAAAATTAACCTCTGGTGTTCATTCATTTCCCATCATTTCCGAGCTTTGCAGTTCGATGCCAAGTCAAATTAGAAAACAAACGCCAACCCAAAAAAAAAAAAAAAAAAGTAATATGTACTCCTACGTGGTCCCGGTTGGCGGCGCGACAATTCTGCATGTTAGATGGAAGAATCTCCCAGTCTGCTCAAGACCCGCCCCCTAGACCCGCCCCCTAGCAGGGCGTCGGCCAATCAGGTGGTCAGTTTAAATTTGGAATTTTGAAGCGGGCCAATTGGAGGCGTTGTTACATAACAATTCTAATACAGAGTGGAAAGCTGGTCCATTCTGGTCAGTGGCTGAAAACCACTATAACGTTCCTGCATCATTCCCAGCAGGAACTTGGATTTTTATGTTATATTCAGTCCAAAGCATGTTGCTCAAGGACTGTATTTGAGTACAGGTTTGAGATACTTCTTCTTTACCTGAGTTTTTCCACCCTCTGCAACTCTACAACGTTTATTTTTCTTTATTCTTTTAAAGAAAGAAAGAAAAAATGGATGTATAGTAACAAAGACATGCTTTAATATGTTAGGGGACAATCCAAGTTAACTGTTTTTAAATAGAATAAATAAATAAAAAGACATCAGGAGGGTACTCCACTAAATGTATTTGATAGATATTTACTTCACTGATTAGAAATGCAATGTGTAGATTTG
This sequence comes from Dicentrarchus labrax, assembly GCF_905237075.1. Lineage (NCBI taxonomy): Eukaryota > Metazoa > Chordata > Actinopteri > Moronidae > Dicentrarchus > Dicentrarchus labrax. The sequence goes on along the minus strand of NW_026136709.1, from coordinate 19,090,397 downwards.
AGATGAAAATTCCCATTGCTCTGTAAAGTAGTTCACATTTGCACCACCTACAACATTAAAATGCTAATTCCATAATAATAATAATCCAATACTATAATATTAACGACACAAACATGTGAAATGTAGCATTCTGCATTTTGAATACTTTCCTTTTGACACTTTAAATTTATATTTAAATAAAATATCTTCTTCCAACCCTGATTGAAAGTTTTTGTGTAGTTCATATCATATTAGTGTTACTGTTTTATTTTAATATCATATAATGTATTAATTTAAGCTCCTGCTGTGATACTAGCCCTTTAAATGTAACATTTGTTATATATTGTCTATACTATTTTATACTAGCAAATAATACATTACATGTTTCCTAGCAAGCTGATGTGGTGAAAAATAGCTATATACCATTAAATATTTTGCTTTTAATACTAATTTACTTTCACTTTGTAAGATTTGAATGTCTGACTTTTCCTTTCCTTCATTTTTACACAGTGGTATTACCACTTTTACTTATATCTGAATACCTCCTCTGCCACTAATGGAACATGATAAGTGTCAATGAAGCTCACAGATACACTCACACCATGCATTTAAATAATCAGCTAGCCATGAGCTGATAAACACTTTATTCCCACACTCTGGCGTTAAGCCTTTTAGGTCTTTACAGCAGCAGGCAAATGAAATCACAGGGACATCATTGTGAGGGGCAAGGAAAAGCCCCAAGGCCCACACATATGCTGAGCTCTCCAATTGCCTAACGTTCAACTGGTGAAACATATTTGTCTATCCATTATCAACTGTAACAGCAGTGTCCTTAACTTTATTATAGTGACATGTAGGGCATGGCAGCCACATGGGACTCCACAGAGCTTGAAAAAAAAAAAAGGGGGCTGTACAGCTGATCGGGACAAAGACAAAGGCTGACAGTGTTCTGCTTGCAGGCTACTCCAGCAGCACAATAGAAGATAGGACAATAGGACTCTTTTGACCCATACTGTGGTGAGGTTTCCCTGGTTTCAGAGAGGAGCTATTGTCTAAAGAGCTGGTGCACCCTCATCCAGACAATGGAGAATTTAAACTGATGTAAGTGGGACTCTGCATTATGTGATAACATGAGGTTCATATGCATTTAATGCAATTAGTTTATTATACTCATGCCACATTTTTAATGCAGCATCTTATTGATTTGACATAAAGCGTGATTGTGCATCAAAAACAAAACTCTATATGACTTAAAGATCCATCTAGAAACAAGAAGAAAAACAGATTTTTGAGTGGAGTGGGACTACTGCTATTTTAAAATATGTGGGATTGCTGTATTCCCACAAAACAACTTGCAATCTGTATCTTTCTGGGTTACATGTGTGCATAAAAATTCACAAGCAAACTATAAAAATGTTTTACTGGTTCACCAACATAGGAGCCAACAATGATTGTGTTTCTGTGGTACTTTCCCTAAAAAAGCACTTGGCCCACTTGAGTTACTACACCAGCACACTCTGCTTTGTGCAGAACACTGTTACAGCAACACACACATGCAGTGCAGTGTCGTTTTTATGAATGGCAAAGTGAGGACAGAGGATTTCAGATCAATGAATGGTGAACAAAGCTCACTAAGAGGTTGTAGTAGGTCTGTCTGTAATGACTAAATGCATACTGTATAATTTAAGATGCTGTTGTGTTACCTTTATGTATGTTATTGCTCTCTGGAGCGTGTTTGTAACTTTATCCCACAATCTCTCCAGATTTTATTTTATTAATTTCTGTTAGCCATTAGGGTTTGTTGAAGCATTCACTGCTAATTCCTTTATGCCAAATGTGTAGCGGCTGAGCCAGAGTGACTCAAACATTCAGCAGATTACGAGCTCTCGTGGCGGCAAAATGTTTGGCTGGATTAGGACATCACATGAAGTCCAAGTTCAAAGCCCAGCAGCGTTAGGATTAGGACAGGTGGAAATGACTCTGCAGCACAGCATGGTTTGTATTCAACACTTATTCATGCAAAGCACCCATCATGCAAGATAAAAAACAATATTTCATTCATAAAGGGATTTTTTTAAACCTGCAGTTGGGTTGAGAGTTTAAGAGGATGAGGATCACTCCCCACTCCAGGTTGTATAAGTGGATCTGGCACTGAGTTTGATGACTGGATGAAAGCCAGCAGCAGTCAATCTATCAAGCCCTCTGGCCAGCCAGTCTCTAATTGGAACACAATGAACACTGGAGAGGATGTTCTTTCTATTTGTGTACTAAGATGCGTCAGTGAAGCAGCAGTTATTAATTTCCAAACTGGGAAAGAAGAGTGTAATCTTTTAAATTTTGATAAAATAAATGCTCTATATTTTAAATTAAGGTTGGTTAATTCACAACACATGCAGCTGAAACCCCCCCCAGCAGCCATTTTGATATGAAATAGTAGTTGTTACCAATAATACTCATTAAGGTTCATTCAGGTCAAACAGAGCCAGGGTGCTGTTGTGCATGTTGGTTCACTGGAATGGGGCTCTGCTACACCTGATGGAAAATGGCTGCTGTGAAAATGGTCTATTATGTCGCTTTGACACTGAAGAGGTCTAATGAGACGATTAGCTTAGCCTAGCATAAAGGCTGGAAGCAAGGGGGGAACCAGCTAGTGTGGATCTGTCCATAGTAAAAGTCAAATATGCCTCGTACCAGCACCTGGTGAAGGAGTCCAGAAAGTACTAACCCCGGCCAAGAAATAGTCTGGCAAAGAAACCCTTGTAAAATCACAACTTGTCATTTTAAACCAATTAAACAAACAAAGTGGATTCTGTTACCTTTGCACAGAACCAGGTGTACTCTAACTTCTTATTTAACAGATATAAGAATGGTATCGATCTTCTCATCTATAGGCAAAAGAGCCAATTAGTGTACTTCTCAAAATGTCAAACTGTTCCTTTAAAGACAGCACAACAAAATAAGGTTTGGGTGGTAAACATCGTCTATCTGTTGAGCCGGTGATGTGAAATGAAATCCCACTGCTCTGTCTCTAACCACAGGCTTCATATGTCAGAAGCATGGATGTGTGGCCATTCAAATGTACAATTCCCAGTTTGTTCCTTTTGTGCTGAGCACAGTTTACCTGTAGCCTACTTTCTGCGGTCGGCCCCATCCTCTGTTCCCCTGACGGAGCACTACAAAGCAGCATGTGAAACCTGCTAGGCTTTTTGTCCCTTCTTGCTTTCACCAAACCCCTGCATCAAGGTGAAGGACAATGGCCTCTGGGTTCCCAGGGCAGTGCGGGGGGCATTAGCGCTGGGATAAGTTAACCACCACCGCCAAGTGCTGATGTTTTATGATAAGGACACACAGGGCAGCAGCCGGTGGTACAATGGGGGGCTTTGTGGCTGAGACTGCACAGATAGCACCCAACCAAAAAGCTGTGTAATTTGTTGAGCTTCTTCCCTCCTGCTTATCTCGCTCCTCTGCTCCTTAGGGGTCATGGGCAAGTAATAAAACCTGACTGAATTTAGGGTCCCTTTAAATGAACTAGGGAAGGTGTTGTTTACCACCACAGTCATGAAACCTGAGAGAACTTTGAAAGCACAACATGGAAACTGAGTGCTCCAAACCTCCCAGAACCCTCTTTTGTTCGCAGTCACTGATATTATCCAAATAGCAACTCATTTATCAGGTCATTTAACTTGGAGAGGCCTCGTAGCTGGAGCTGTGTAATTACCTTTGGCCTAGAAACGTCTGTAAGAAGTGAGGAAAACATACAGCTAGTATTATAATCTGATATTTGAATTACACAAGAGTACCTGGAACTATAAAGATGTCAATATATTTTGTTTGACTAGCCATTAGTCATTGCAGACCTTGGTGTTGAGGTTAAGAGACAAACACATTCACTAATTATTGTGCCATTTTTCAGATGAGATGTTACATCATGTGAAATATTTGCTATCTCAGCATAATGCCTATGTGTGCATGCATTCCTTTTAATGTGAGTCGATGGCTGTTTGGAGTTTCAGGTGATTAAGAATCAAGAGTGCATAGCCACATGATAACACTCCCCGAGTGCATGCTGTGTGAAGTGAAGCGTGTTCTCGTCTGTCTGTCGACATGCACAATTGACTCTCTTAGTCACCCCAACAATGGCAACAGAACATACAAAATACCTCTGTGTGTGTGTGTGTTGCATGTATGTTTGTAGTTCAGAGCACTCAGAGTTTAATTGCAGCACGATAAAGCTTGTAAAAACACAACTGCTCCAGTGTTTGTTTATGTGTGATTCAATTAAGAGATTTTTGTACGAGGAACGGTAATTCTTTTTGGATGAAAGAATTAATGGGGTTTCAATAAATGTGACATTTAGAAAGTTTTGTTTCCCTTCAGTTTGAACTCGAGCAACTTTCAGGCATAAAACATAAGAGTTTAATTCTAAATGAGTCTAATTATTGTCTGTGAGATTTCATTTCACTGTAAAGTGAAGTTATATACAATAAACAGGTTTAATCTTTTTCTCAGTTTTGCCCAATACTCAGCTGAATTCTCATGCGTTGGGATTTGATTTCCAGTAAGGCCTGATTAAAGTTGGGAACAAATAGATGCAGTGTGGTGAGGAGACGGCGTCTGCTGCACCCACTGTGTGTTTTCCATGAGTCGGAGTGGGCGTCATCCGGGCACGGGGATGCCAACGTCCATAAGCTCTCTCCATCTGTCACCAACGTCCTCTCCTGGTGGGCAGCATTTCTTTCTTTTATTTATCTATTTTGTTTGTTCCCATTTGTGCATCACAACAAAACACAAAGAGGGAGGAGGAGGCAACAATTACATCACAATCACATTTAAAATTTCATTTCTGATGAATTCTCAAAAAAGTTAAATACTAATAAAAATACACATTTTTTTTGTCTGACACACATGGCTCATTTAAACAAAGTAGTGCAAAGCTGAAAAATGTTTTTTTACAGAGACAAAGCTGAACCTTTACTTATTACTGAAGTAGGTAGACAAACATTTGTGTGCTGCTCTGACTGCATTACTCCAATTCTTTTAATTCTTCTCAAACTTTGTACTTCATCTTTCCAGTCTTGCTGATGACACAGATGTGCTGAAAGAAGAAGCGGGAGAAAGAAAAATTAGCTTGTGTAACTTCAATGCTGAACTGTATGTTTCAATCTTGTCCAAAACTTTGCGTTTAACGATGGCAAAATATTTGTCTAAGATCACCCTGCCCTATGGGAAATTCCAGCATGTTCCGAGAGCCTCAATATGCCATGTACAGTATGAGAACATGAAGCCTGCAGTAATTTGAAAGCAGGAAAGGTAATCTACAAAGATATGACACATTCATTAATCTAACTTTGGGCGTCCCAGGGGTTCAACTAATATTTCTTCTGTAGGATAAGGACAGATAAGAGGGGAAGCTTTAACTCTGCCTGATAATGAGATCCTAACCTCTACATTCCACAGGTCACCCTCTTTCAAACTTTCGTAATGAATACCACCACCCTGAAACATGCACAAGAGACACACACGGTCGTACAGTACAGTACATATAGCACCACACACACCCATGTGAATACACACACACACACACACACACACAAAGCTATGGGAGTCGGTCTAGGCTTAGCGTTTCACATGAGTCAGAGGTAAATCTGAGGCCACGTCTTTACAGATGTAAAAATGACAAAGTTCACATAAGTTTGCACTTACTAATTTCAGACTGAGAAATCTGGCTTTGAATAAGATGTCAGGGGTGTGACAGAGAAAGCAGAGGATAGGGCGCGCGCCTGACTCAAAGCTTGTAGAGGAATAAGCTGGGTTTAAAGCACCAGTGAAGTAGTCAGACAGTCCTTCCAGGAAGTGGCGATTGCAGCCTTGCAATTCTGTCCAATCACCGCAACTTTAACCAATAATTGTAGTTTCCTGCATAAAGAGGTGAGCCCAACTCTCTTCCTTGTTTCTAGTTGTGTCCATGCGACGCAAATATCTTACCCTGTCTAAACAATACAACTTTATTCTCACTGGTCAACATAACACTGAGTATTACGCTGAATGATATGTGTTATTAATGATTTTAAAACTTATATACACACACACACAGTGCACACATAAGTGAACTGAGCTGCTATGTGTAAAATCTCCTCAGGCTGGGAGGATACCTGTTGGGCGAGTTTAGGTTTCACAGAGAAGAGTGCATCTCTTTGATTTGTGGTGTTTACACCCCCCTTCTATCTCTTTCATCTCTTTCTCTTAGCTCTTCAAAAGGTCATGTGCCGTGTGCAGCGGTGTCAGTAGACTCAGGACTTACATTCAGGTCACGGAAGTATTCATTGTAGTCCAAGGCATAACCAACAACAAAGCGGTTGGGGATTTCAAATCCAACATCTATCAGAGCAAACACAGACACAAATGTTAAACTGCTACCTGATGTGAATTCTGAAATTGTTTTGGGACATAAAAACATACATTTTGTATTCTTAAGACCACAATGTCAGTATAGATTCAAGCTTATATAGAAAAAAGCATTTTTGTGTATAGCAGATTTGTGTGGGCTCCATGAAACCACAGACATACAAATTCACTTGCCACATTATTGTTATTTACTGGTGCCAGAGAATCTCAATGTGGTCAGAATAGGAAGAGGTGTGTGGAGCTTAGGTTGGACAAAATCTCCATGAAGGCAGATTTTAGATGTGAAATCTACAGTTGAGACTCCAAAAACATATGAACTTAATTTCATGAAAAAAGGGGACTTGTTTGTAGTATTATTTTTATGAGATTTTGCATTCTTTTTTCAAATCAATATGTAGTTAGACAGGAAAACAGGCAAAGACAAATGTCCTCCGGCTGTAATCAAATTAAGGACACTGTGGTTATATGTGGTACTATATGTCCCTTAACCATTAATTCAATTCAATTCAATTTTATTTGTATAGCGCCAATTCATAACAGAAGTTATCTCAGGACACTTTTCAAATAGAGCAGGTCTAGACCGAACTCTTTAAAACATTATTACATTAACAACAACATTACATTAAGCTGCCAGTACACCGCAGAAATTGGTACTTTCTAAAGTAGTTTTTTAAAGTATTTTTTTGCAGCTACAGTAGCAGCCATTAACAATAACATATCAGATGCTGAACAATGAAAGGCTATTAAGCCCATACAACTGTAATAATATCAGAGGAATGGATTCAAACTTACAGTCTGTCAGACTTTCAGCCATGTTAGGGACCCTCTTCACCAACAGACTGAAACACATGAAATATAGAGTTAATGTACAAAATGTTACAGTTTGAAACAAATCTGTCCCAAATTTACAGCAGACACAAGATTTTTACAGCAGACAGAACATCTTTTCAGTAGACTGAACAGTAAAAGAGGAGATGAACTTTCAACATGAACCATGCGAGAGGAAATATCTTGTTTCTGTGATCTTGGAGTGCAGAGGAACAGCCCATGGACACGAGATAGCGACTGTGGACAAGTGATATCTTCCTCTTGCGTTCGTCACATGCCTGGCATTTCCCCTGATGTGGAAAACACAGACGACTGAAAAACTGCATGGCTCACCCCGCGACCTTGACCATCTTGGGTTCAAAGGTCTCCACATGCTTCAGAAGGGCCTTCATGGTCTTTCCTGTGTCAACTATGGCCTTAGGGAAGGGAAGAGCAAAGGAAGGGGGAGAGATGAAGAGGGAGGGGCGCCGGACATTTGAGTGCAGAATGACAGTCAAATATGCAGATTGTAAGATAATAAATGTGTCCCTAATGTTATGGTTTTTTTTTTTACCTAGATTAACTATATTAACGTATTAATAAGGAACTAATGTGAACATGCAGTACTCAGCATCACATTGATTGTTGCTTTTTCATGTGCAGGACATTTCCAGCTTGAACAACTGAATGTAAATTTTTTAGTGACATGATTTTAAGATGCCACCCATTCAATACAACAACATAACAACCATTGTGTCAGTGTGTTTACGTGTTTCTGACTTGAGTTACAACTGAAACTCGATCTCAAAGAGAGAAAACGTTTCTTTTTGTCGTTTGGTGGACCCAACACAAAAGAGAGCTGGCTCTTGGCCGCACAATTGCCTCTCAATCAACAAGACACGACAAGAAGCGCAAACCAAACATGTCGAAAGGCATCAAACAAAGTGGGAATTTGAAGGGCATGCTTGATATAATTCATTCTGTTTAAAAAAGAAACTACGGTAAACTGCAAGACAGAGCAGAAGGGAGGTAGATTCTTTGCACCTGAGACTCACCTCAACAATGAGCACACTCTTTGTAACATGTAAAAAAAGAAGAAACACATTAGCAAAACATCACCTTTGAAAGTGAAAAGAAAGGCTCGACTGTTCCTGTGAAATGTAGATTTCTTACAGATGGTATCTATAGCAACAATGTTGGCAGCATCTTCAGTGCCTTAACAAAAACACAGACAACGCATTCTCTTCTACACAGTACCCAACATCTGCGTCTACAGTGAGCAAAAGTCACTTCTAAGTGTCTGGGTGTTACACACTTTCCCTGCTGCAGGGTTTCAAATGACTCCTTGTTCCCTTGGCCGGGTGTATGGGGCTCTTTGTGAGCCCAGTGGAGAGTATCTATGGTTTGGGGAGCGAGATCGGAGAGAATGCAGGCAGCCCGCCAAAGTTCTCTCAGTCTACACCTGAACAGTGTTACATAACACCCGGAGAAAGTCGATGGGGACATTTAAAGAACACAAAAACTCAATACATTACAAACCCGTCTTGCTGCATGTTGCAAACTATAAACAAACTATACAGCCAACGGTGCATTGGTAATTATTGACTGTGAATAGCATCATTGTTTGGGAATTTATAGTTCTCCTAGGATCCCTGGATCATGGGTTTTTGTACGATTCCTCTAGCTGAATCCATCAAAACATTGCAAGTAAATGTAGGCACTGACCAATATGCTCTAAGAGTAAACAGCCAAAAAAATGGTCATGGCGTCTTCATTTTGTTTGTCATTTAATAATTAAAGATTTTTCATAAATTTGGAAAATAAGACGAAAGGCTCAGTTTTCAATTCTTTGAGAATATAACGGGTTGCTATAAGTTCAATCAGCCTCAATCAGCAACAAATCATCATCTATTCCTCTCAACAGAAACAGGCACTTCATCCATCCTGCAATATTCCAATAATAATTCCTTCTTCACAAGTTCACACACTATTTCACATTTAAAGCTGCACTAAATTTAAACTAGACAACTCAGATTGCCATAATAACACTTGGGATTAAGGCATCTGAGTGCTATGAATTCACAGTGAGACAGTGTGCATAAGAAACGGTGCTAATCAGTTCGTGGAAACCTGCTCATGCCACCTCACTCTTCAACCCATGCTGTCATTACGTTGCCATTATCATTAGGTTTTAAAGGAACAGTGTCAGCAGCACCACACTCATAAAACCTGGAGCTGTGGCTCAACAATGTTTCTGTATAAAGCTTACAAAGACTGATGATTAATAATTAGTTTTTTTTAAATCTATATGAGACTTTGTGGGAGGTTTAATATTTCCAATAAGATGAAGGATGGTAACGAGAGCGTCAACGTAAGTGACACAGACAAAGTGGACTGATTCATGTCTTCTGTGCAAGGTGGTGGTCAGCCTTTCTCTTTTTACTCCCACTGACCTTTTTACACAGTGAAAATGAGGGAATTCAACATCAGTCATTTTTAAGCAAACGCGTGAGGGCATATTTGTGCACGCATCCCGGTGAGTAAGTGAAGTTTCTGTCTTATGCCTATGTCAGAGAATAATGAAGCGAGGAGGGACCATTCCTCATGATCCCATGTGCACTATGGACTCCTCAGTCGTCCATGCCGGAACTCAACAGGAACGAACAGTCAGTAAATCTGCCTGCTGGGAACAGTCAAAGTTGAGTACGGTTGTATAGAGAAAGGTTTAAAAGTTGAAACACAGGGGTGAGTTCTGGCCCAAGGGCAAGTTTGGGGCAATAAAAAACACGTTTCAAACAGTGTCACATATTGTTATCCATTGTGTTAGCTAAAAGAAATATGTATTCTTAGAAGAACTCTTTTGTTCACCTGTGTAAAGGTGTTCACTTGACTGACTTAAAAGAAAATTCTGACAAAAAGTACTGCCAGATTTACCACACAATCTCCAAAACGAAGAGGGAAACCTATTTACACGTACCTTTCCACGCAGGAAAGACAGATCCCGACTTCCTATGATGTGCAGCTCCTCTGTTGATTGGTCATTCTGGGGAGGAGGAGATGTAAATGGACAGATGAAGAGAGTATGTAGCTGTTGTCAATTGTGTGCTTTTCTTTTTTTTCCAGCCCTGTTGCTGATTCCTTGCACTTTTGCTCCTTCCTCAACAGAGGTTGTTCATATGAAATCAATGCTTTATTCTTTTCAGCCACCAGAAATGACAACAAATGGTCTGTCAGACTGAGAAATAGAGATGCACATGTTTTCTCTAGAGTTTCTCAATAATGTGGCTCTCCTGTACAGTTCAAGAAAAAGTCTGCAGCATTAATGCAAGTCAAATGCACAAAGGGAGAATTATTTTACAATGACTATGAATGTACAATATTATCCTTAACATAAACAAAGACAGACTCTCTCCGTCCCTGTAGGAAGCACAGGGCAGAGCTTTGAAGAGCAACAGCTTTGAAGTTAGATTCGGTCGGCTACAGATGCATCACTCGGATAAGAGGAGCAGTGACATGGACAAAATCCCAGCCCTGGGGGCAGGTCACATGACTCCATCATGACCTGTAAGATCGACTAACTGGCTGTCATTGCTCACACACTGTCCTCTAGTGTAATAACAGCGACTGTTGCTTCCCACCATGTTTGTTGACATCAAAATATAATTATGATGTTTTTATGCTTTTGCACTGCCACATTGCCTTTACTACTTCTTCTCTACTTCTTTATTCATTTAACAATGCATTTATTACCAATGCTATGTATAATTTTAGTTATTTTATTTGTCTTTAAGAAAACTTCTGACATTACAATATGACCTCAGTGTGGTTTAACTGATCCAGCAAGGAAAAAAACAACCTATAATTCAATTTAGGGTGTCCTTATAGCTACTTAAACCTCTGTGAAAGCCAGTTCTTAAAGTAGAAATAGTGAATCCTCCCCTGCGCTGCAAAGGGAGAGAAGGAATGCGACCACATGTAGAGAAATGTAAATCACATCATTCTGGATGTGCTGTGAGCCAAAACACACTAAAGAATAATAAGTGACTGTGGTGACAATTGCAAAGTGATATCATTGTAAACATTACTATATCATTCCCAAAGTTAATTGCTCGGTTTATACATTCCAGGTGTCATAAGCTGTTTCTCTTGGCAGCAGCAACAGCACCAATTAGCAGGCTGGTATTTTCATGACCTGAGCTCTGCAGTGGCTCCACAATCAATCGTCCTTGAAATGTCCTGACTGAAATGTATTCGTTCCTCGCTAAACATGAACAACAGTGACATCTGGTGGCCTAACCAAAAACCAGACGCAACATAAGGGATGTTAAAAATGGGAAAGTGTCTTTGGTATGTAGGGATGTAACTACTAAGGAAATAATAAAAGTTCCTCATCATAAATTCCCAGAACCCAATCTGATGTCCTCAAATTGCATGTTTTGTCCATCCAGCAGTCCAAAACACAAAACTATTCCATTCACTATGATATAAAATGGGGAAAAGCAAGAAATCTTCACACTTGAGAAGCTGGAACAAGTGAATATTTGACATTTATAATAAATGAATGAGTTTGTTAATCAATTTTCTGTTGATGGCCTACTCAAATAATTGATTAATCATATCAGTGCCATGTAATTGTATCATAGAAAGAAAATCCCCCCCCCCCCAAAAAAAATGATTTAGCTGTTTTCTTTCAATGATACAATTACATGGCACTGATATGAAGCCTGCTTTAGTGTATGTAATAGGATTTTAGTATACGCAGTTCACGTACTAGGTAGCTCTTCAGACGGATGAACTCCACCCGGGTTTCCAGGTATTTGTTGGAGTTGCGACCGAGAACCTTGATGAACTCCACCAGGTCTGCGCAGAACTTGTAGCCTCCCTTCAAGACGCACAGCACCATTATGTTGTTGTCCCCAAAGTCGTCCATGATGTAGCGGGCCACACGCTCTATCCTGCGGGAGAGATCACATTAAGATAAATTAAAAAAAATGACCAGGGAATTATTTTAAACAAAATCACATTGCAGGCGTGTTCATGTGTATTGTTACCTGTTCATGATTACCCCATGTGGAATGTAAACACTCTCTATGTCTTCGTGGTAGTGTTCAGGGTAAGTGAACAGGTCCAGATTGTATCCTGGCCAGTCATCTTTTATCTGGGACAGACGGTAATCTGTTAGGTATGCTACAGCGATGTGTTCAAACTACTCAGTTGTGCAATATTTGAGAGAGAACGGCTAAATGTAAACGAGACCCTAGAAAGACTCGTGGATTTCCAGAGTTTAGGAGAAATCATGACTGCTATTTGAATTTCATTGTGTAAATCTGAAGTTTTGCAGTAGGAACTTGTGTATGCCTTGGGATTTTACAATACAATATGTAATATACAACTATAAAAAAAAAAAATTATGAATTCATTTTCAATTTAAACATCAGTACTTTGTAAGCAATTTGCAATTCTATTACCTAATATTTTATTTTATGACCTGTCTGGTTTAAATCTTTGTGTTGCACAAATAATTATACAAAGTATTCTGTTAATAAATATTTCATGATAGATGTTTGTCAAATCTTATTTGGAATTATTAATTAAAATAAATGTTTACAAAGTGATAAGAGTAATAACGTGTTGTATATAGGTTATTTTGCATGGATATGAATGTGCCTTGAGATTTTGGCTTGCCCGTTGGTGTGAGGGCACAAAAAGTTTGAAAACCACTGATGTAGAAGAATTTCACAACCTGTGAATTTTAAAAACTAAAATTCAAAGCAGCTGACAACAGAATTTAGCAGCTTCAAATTCTACTTTTAAAAATTACAGCTAATACAAAACAGTATTAACAGTAGCAAATGAAACATTTAGCCCAAATAAAAATTAGGCTCTGTTTAAACTGTCCTTGACAAAAAGACTGAATATGATTATATGGGATATGCACACAATGACTGTTCACCCTAAGCATCTGTAACCTTTAAACTCAAACAGGGAAATAGTAATACCAACATGACTGACTTCAGCTTAATAATATATCTCCTGGGCTCAGAATAAATAAAAACCTAAAGGTTCTTTAAAAGCCGCTTACTGCTAAATTAATCAGACTTCAAGGAATCCAGCAAACATGTTATCTTCTTACAACAGCTCTTATAGCTGAGCAAACAATTACAAAAAATAATATTAATTCTCTCTTCATGTTGGATTATGAAATGTGACCTACATTTCTGAATTAATTCACTCGATATTTTGACTGAATGATTATAAACATACCACAATTCCTCTTTTTATCCCTGCGTTGTCCATCAGTAGTGTTGGCAGGGTGAAAACAGTCTTCACTGGAGTAAAGATTCAGGATAGGCTACAGGCAGCAGTGACCTTCAGTGGAGAGACACAGACATAGTTTAATGTACTGGACCAGATAGTGAAAGGCTTTCCATCTTTCTCTGAAAAGTTACAGTGCAGGAAAAACTACATCAAGTTCAGCCATCTCCTACAAGTCAGAGCCACAGTTTGTTAATTCAAACCTTAACGTTACACTCTGCCTGTGCATGTGAACTTAGTGCTCAGCAACACGTCTAATCCCTTATTGCCAAAGCATTACTTACAGTTGTGTTGCCTTCTTCTCAGCGACCATTCACAAAACAAAGAGAAACAGAATAAAGTAAAATATATCCAGAGAAGTCCGGGGCCAGCCACATGTGCTGTGGGATCACGCTTGAGTCATTTGTGTAGAAGGACAGCGTTGTTTCGGTCGTGGAGAATTACGGCGATAATCAGCTTCATGTGATGCTATGCTGGCTTGTGGCCGCGTCACAAGCCACAGAGGGAGAATGAAAAAAACATTAACAACAAATACTTGGTTCAGTTTTGCTGCGGTAACTTTTATTGAGTCAGTGTGAAATTGATTTTAAAGGATACTCTTAGAGCCTGCACAGGGCCACAAGAGAGGAAGATGAAATGATAAAAAAGCAAGGGAGGAATAAAAAGAAGTAATTGTTTGTCATTATCTGGGGCAAAAAGTGAATATCTCTAAAAGGCAGAGGCTCTACTCAAAAAACCCTTACATTCCAAATTTTCCTTTAAAATTACATAATATTTTAGAGAGAGTACATCACTTCGAAAGCATTTTGTGCACTACTAGTGGTAGACCTAATAACAGCATTAGTCCACAGTGAAATATCTCAACTACTGCCATTAGATTTTGTATGAATTCACATACTTATTTTACTCAAGCCCATGTGATATTTAAAGTAAGGGTCATGGTCTGAAGACATACAGTACAGTACATCTGATTAGGTAAGAGTTTTTTTTATGTCCTAGTTAGTGGGTATGTAGATGGTCTTGAATCTCTCAAAGTGGCCGATGTCGCTCTCCAGCTGCTTCATCGCCACCTCGAGACGCTCCTTGTGGAACTTCTTCGAAATGGTGTCTGTGACGAGTGAGAGGCCCTGGTACTCCCGGTGCAGCTGATCCCAGTTCTTCTTCAGGCCCTGGATAGTGGACCCACATAGGGAAACCCATCACTGTCACAATAAAGTCAGCTTCATGATGCAACTGACAGGATTCAACAGAGTGTGAGAAATTGTAATTTATTAATTCAAGCAACTGTAGTTTGCTGTGCCCTCCCGTCTCTTTTTAAATATGTACAAATAATGATCAGCCATACTACGGCCATTTTATCCCGACTCTTCAGGACTAAAAAAGAAGAAGTTATTTTCCTAAAAACTTAAAAGACATTCAACTCTCCAGTCGTTCCAGATGTCTGTAAGATCCCCTGTTGTGTCAGAGAGGCAATTGCCATTGTGCAGCCGTGTGTTTGAGTACCTCCAGGATGGTTTGTCGCTCCTCGTCAGACAGGTGTTTCATGGCTCCCTTCTCCCGCTGTTCTCTCACAAAGTTGTCATACTCCTCCTGAGCTCTCTGCTCTTCTTCATTGCGCTGCAGCAGGTAGTCAGGTACTTCTCCATAATGCTGCAAATAGGAGCTGGAAACTTTAGATAACATGTTCACGGTGGAAGGCCCCAAAGATGGATTATTACTATATTCATAAACTTATCTGAGTAGTAGTGTGTAGCTGACTTAAACAGTGTCCTAAATCTTTCTTGTGTGTAGTATTGTAGGAAAAAATACCTTTTTTTTAATGTACTTGGGGAGAAGTCCTGAATTCTCAAGGAGCTGCTTGTGTCCCTTGCTGGTGTCTACACAGACAGGCTGGGGCTTCATTGGGACTGCAGTAGCTGTCTTTATGAAGTCTCTCTTGGTGTGAATGCCCATAGGTGGGATGTCTGTCCTCGCAGGAACAGGTGGTTTCTTCACAGTGCAGGTGGTACGAAACTCTTTCAAACACTGTGTCACTGGAAGAACAAATGAATATGAAGGTAAATAAGACGATCACTGCTCAGAGGCGCAGCCACATGTTGGTCCCCAGTAGATAGGAAAACTCACTTTCGGGTAATTTGGGCTCTTTTGAGTGCTTCTTGAGGTATTTGTCTGGGGACGGCGCCTCTACTTTTGCTGGTCCCATCGTCCTCATTGCATCCTTGGTTGACTTTTTCTCAAGAACAACTGTTGGCCTATGCTTGGACATATACCTTCAGGTGCAGCACATTGGAGCAAACCATCAGTTCATTTCAAAGTCATTCATTATCCACCCATACATCCACCTTTATCAACAAGCAAATGAAATAAAAGTATAGCGACATATTAGATTAGAGAAAGTTAAAAGTTACTCCCCCTTAAAGTATCGTTACCTCGGTGGTTTTTGAGTATGGACCTCTTCCCTGGGAATAAGGTTGTAGACGCTTTCTGGTGGATGCACGACCTCGGACATTTTGAAGGTCTAAAAACCGTCGAAGGATTTAACTAAAGTGCACCTGGCTAACGTTAGCTACTGAGCTAACAGGAGCTCGAAGGTTTGTTTAACAACAAACGCTAGTTGCTAGGCAACAGCGGGAGCAAATGTTGCATTTGCTGACAGTTGTAAAGTGAATGATTTAAGTTGTTTGAGCTGTGCCTGTGTAAAATGCACGGACTTTGTCTCGCTTAGGATAAGCCAGTGTTCATATGCAACGCATTATACTCTAACTAAAAGTATTTTCTGTCTCTCTCTATAGTTGTGAAACTGTGAAGCTCTCCGCCGCTTAATTTCTACAAATTATGAGCTGTGACCAAAACCGTGTCAAGATATGTTTTGCTATTGATTCTGACTCTATTTGACATGTCTTGGATTATGATAATTTGCATTTAAAGCGCTATTTTCGTATGAATGCGAGTCGTACTTTAGAATTCGGTACACTGAAGTACAAAATTCCGAGGAGCTTGAACGCAGCACAAAACTCACTCGTACTAGCAGGTTCCGCCTTTCAAGAAAACGTATCGAGGGTATTAAAGTGATTTACTCTTATATATCGTGACATTTCTAAGCCCATGGCTGCATTACATAGGAAATAAAACATGATATGAATGAATAGTGTTTTTGCAACGGAAAGCGCTACTCTTCGATCTATTTTGTCCCTCCAGGCTGACCGTAGTTGTTTGTATCGACTTCAGAGTGAGCTTCGTGTCAAGTATGTGGTACAGAGTTGCACTTCTGTTAAAACAACACTGTTATAGTGACCACTGACTTTACTAAAGTTGAATATCGGGTTTGGAGTCCGGAAACACACCTTTACACGTGAGTGTCTCGCGCATTAAACTACTGTCCTGGCCAACACGTGCGAAGTTATCACAGCCTGTATCAGGACACGAGGTGCTAGTCTAAATAATACAAATAAAATAAAAGTAGAAGTGAATTTTAAATGTCTTTATCTTCTATTTCACAGAAGAAGAGGCTGCTGTCATCTGTCTCCTCAATGGCTTTACTGAATGCAAGGCAGCTTGCACTGAGAGCTGTCAGATGCTACCTGAGTCCCTTTTCATCATCAAAATCATGTCTCTCCACCAAAGCCTCCCTGCTGGGGGTCAAGAACCTCCTGCTCATGGGTCCTCCTGGAGCAGGGAAGACCACAGTGGGGAGGATAGTGGCCCACCGACTGGGACTGCCCGCCATTGATGTCGACGACGATGTCTTGGAGACGACGTGGAAGATGCCCGTTGCTGCCAAGCTGGCAGCAGTCGGCGGGGAGCGTTTCCTGGAGGAAGAAGGCCAGGCTTTGTGTAACTTCTCTGCTTCTGGGTGTGTTGTTTCCCTGACAGGCTCCAACCCTCTGCACGCTGCAGCGATGCAGCACGTCAAGGAGTCCGGACTGGTCATCTACCTGGATGTGGACGGGGAAGACATCATACAGAGACTCGCCAGGATGAAGGTGAACAGGATCGTGGGCCAGGAGGCAGGGGCGTCCATGAGGGACATTCTGCGTTACAGGAAGCGGTTTTATGAGAAGTGGCTCGATGTGCGGGTGCTGTGTGGAACTGGGGACACGGTGGAGGAAGTAGCTGAGAAGGTGCTGAAGGCTGTGGAGAGATATCAGAACCACGACGCAGAAACCTTCGTGTCAACCCGGAGTCCCAGCGTGGAATCGTCCAATCAGAAAACATACTTCAGTGATGTGGTAGTTGAGGGTCTGGCCACAGATGGAGGCCTCTATGTTCCCAAAAACGGCTTCCCAAACATAGATGCTCGTGAATGGCTGAGACTGGCTGACATGTCCTACCCAGAGCGAGCGTTAGTTTTGCTTGAAAAGTGCGTCCACCCATTGGACGTCTCTGCTTTGGATCTCAGGACTATGATATTCAAGGCGTATGGGTCTAACTTTTCTAGCGAGGCGGTGGCACCTGTAAAACATCTCATCCACAATCAGTACGTCCAGGAGCTTTTTCACGGCCCCACAGCCTCGTTTAAAGACCTCGCCCTGCAGCTGATGCCCCAGCTGTTCACCTACTGCCTCCCACCAATGTGCAACTACCTCATTCTGGTAGCCACATCTGGAGACACTGGGAGCGCCGTGCTCAGCGGCTTCAGCATGCTCAGTGGCACCGACAGACACAGGACCGGGGTGCTGGTGTTCTTCCCGGAGGAAGGCGTGAGTGAGATCCAGAAGCTTCAGATGATGAGCTACAGGGAGGGCAACGCCAGGGCCGTCAGCGTCCTGTCAGACTTTGACTTCTGTCAGAGAACCATAAAGGGGATGTTTGGAGAGTCTGGGCTGACGGGGCACCTCGCTGTCGAGTACGGCACAGTCCTCAGCACCGCCAACTCCATCAACTGGGCGCGGCTGTTGCCACAGGTTTGGCTCAGTAGATTCCTGTCTATAAGAGGGCTCTTCCACAGCGTTTTCACTCAAAAGCTCAGGTGTTATTAACTCTGTACCAGTGTCCCAGTAAGCCATGATAGTGTGACTGATCAGCATGCACACTGAATGGAATTCAGCCATCATTTATTTTATCATTTACACCTGTGCTTTTTCTACTGTTACATGTCAAAAAGGTCCACGAGGCAAAGGTGATGTCGTCAAACTGCTTGTTTATTCCGACCAAAAGACCAAAACCAAAAGATTTTTGAATTTACAATGCTATAAAACAGGGGAAAGCAACACATGTAGAGAATGATTGGCATTTTTGTATGAAAAAATTGACTATTATAATAATTCAATTTAATCCAATTGTGTTGAGTGCAAGAAAATGAATATTGGTTTTGCTAAAATTTTTTGTTTTTTGAAATCACTCACCAGAAGACTGACCATTTTCGTGTGAGGCATTCATTAGTCTCATTCTAGCTTGCAACAAGGGAATTAGTGTACATGTTGAGTTAGATGCAGGATCTCTGTTGAAGTTATAGCTTTATTAGACATGACATTTATTAGCATCATTTGCTATATTTCTATTTTGAAACAATATCTAACACTATTCTGATGTGTTTATGTGATATTTCATCTGTTGTGTGTTTTCCAGATTTATTCTTTCTGCTCACTTCACACACTTTTGTTAACTTTCCCTCCTCTTGCAGGTGGTGTACCATTCCTCAGCCTATCTGGATCTATGCAGAGACGGTGTTATCAAGTTTGGGGAGCCCATTGATGTTTGCATCCCTTCTGGTAACTTTGGCAATGCCATGTCGGCTGTGTACGCCAAGCAAATGGGCATCCCCATAAGGAAAGTCATCTGTGCATCCAATCACAACCGCATCATCACAGACTTTATCACCACAGGCGAGTACGATCTCCGGGGACGGCCTCTGATGCTCTCCCACTCCCCGGCTATAGATATCCTGAAATCCTCCAACCTTGAGAGGTTTATCTACCACGTCTCAGACGGAGACGGCCGTCTTGTCAAGGAGCTCTTCACACGCTTGGACACGCAGCAGCAATTTCAGGTTCCCGAGCCTCTTCTTGACAGGATACAGCAGGAAGTACTGGCTGGCTGGTGCTCTGAAGACGACTGCTTGACTGCCATCCAAAGCGTTCACACACAGACCGGCTACGTCATGGACACACACACCGCCGTGGCTAAAGTCGTGGCTGATAGGCTGCAGGACGGCTCGTGCCCCGTGGTGCTTTGTTCCACTGCTCACTACGGGAAATTCGCTCCCGCTGTGTTCAAAGCCTTACAAATCCAAAATATTCCAGAGGATCCCGTTGAGCAGCTGAAGGAGCTCGCATCCACCGCGTCTGGACCAGAAACACACAGAGACATGATGAAATGTCTGAAGGAGAGTGGCAGGAGGGGACACACAGTTTGTCCGGCTGAGTACAGTGTGTTGGTTGAGGAGGTGGAGAGCATGATACAGGACTCCTTCTTGAAAGTTATGTAGGAATATTGTAGCTTTTCCTGGCTGTCCACCTTAAATGAACGAGTTGAGTTAAAGAAAAATGAATTAGTAATTGATTTTAAAGACCAATCCTGCCTGAGCCTTCAGGAGTGAGAAAAAAACGAACACATTCACCCTGATTATACTGTAATCGAGCTCTAAACTGTTTGCTAACTGGATTTATTGATTATGCAACATTTCTTTACATCATTATCTGGAGCCCTGGCCCACTAGATGGGGATGTCTCCCTCTTGGCCACTGCTGTGTGGGAACACTGGTGACAGCACTTCAGTAACAGTATATGAGTATTGCTGTAATAAGAATTAATTACTGACTCAGTCAGAAGGTAAAATAAACTGTGTGTGTGTGTGTGTGAAATCAATATCTGCAGTCAGGCAGATAATCGTCTATAATTGTATATGCTTATGAATTCTACTGTGACAATATGTCTTTTGACTTTTATAACAGAGCTATCAAAGCCAGGTCTCACAGCGTGGCATTAAAGTACAACTAACAGACTGATATCCGTGAGTTTCACAGTCCACTAATCGGCACGTGATGCTCAAGCAGCCGGTACGCTCCTATCAGCGTCCACTGACTTATTAACTACCTCACCGATGATGTGTCTCACATGTTCTCTTGAGAAAGAGTATTACAGGAAGGGTTTGACATTTTGGGAAATATACTCATAATCTTTCCTGATACGTTTCTTGGAAGTGGTTGAACCTTGAGTATCCAAGGAAAGGCATTGTAATGACTATTATTTTACTTTAGAAATTCCTGGAGCTGAGATATTTCAGATAATGTTTGACCAGATCAGTAAACTGTGCTTCTACTATGATGTCTCCAATATTGTGTTATACTAGCAGATGTATGTATGTATGTATATTTAGACCCATTGATTAAAAGATGTGTTATTTCCGAGGCAACATGTTACCTTTCTGTGCTCTTATTTTGCTCATAGATTTTCAGTATATTTTACATAAAGTAAATTTCTTTTGAAAAAGAGTAAATGGGGGAAACAATCTGCACATTTAAATCTAATGACTTCTAGCACAGTGGTACCCAACCTTTTTCCTTAAGGGATCCCTTCTCACTTGTTGAACTCAAGACCCCACAAAACATGTTTGATAGATATTAGAATTATATTTAATGCATAACAATAACCGTACAGAACAACTAATAAACTGTACAATTATCCTAAATAGTGAACACAATAACTGCTGTTTGAGTAAAATGTATGATTTAGTTAAATTGGATGAATATTGCATTAGAGATTAGTTTTCCTCATAATTTATTGGTAACTTTTAGTTCAGTTCTCTGTCTGTATTATGTTTTTGTTTATTTTTCAGCAATCATAGATGCTTAATAGGCTTTTTCTTTTTTCTAATGCAGGATGATGCAGAAAAAATATACTGTAGCTTGTGTTCAGGTCTTCACACTTTATATCTTAAATAAGAATATTAACTTTTGAAATAACTATTTCATTAGTTTTCACAGAAATTAACGACTTGCTGAGATATAGGAAAACTGTGTTTATATATTTTTTAGCTTTCTTACACCCATGAAAAACCAGAAGGCCTTGTGCCCCCCCTGGGCAACGCACACAAACAAAACCACATTGCTCTTCTTTGCCAGACATCTGTCAGAAGAAACATCATGTAATACAGAGCCGGGGCCGAGTGGCCCCGGAGGGTAATTTTCCAGCCCTTCCGACGTCACACCATCCATAACAGGAGAGTCCAGAAATGAATCCTGTCTCTGTGGCTATCAGTCGAGTCATTTAAATCCAGGTGCTGCCTCAGCAGCCGCGGGGGGTGGAGGGAGGAAGATAAGTTTCATAGATCTCCAGGATTGCTTATGACTGCAGTTGTTAAAATAGATGGAAAGTCAGGCCAGATTTGACAAAGCACTTTGCCGGCACGTCCTCTGATCTGGATCACTGTCTCTCTGTGTCTTTGCCAGAGCTGAGAGTGTTTTCTACACTTTTCAACTTCATTTTTTATACTTTATAAAAAATATATTAATTTGTCCATTAAACATACACTGCATCACCAAAAGTATATGGAAACCTGAACATTACGTCCATATGTGATTATATCACTTGTGTCTGACCCTGATGTTGGGTGATAAGGTCAATGTTCCAGTTCATCTTGAAGGTTTTCCTGAACCGTGACCAATTATTGATAACTTATTATTAATATTGTAACCGTGACAACAAAGCCCCCCCTAACATTAACAAAGCAGATCATGTGTCGTTCCAGAGGGCACTTACAAACGAGGAAAGGGAAAGGGAAATGTACTTACGTTGCACCACTACGCCATCTTCCATCACATATCTTAACAGCAAAATATGCCCCCATTTCTTAAATTGTCTCTTTTATTTCTTGTTAAACACAGAAAAAAATATTTCAAAAGAACAATTTCTGCATTAACAAACACAATGCATGCAGCATGCTTTCATTCCAAGGCCTCATATTTGCAGATATGACTGCATCATATACGTTGGTTTACTGCCCAGTGTTTGTGTGAAAATGAGCGAGCAACATGGAGAATGCAGTCTCTCTGTGGTTTGATCCATTGCTCGTGACAGAATCAAAGACCGGTGCTCTGGTGTTAAAGAGAAAGGTGTTGAGGGACGTCAAGATAAATTACGACTTGGACTGTTCCTTTTGAATCAGTGCAAGATTTTACGATCCCTCCTCTGACTATACTTTAGTGTGTTTCCATGCTCACAGGATGACGGATCACCTTTTTGCAATGCATGGCTGTTATATAACACATGGTCGCATACTGTAGGCTTCTCTGGACCAACTCTGTGCTTGTTCTTTCTCCCTTCCTTTCCTTCTGTCTGTGGTTTGCTTCGCTGTGAGCACTGGCCTTATTAATCAAGCTACTTGGCAGGTGAATGTGAGGAATGGGTGGGTAAGTGTTGTGTGCGGCTGCATGTGTGTGTGTGTGGTGAAGGGAAAGAGAGAGCCAGCTGTTGCTCAGCACCTAGTGGCCCACGGCTGGGTGAGCAAGGATAATTGCAGGTACCAGCCTGTTCCCATCTCCTTAATGTGAACCTGTGGCATAATGGAAACTGCTCTTTCACAGTGGAGGGAAATAGAAAGGAGAGAGGAGAAAATTAATGCATCGCAGGAGTTTGGAAAGAAGATCTGGGGAACCGGGTTGATTTGAGGCTCTTCTCCCAAGATCTATGAATCTAGATTTTTGGTTATTTCTGTTGAATTCCACTATGTAGTATTAAGATTTTGTGAAAAAAATTATTCGGCACAGACATCACTTCGATCTGCAAATGTGGTCAATGTAAGTAGGAAAACTTGAAATAGTTTGCCTTAATATTTTTTGTTATTTGCTCCAACTACGTTCATCTTTGTTGTCTTGGTTACAACAGGGTCTCCTACAACATTAAGAAGGGGCTTGTTTGCCACGTTTTCTTCTCCTTGCACTGACAAATAGAAACACTTGTCAGTATAATAAAATTTCTGAAGCCATCACCACACAGAGAAATAAACATCCTCAAAAATTGTATCCTGATATTTGTTATATAAATCCTTAAAAATTAGGCAAAATGTATTGAATGTAGGAAGATTTGATATCAATCCAACTCAATATGCCTCATGTGCATTTTTGTTTAGCTGCATAACACCCCCAAGTTACTAAAATAATACAGAAGATTACTCTCTATTCAGCCAATCTAACCTAATTCTTGTGACAACATCTGACAAGCAGTAAATTAAATTCAAATTCAACCAAATAAATCCAATCCAAAATAAGTGAAAAAAGCTGTGTTTTTGTACTGTAAGGTTCTGATAGATTAGTTATGTATTGGAATAATGTCACATTTTAATAGATTTAGAAGAATATTTATAGAAGAATTATATATTAGGCAGCCATATTAACCTCTGCCGATACAATTGAGGTCCCTACCTTATTATGTTTATGTAAAATAGTACATAAAACTAAGTAAGTCAACATGTCTTCATTGAGAAAGTGAATTGCATCCTTAAAAAGAGTCATTAGCATTGGTTTCAGTGGAGTTGCACTGTCCTATGAAAGTAAAGTAAATGTCATTTAAGAGGCTTTCCTCCCTGCCAAGAAAAAAGCCTACAGGGGGAAGAGGTCATTCTTGTCCGTCTTGGCACATAAAATAGTCACATTTAAAAATGTTGGCATGAAATACTGGCACTAACGGTTCTGAAGTGGAGGTAAAACACTCCCACGACTGCTAAGACCTGAGTTAAAGTCTTGGCAGCAGCGGCTCTACCTCGGCCAATGCGCTCTGAATAACACAATTTTGAGTATTTAAATAGGAAGCCAGTGAGGGATCAAGTCCTGATCTAACTCACATGCTGGTCTACACCCTCATGCGGTCTGTGACGACAGAGACTCACACTAAGAAATTGCAACTAAAATCTTGAAAACTTAAAATCTTAAAATTTGAATTACACATTGTGAAGGTTTAGTGGTTATTAAATCTTCTTCATCATCACGATGAGGAGCGAGCAGTTGAAGTAAAATATACCACACTTTAATGCTCAATTAGCCTAAAATGGATTTAGTTAGTGTTAATTATGCTTGTACTTAACGTGTAATCATGTTTTTGTTGAATCATTAAAATAAATAACATTTGTAGCTGATGGTGTAAACATTTATAACTTGTAATGCCTCATTAGTATTATTAAAAGATACAGTATTGTACCTTATTGTCATTAATAAGCTGCTTAAAAATCTGTTTGTTTAAAACAATTAATGTAGAAAAAAATCTGTTCATTTCCTCCCAGTATCTTCGAAATCTGTACTCAATTGTGGTGGATTTGTGATGTTACATACTGGTTAAAATAGAAAATAAATTATGAAGAATAAAGTAAAGTTATGCACAAATTTGAGGTACTGTACTTGACTTTAGTATATTCCTTTCATACTAGAAATATTTTTTACTTTTTACTGTACTGCCAAAACAAGTCATCTGATCTGACAACACACTTCTGTACGTGTGTGTTTGTGTGTAGTTGCTTTTTTTAGACTGTCTTATTACGAGTATTATTGCATAGTGAGGTCTTTTTTTCCGTGATCAATGGTTGCTTTCTGGAAGCAAGAGCCAAACAATCAGCCAACATATCTGAACATCGTGTTCACCCGAGGCGTCCCTGCTAATTACCTAAGACATTGATTCGCACCCCTACATACCTCTGCGAAGTGTGAGGAAGAAGGGGAGAGAAGAGAGAGCTAATGAAGGTGTCAACAGGAGCTCGCCACCAGAAGATGATTGTTATTGGATTGAACTCATTTGCATTTTGATGCAGGCTCAGGGCTGAACAATACGCATTGGTACCTATCTGCTGTTAACAGTCTTTGATAAGCACACAGACAAAAAAGCAGTGATTCAATTCAAGGTGAACAAAATAACTGAAGGGTCCTGAAACAGATTACATTTAACTGATGCCTCCATCAGGCTTCTAGCGACCATCTGCCAGGATCTTCTCCTCCCTGGGATGAAGGAAAGAGAATCCATTTCTCACTCGGAGAATGAGAAATCAATGACCCCGAGATGGATCTGTGTGAAATGAGATATGAGTCTCGTCTCGGAGGACCCCGCAGATTGACAGCTGACTGACAGGGGTTAACTGCCAGAAAAGGCCCGACAGGCTTGAAGGTGTAAAAACCGACCCTCTTGGACTCTCAACTCCAAATATACTCTGGAACTTAAGGTTAAAATGTTACATGTTGAGATACACGTAGGCCGACTGTTGCTGGATTCCCAAGATATTCTTGTAATTGACTGTTCGCTAACCCCAGACCCTCTGCTGCTACGCCTGTTAAGCTTCCCGCTCCTGTACAGCAGTTTACACCTATAATGGTTGCAGATTTATCACTCTCTTGTAGTATTTGTTAAAACAATAGATACATGATTACGTCAGAGAGTTAGACCCTAAACTTGTTATCCAAAGCCTAGCATATGCACTATGCTAAGCTCTGTTTACGAGAAGGGTTTAGCAAATGGTCAAATTTCAAGGTCTTACAATAATTTCTAATTCTCAGAAGCTCCAGCTCTATGTGAAGGACTTCAATAAAATTGACTTAATTACATTTGCTCTAGTAACTGTCTGGCTCCCCGGTTACTCCCTTTTTTCAATTGCAGGAGTTAAACTTTAATCCCTGAGAAAGGAAAACAAACTCTTATCCTATGTTAAGTATCTTTATTACCTTGTGTTCTTCTTAGTATTGACACATTCTACACCAACCGTATGACAAGATACACACTGATTTAGTTATATAGTTACTCAGTTATCACAGACTCGTGAATACTTGTATTGTAAAATAATTTCTTTGTCTTTGATTATCTGTACGTTATACCAAAGTCTAACTTTTTTCCGGGACCTGTCCCCTTTATCATTGAAGGGCACTCTCATTCTCTTATCATTTTACAGCATGTATAAGATTACCAGTAAATCCAAATGTCTCATTTTCTTTTTATTTTTTACTGTTGTTACGGGTAATCATCAAGCCTTTATATGACAAAGACACTTTGAAAGAGACAATTAGTAATGCTACTTCCGGCCCACAGCCTTTAAAAGGTTACAATTCCTCCACGTATGTGTCCAACTGTCAGTCTGAAGATGGCCAGCAGACGCACAGACTGCCTCGCAAAGCCTCTGTCAGGCTTTTTTGAAAAGCTTGGATCACTTGTAGGCTCCTATCCTTTTTATTTCTTCGTAGTTCCTCTGATACTCTCAGCGGCACTTGGCGGAGGCTTCACTTTCCTCAAAGACAGGGAGGACAATGACTTTGAGCGGCAATTCACACCTAGGAAAGGACCCTCGAAGGCAACAAGAGCATTTGTCAAGGAAAACTTCCCCTACAATGACTCCATGTTTTCAGAAGACAGGTTGTACGAAAATGACTACTTTGCATCCATCATTGCCGTCTCAACTAACAACTTGAATATACTAGCAAATCCTGCCTTTGAGGACATCATCAGACTCAACAATAAGATCCTTAATATCACTGTGTACAATGGGACACTAGGATTCAATGAGTTGTGTGCAAGAGCCAATGGAGAATGTATCCCGAACACCATCCTGGATATCGTCCGCTCTAATGAAACGGATCAAACCGGCATCATCTTCCCTGTGTGCACACACGGATCCAGCTCAGTGTTTCTGGGTTCTGTGCTAGGCGGGGTTATCACAGATGCCAACAGCTCAGTCATAAGTGCTCAGGCCGTAAAACTCTTCTACTACTTAGATGGCAAGGAGAGCACAACTAACGCCTCGAAATTATGGCTGAGAAGATTTAAAAAACTCCTATCAGATGAGACGGACAAAAAACACATTGATGTACGTATCACATATTGTCACACAGTGTTTCTTTCATTGGTCTTTATGAAATGTTGAAATATGTTCCAAGGGTTTTCTGTCCATATTCTTTTAATATTAGCAACCATTGTGTGGTAAACTTTGATGATCTTTGAACTAAAATTGCATTTGCATTTCTAGAACAATTTTGTTGTTAAGTAGTATACCTTTATTATAAATTAAGATGTTATTTTTTTCATGTCCAAGTCATTGGAGGTGAAGATTTAGGTATTTGTGTCAATTATGTAACTGTCCACTTATATTCTTACTACATTTTATCCCCTAAGGGATTGTCTAAAGGTTGTTTTAAAGTCCTTTGCACTACCATGAATATAATTCTTGTGAATAAATACACATATTCACATTTTATTTTATTAAAGATATTAAGTATAAAACTATATAATATACTATATACTATAGATCTTAATCATAAAAGGCCTGCCATTGATAATTTCTGTGTATTTGTAGAGCTAAATACAATAAATGCTGGTGAATTTTAGGAATTCACTAGCACCACAAAATGGACAATATGCATCACTGTTATTATATAAAGCCTGATTTTGTCTCATAGCTGAACTTGAGATGTTAAGAGAAGCATTTGCTCAGTATCTAAAATAATAATGTGCAATACAAAAAGCATATAGAGGCATTTTCTAAACATATTAGTTACAGTGTGTCTGCTCCCACTGTATCTTTACACTTCCTTTTGACATAAAGTGGTTGGAAACAGTGCAGACATATTGTTTTGTCCTGAATATCCAAGCTGTGCTGTCACACTGGTTTTATCGCTGTGGTGAAATCCACATGTGAACACTGTCGTCTGACTTGAGCGCTCATGTTGGCTTCTTTCTGCTGTTTTCTAGGTGTCTTTCTACACCTCCAAATCCAAGCAGGAGGAGATTGACAGTCACACCACAGATGGCTTCCCTTTATTCCTCATTACTTATGCCTTAGCTATCACCTTCTCGGTCATATCCTGCCTGAGGTAAGAAGTGATCAGTGACTGTCACACAGTGAGCGATTTCTTGACTGCAGACCAAGTCCAGGACACAGAGAGCTGTTGTTTATCAAATTGACTAATGCAGGAAAGCCACAGATTACAGGTTACATGCAGTGATCACAACAATTTCAGCATTGCTGTGTCCAAACTAGGGTTGTTGCAATTTAAAAATGTTTGACTTTATATTTAGTTTCTGTAAAGTGTAGTTGAGAGTACTAACTGCTAGATTGTGGTCATAAAGGCAGTGGAAAAAAATGATAAAAACACCCAATAAGTTACCAGAAGCCATTAAAACAAAATTCTAAAAATATGTTTGAGCAATAACCTGGACACATTAAATGTACTTTTTATTACACCATTAAACTTCATTACAGGTCTTTATATTGTTTTGTTGAGTACAGCTTTGTTTATTATTTCCCAGAATCCTGGGAAAGCTGTAAATTCAAAATTTGATAGTGGGTTTTGAAGTGAGACTATGAAATTGAATTAATAAGCAAACAAACACTCCCATTCTCAATTCAAACACACTCAGAGATTGAGCTCAGTATGACCAGTATCTTAAAGCCAATGTAAGCTAATGTTGACTGTGGGGTTTTCTTGTAAACAAACAAAGTTTCTTTTTACATTTAGTGGTAAATGTAAAATTGCATGTAAAGCTGATTTTTTAAAAACGTTTTAGTGTAAAATTGGATGTATTTAAAGGTGTATAAAATATACTCAAATGTTTCAACCAGACAAGGCAGTGTAACACCTGCTTTTCACACTAGTGTTAACTTACCTGTTGAAAACATTTTTTTATTTTACTGTACAAAAAAAATATGTGCAAATTTTAGTATTAGTTGCTAAAATACATGCATGTGTGATGCTACAAATATCCAACATAAACGCGATTATTGTGTGGCTTTTCAGATTGAAGTTGGACCTTTCTTACAGTATATGTAACTCCATTAGTTGCATGTAGAACAACCTTTTCTTTACCTCCGTGACAGATTTGACAACGTGAGGAACAAGGTGTGGGTGGCTGTCTTCGGCGTCTTATCCTCTGGCCTGGCTGTTCTCTCCTCCTTTGGCCTGCTGCTTTACATTGGAGTGCCATTTGTTATTACAGTCGCAAACTCTCCTTTCCTTATACTCGGTGAGAAAAAGCTTTTTTGTTCTAGACTGTACTAGTAGTTTTAGGTTGTGGTTAGGAGGGAAGCATCCATCAAGTACGGAAGGTGAGAACAGCCGTGGTTGCAATAACATTGGTTCAACGTAATGGACAATGCATGGAGGAATGACATGCAATGTGCCAGTTAATGTTCATGTTAATACTGACCAGCAGTCAGAAAAATGTGCATGTCAAGAATCGACATTGCAGGGATCATTTAATAAATCTCAGTCTTCTCCTGATATATATTGTCAGTATTGAATCACATTGGCAAGACATGAATGGCTTAAATTACCATAAAAAAAATTCTCATGATAAATTATCTTGTTATCTCGAGAAATAAGCCTTTGTTTTCTTGAGGTAGCGAGAAAAATTAACTTGTGATCTTGAGATATAAAAGAAAATACAAGCATGGCCTTCATCAGCTTCCGTATTCAAGTAATTAATCTGCATTCGTTTAAAGTGATCACAGTTGTTAACCACTGAGCAGAATTTTAACTTCCTCATATATTTTAGGAAAGATTATTGTTTATTATGGTTTTTTTATGGTTTCATGTTTACATTAAAAATACAGTGATTCAGAGCTGTGGTTAATTTTACATCACTGACATAATTTTTCTTACAGGAATCGGTCTCAACAATATGTTCGTTATGGTGTCCGACTGGCAGCACACCAACGTGAAAGACTCAGTGCCGAAGCGGATGGCTCACTCCTACAAAGAAGCTATCATGTCCATCACCATCACCGCCCTGACTGACATCCTCAAGTTCTCCATAGGCGTCACATCCGACTTCCCATCAGTGCAGTGGTTCTGTCTGTACACCACCACGTCCATCATATTTTGTTACATCTACACAATCACCTTCTTTGGAGCCTTCCTGGCTCTAAATGGGAGGCGAGAAGCCAGCAACCGGCACTGGCTGACCTGCATGAAAGTACCATCAGACAAACAGGAGCATCATAGTGAGGTTTATAACATCTGCTGTGTGGGAGGCGACTATGATAAGAACACTGGAGCAGAGAAAAAACACCCAGCGAGTAATTTCTTTAAGGATTACTATGGCCCGTTTTTGATCAAAGCCTGGGTCAAGGGAGTTGTAATCATCCTTTATGTGGTATATTTAGCTGTAAGTATTTATGAATGCTTCCATGTACAACAGGGGATTGAGCTGTATGATCTGGCAGCTGATAACTCCCACGTTACAAGATTCAACCAGAAGGATAGGCAGTATTTTTCTGATTATGGTCCATATGTGATGGTTATAGTAAATGAGAAATTCCCATATTGGGATAAGACCAAGAGGCACCAACTTCAGGGATGTATGGAGAACTTTAAAAGGCTCCAATTTGTAGATGAGGATATTTATACATCCTGGCTGGACTCGTATATGTCATATGGACAAGAAACACATTTAAACCTTGATGATAAAGACGTGTTTCTCAAAAATATATCAAATTTTTTTGATTTATTTCCTTATTTTAAGCAAGACGTGAACCTCTCTGGAGATGCCATCCATGCTTCCCGGTCCTTCATTCAGACTGTTGATATTGCCAATGCCAGCATGGAAATTGAAATGCTTGAAGGTTTTAAAACCACTGCGGGCGGATGCCATGCAGCATCTTTGTTAGTCTATAACCACAAATTCATCTTCTACGACCAGTACGGCGTCGTAGTCAGTAGCACGATTAAAAACGTTGGCGTGATCACAGCCGTGATGTTGGTCGTCTCTCTCCTGCTGATTCCAAACCCACTCTGCTCATTAATAGTGACTTTTTCGATCGGTTCAGTGATTGTTGGGGTAACTGGTATCATGGTGCTATGGGACATCACTCTCGATTCCATATCC
The DNA here is from genome assembly GCF_905237075.1 of Dicentrarchus labrax. Taxonomy (NCBI): domain Eukaryota; kingdom Metazoa; phylum Chordata; class Actinopteri; family Moronidae; genus Dicentrarchus; species Dicentrarchus labrax. The sequence goes on along the minus strand of NW_026136709.1, from coordinate 19,059,105 downwards.
ATGATCATTTTCACCGTCTGCATCGGCTTCACTGTCGATTTCTCTGCTCACATGTCTTACGTCTTTGTCTCAAGCAAGAAACCAAATGCTAATGACAAGGCTGTGGATGCTCTCTCCAGTTTAGGCTACCCCATAATTCAAGGGGCGTTGTCCACCATTTTAGGGGTTTCAGTGTTGGCCGCATCCGAATTTCACACATTCAGAACATTTTTCAAAATTTTCTTTCTCGTCATTCTTATTGGGATGCTTCATGGCCTCATTTTTGTTCCCGTAGCTCTGACGTTATGTACATATCGCTCAACTGAAGATAAAAATAAAGACGAGATTATAAAAATCAGCAAAATATGACAACTGTTACAATGCTGATCTTGTGTAGCTGGTTATGAGTATTGGGTAAATTTACATACAGATTGCTTCTAAAATGATAAATAACCTTTTAAAGCAACAATGGAATTTATCTAACCCCATAAGAAACAAAAAATGTGATTCAGTGAAGCCTTTTGCCATAATATTTATGGAAGAAGAGATGTACTGAATTTTTTTTTTTAAGTTATTCATTGTAATATTCATGTCATTTCTTTTTTTAAATGGATGATGATGATTTTCTGTTCATTTTAATACACATAAATTAGTTCAATTGGAAGTGTTTTCCAATTTACCATTTTACAAATTACAAGTCTTTTTTAAATATTAAATTGTTTACTTTGTTTGCTGTTTTTGTGCAGAATCTGACTCTCTTAGAAGCTGACAATCAAATCCAACTGCTGTTCTGATACACGTCTAGTAACGCATGGGGCATGTGTACCATGCTGCAAGGCAAATAATATCCTGTTATCATTAGTGTGTTGAGTACAATGCCTCTTATTAGGCAACTTATATCAAAGTTGCTGTTAAACCATCAACTAGTCTCAGTCTCAACCACAATTGTACAGTGGCATTTATTTCATTGTCAGAGTGAGCAATAAATCATTGATTGATTAGGTAATCTCTGGCTGTTTCTTAACAGATATATTGCAAACAATAGTTTATTTTTTGGCACTATTTCTACAACCCTGTGGAAGAATGAAACACTTAAATGTCACAATGATGACTGACTTGGGTTTTATGAATTAAATTGGTAAAGGATTACAGTTGGGTTACAACTTCAAATACTGGTTAAATCTCTAAGCAGTATGATTGCTTTGAGGGTTTCCTCTAAAACATTTAGAGTAATGTAACTTGATAATGCATAGCTTTAGTTGGTGCCCTGAAAATCCTGCAATTAGGGTTCAGAAGCAGGGGGACTTCTGAAACTTTGCAGCTCCGATCAAAACTGTCAAATAGGACAGAAAAAACAATCAGATTTTCATACTGTTCAAATGTCACATTATTCCAAACTGTCCAAATCAGGAACTGGTGTTGAAGATGTATCATGGATCTCCAGCTGGCAGCACATTAACATTAAGAGCCCACTGCCCATGCAGATGGCTCACACCTTCCAAAGAAGGTGCAATGTCCACCTTCGTCACCATCATCATCACTGTGACTGATGTTTTTTTTTCCTTTGCTTCTATTTCCCTCTCTGTAGCATTTCGCTGGCACCAACAACAAAATGGAAAGAGAAAGGAAAGAAATATTTCTTTTAGGGTTAGGAAAGGTTCTGTCCCAGGCACAGATACCATCATAAATATTTATTGTAAACCACAGAAAAAGGCTTACTAAGCACACAAACCTTGATTAATAGGATCATTTGCAAAGTATGGACAGATAAGCTTGACTAAATAAAAAAATGTTCTCCACAGTGTGAAAATACAGCCATTTTGCCATACTGAGTATGTGCAGCATGATTTTCTGGCAGTTGCTGGATTTCCTGTCATTTGCTTGCAGATGTCAAAATTTCTAGACAGGACGAGCAAGCAGTCTCGGACGCAGCTGCATAAATGTTGGTCAAGATAATCCACAAGGTCTTCAGGTTCCAACTTCCAGGATCCCCGATGGCCTGTGCAGCACGTAGCCCAACTCTCAGCTCTGTCACCCTTGGTCACGCCTGTCTTCCTCACCCTCCTTCCAGGACGAGATGCCTCTAGCTCACACAGCGTGACGTGACATGCCCCTACACCCAGCAGAGAGAGAGGGAGAGAGCAACCTTAGAGCTTGAACTAATAAGAAAGAGAGAGACAGATAGTTTGCTGACAAAGTAAAGAAATAGATCAGATCCAAATCCTTCAGTTTAGTTTGCTTGACTAACACACGGAGGGGCAACAGCGTTTATTGATTAGAAACATGTCAAGGTTGAAGGGAAGGCATGACCAAATTTCCACACCAATAGACCCTGTAGGTTTGTAGAAATGGTCGTTTCATCTCAGACTTCTGTTTTACTTAGCAAAGTATAGATGGAGGAGCCCAAAGGACACCTATGAAGTTTGCCGCTGGACTGTTTTTGCTTACAAAACAGAAAGTGAACTTGATCTTGCATATATGGGCGAAAGTTTGTGGACTTGTGGAGACATCTCATCTCAAAACCAGTGGACATTAATATGTTGCCAGCACTCTCTCTGGGAAGTCTTTTCACAAGATTTTGGAACCTGGCTGCAGGGGTTTGCTCCCATTAAGCCACAGGATGTTGGTCGGTGATGTTGGGTGAGGTCTGACTGATAGTGTTGGAAGGGGTTGAGGTCAAGCCACTTCTTTGTAGACGCTGCTTTGTGCACGAGGGTATTGTCAGGCTGAAACAGGAAAGAGTTGCGACATAAAAGCACACCATTGTCTAATATATCACTGTATGCTGTAGCATTATGATCTCCTTTAAACGCCCTGAAACACACTATTTTAAGGCAAAGTTAGAACAGGGCACTTTCGGTGGGCGGGGCTTAGTTAGAAAAAGGGTGATGTCACTTACTTCCAAGCACCAGTCAGGATTTGAATCTGACTCTGATGACAGTTGGGGGGTTTGGTCACTACTCAAATGTGATCAAACTACACCCAAACAGTCCTGATGAAGCACAAACATAAATAAATAACCTTTATTTAAATAAATAACATTATAAATAATTACATTTTAACAAATAACACTTTTTTTTTGCTTATAATCACGAACATTTAATGTTATAGAGAATTCGGCTACTTATTTTCAGGGGATTTAATTTAATTTAAGGCGTCTAGTCCAAAGTATACACATCTTTGGCCATACAGTGTGTATACTGTCTTTAATCAAATATCTTATTGACAAAGAAGCAGCAAAAATGTGGCAAACCTGTTCCAGTTGCTTATTTTAACTTTTAGTTCCTGGGTTATGCATAAAATAAATCCTCAGAATGATGTTTCAACCTATCTTCATGCACAAACAGAAACGCCCCATCCCTTAATATCATAAGAGAATGTGTTTGTTTCAATTGTTTCTTAACTTCAAAGTAGATTTAATTAAGCTTTTCGACTCCTGTAAATGAGAACAAATGTATATCAATGATCTAAATTAAGGACTTGATTTGGATAAATCAGCCACACTGATCCGTTTCAGCACCGGACAGTTCCCTAAGCGCTTCATCCGTTTCAGCACCGGACAGCTCTCCCCCGCGCCACCGAAACGCTGCGCCGTGATTGACAGAAGAAGCGGCCAAACGCGGATCAATGGCGCTTCTGGAGCCCTATGCGATGATGGAGAAGACGGGCTTTAAGGGTTCACAGCTCCTGATGTGTCTCTTCGTGGCTTCTGTAGGCCTACTTAATGCTTGTTGTGGTCGGAAGGGGGCGGAGTGCGTTTGTCATCCAAGTGAGAAGCTCCCTGACTCGGTGCCTCTTAAAAGAAATATATAAATATAATAATAACCTGCCCCCTTTTACCCCTCCCTTCCTCCTCGGTTTGATTCAGTCTATGTAGCCTACACGCAGAGGGAGAACGTCCGCCGCACGGCAAAGGCAAGACAGTCTTGTCTACAGTGAGGGAGAGAGAGGTGGGGGGAATCAGCTGCAAGCGGATACTCAACATCAACAAGCTGTATGAGGCATCTGTAAAGAAGAAGAAGGGATTTGGCGAGGACAGCGAGGGGGTTCCTTACGTCCCCCCCTCCCTCTTCCTCTGCTTTTTGATTACAAGAAACAGAGGCGTGGAGCTTGCAAGAATATCCTACAAGTGGTGAAGCGATGGTTTAGCGGAGCAATTTGGTTTTGATTTCTTTCTTTACAGCACACACGCCCAACGACACTGTAATTCCGAGCAGCAATCCCCCCCTAAAACATCTGTGGACGCTTTCCTGGAGGGAGATGGCTGTTTTCCGGCTGTCGTTGCTGCTGCAAGTGGGATTTGTGATCGGATCAAACCATAAATACGCGGAATGGTCAGCGCATGGGGGAGATATGAGAGCACAGGAGCCGATCAACGGCGCTCAGACGCACCGTCGGCAGCTGGCGCATCTCCGCGCCGGGGAGACGGCGGAGCTGCAGCAGAAAACAGAGGAGCATCTCCCCAGGGTGGTCACGGCTTTTCTTCACACGGGGGACTCGACCACCTTAAAGCACGCCAACTGCTCGCGGAGGTACGAGCTCACCTCTCTGCGGGGAAGGTCACAAGCCGTCCCGCATTACTCCATGAGCAGCGTGCTGGATACGGTGCTGCACGCCACAAACTTCCTCAACATGATCCTGCAAGCCAACAGGTCCAGGGAGCAGAGTCTCCGGCGAGACATTGAGTGGTACCATGCCTTAGTCAGGAGTATACTGGAGGGAGACGCCAAGATCCACCGGGCGGTTGTCACTTTTAGCGCGGATACGTCCGTGGCGGGGCCCTCGGTGCTCCTCCAAGCCACCAGGGCCGGCGGAGAGATAGTCCTCCAAGACCTCTCCAGCATGGCCCACCATCATCTGCACAACCGCACCGCAGACACAGAGTGGTACCACGATGTCAAAGACAAGAAGAAGCCCAGTTTCCATAAGAGGGTGCTGAGCCAAGATTTTAGATCAGTTGACAATTCTTTAAAAAGAGGAGAGAGTTTTATCCCGGACAAGACGCATGTCAAGTGGTCTGCCCCTTACCTGGAGTGTGAAAATGGGAATTTTGTTCCCCGTTGGCTTTTGACCTTATCGGCTGCTTTCTATGGCCTGAAGCCCAACCTGGCTCCTGAATTCAGGTAGGCACACAGCTGGTTTAAAAACTGAAAGGTGACATATAAATAGAATTAGAAAATCTGGTGCAACATCTGGTAACAACAAGCTCAGCAAAACATCACTTTTGTCGTTAAAAGACCCTGATCATAAAGCACATGTGGTGCCTTTACTTATATAGCCTAATAGTGTGAGAAAGATGCATGTCCTAAAGGTGAGTTCAGGTGACCACCAGTGCAACTCCAATCTCCATACATGTACCTAGATTGGGCTTAAGGTGCTCATACTTGACTCCCCAAACATACCACAGCTTCCCACTGGCCTCCCCTTGTCTTACAAGTGGGGGTTTTCTTCTCTCCTCCAGTCTGACAAGGTGGCACGATGCTAAAAATAACCCTGGATGTTACTGGATGTAGCAGTGGTGGAAACCTCTGGCTACAGGCCCTAATTTATTTTTCAAACTCACTCTGCTGCATGCTTTACTACTCAAGAAAATGTCGTGTGCCCTTTCTTTTCCCTTCTTCAAGGAGGATTGCTGATAAATCTGCGATGAGTCAGAACCTTCCTCAGATGAGAGGCAGCCAATTTAAAAAAAAAAAAAAAAAAGCACAGCAGCCAGCATCAGCATATGAAGACAGGCTAAAATATGTCTCATATTTGGGTGCTTTGTACAATCGTGTCCTAAAGCCACCCCTGCTGCTGCAGCCTGCCTGTGTAATGTGCCATATTTATGCTACTGGTCCTGATGTGCAGTGGAAAGTGTTAAGGCTTCATATGATCCGGACCAACATCTTCCCAATGAATATTTAATCCAGATCACTAGTTGTGTGTGTACTGCCTTCAATGAATCTTTAATTGATACACTTGAGTCGCTCACAGGCAGGCACGGATTGCAAATGAGTCAAAACCTGCAGTGATTATACTGTAATAGGCTATCAGCTACCTGGTGTTATCCCAGACTAAAGCCTCTCAGAGCAGCTTCACTCACTTAGTCTCACTGAAGCAATCTGAAAGGAAATTAGCCTGCACACTCAACTGATGAGCAGTCAAACCTGTTTTACACCACAGCTCCAGTTTACAAGCCAAATGTATGATTTACTTTCCTTCCACAGACAAAGGAGCTGTTTTGTTTTCCATTTTTCCCCCATTTTCTAGGCCTCCCCCATGAGATCGAAGGTGTGACATGCGTGGGCGTTTGGTATTGTTTAATGTCCCTGGAGAGTGGCCTGTTCAGTGGCACTAAAAGAAACATCCCGCTGTGCTTCAAGGGGCAGGAGGCCAGCATCCACGCATGAATTTCCTTCTTTTTGGATTGGTTGTAGAACTGTTATTATGATAAAATATGGAAAAGAGTTAGACGGAAATTGATACCACTCTCACATGTAGACAGTAAATATAGAGCTACAGCTGGGCAGCCAGTTACCCTAATATAAAGCCTGGAAAAAAGGGGGAAACATCTAGCCTGGCTTGTTTGTTTCACAAATGCAGTGTTTATTAGTGAGCTTTAGTTTTTACCTCTGGACGGAACCAGACTAGCTGTTTCCCAGTTGTTTATGCTAAGCTAAGCAAACTAAGCTGCTAGCTTAGTGGTGTTGATTTTCTATTCTGTCAGCAAGAAAGTGAATAAACCATACGTCCCCCAAAATGTTAAATAATAGATATCCTTAAATAATAGAGCCAGGCTTGGACCATCTGGGCAAATGTTTGACCAAGAAGAATCTCAACGCTTATAATTTAACAAGCCTGATTAATAGAATAGTTCCGTATTTTGGGAAATATATTTATGTAAATTCTTGTGCAGACTTAGGTGAGAAGATTGTTACCCCTTTTAGGTTTGTACGGTAAATATAAAGCTACCACCAGTGGCCAGTTAGCATAGCTTAGCATCAACCGGGGGGGGGACACAGCTACCTTGGCACAAGACTTTAGAAAGTCTGTCGCATAACCTCCTGTTAAAACCACAACTTGCCAGATGTTATGGGATTCTTTTATTGTTGGCTTTGCTTAAAACTGGACCAGGCTAGCTGTTAGCAGTCTTTATGCTAAGCTAAGCTAATTGTCTGTCAGCTGTAGCTTCATATTTATTGCACAGATGTGAGAGTAGTAAGGATTTCTTAGCTAACTCTTGGCAGGAATAAGCGTTTCTTCCGAAAATGTGACCAAAATGCTGCCTTCACATGTCCTTTTTTATCGCATCGCATCGTCCCTCTCTTACTTTGTTTCTTGACGGCCATCTTTCAGACGCTCATATCAAAGTAGCATGCGGCTCATCCTGCATCCTCCCCGTGCCTCAGCACCCTGCCAGATAAGAAACAGGAGAGGAGGGGATAATACAGCTGCCTCAGACATCAGCTCTCCTCCGTTTCCCATCCAGATGAATACACAATCAATACAACAATGAATTAATAATGAAAGATGTAGAACAACAACCCTGGATGGGCCATCTTGATTCCAGCCTTTTAAAGCTTCAGTCACTCCCTGTTTGGTGTGATGATGTTGCAAAAGAAGCAAAGTGGCTTGTTTTTGAGTTTTTAATGCACCTGGCATATGGAAATGTACACAGATTTGATGCTGTTTGTCGAACACGCAGGTGCTAAACAACTAATGTGACTTGTCAGAGCAGGAGTGCATGGACATGTGTTTGTGTTGGATCGACCTGTTGTTTCTGTGAAGGTGTAAGAAATCGCACCTCTCGCACTTCATCTCTTCTCCTCGCGTCTGTCTCTTCAGTTGCACTCCAGTCACAGGGGAAGCAGCTCAGACCACACAGAGAGAACTTCCAAGCGTGCAGCATGCTATCTGTGTGTGTGCGTGTGTGTGTGTGTGTGTGGGTGTGCATGCCATTGTTGGAGGTTGAGACATTCTTCAGGATGATATGTCCTGTCCTAATTGGCAGATCACTCAGACACAAACTCGTAAAATGCAAAAACCCCGTTTGAACAAACAAACAAAGTGGGAATACACAGAAGAGGAAGGCAGGAAGAGGGAGGCAGAAGGTGGTGGGTGTGTTAGGTGAACACACACTGTACTTCAAACTCACCTTTCACAACACAGACCATAATTGCTTTGAGGCTGAAGCTCAGGCAGCAGCAGCACTACGATAAGACAAACTAATTGAAACTATCTAAAAAGTACAAGAAAATATGTATTTTTTTCAGTATATTTCTCCAAAGGCCAAATAGGTTCTAATTAGATGGCAGAATCGTCTTCATTTACGCTTGGCTTAGCGCTCCATTTTGCTGTACAAGCAGCTAAAGTCTGGACAGCCTGACTGCTGTGGGACGCCCAGCCGTCTAACAGAGTGGGAGGCCTCAAGCTCCAGGAGGAGCCAGCAGCATCTGCTTAGATGGACACCATCCAGGAACAAATAGGAAGGAAACCCCACAATTCCTGGGGCTAGGCACGATAATCTTTTGACAGTAAACTGAGATGAAAGCGAGCAGGAGAAAAAAAAATTGCATCCAAGAGGAAAATTAGTGGAGACTCAGAGCTAAGAGGAAGCTTTCTTACCTCATAGAGATGTTAGAGATTGTATAAGTGCACCTGAAATGAGTTGTAGATTTTCCACTCAGTGCAAATCTGAAGCAAGCAGGGGTTAAAAATCCCTAAGGTGCTTCATCTCTCCCTGCTGACGTCACTGGGACTCCGCTGCTCAGTCAGGTGGCCTGTCAATACGATGCCTTCAGCTAGTAAATGTCAACGTTATAGAAAATCCAACTACCAGCCTTTCTGGCTTGCTGTAAAGAGATATTATTTACCTAATAATACTGCTAATAATGAGAATAATCTCAATGGTTTTGATGCTATTATGCTGCTGTAATTCGGTTGCCTCTCAAAGGATTATAAATCTGTAATATTGTTACTGTAGGTTTATCCCTCAGTAATCTGGTGTGAGAAAAATAGAGCCGTGGTATTATAGAGGAGGCCTATGGATGGAACACTTTGTTGGGACTTAAAGTTTTGTAAATATTTGAACAAAGAATTTAGCTTTCAGGTTTTAACATTTTTGTAAGTGGACAAAAAATGTGCTGTGCTCCCCAAATTCTGACAGACCTCCAATCTGCAAAACACTACTTTCATGATGTAAATGTATTATAGTAGATGTCTCATAATAAATATATGACCATTATAACGGAGGATAAACACATAAAATAGACAAATTAAACACCGTTTTGCAGCTTTAAGACATTTGATACTGAAGTTCTGTTACCTAATAGGCAGATAATCCTTTGTCCTTTTGTTCATTTAGTGTATCTCGCTATAATATTTCCACAGAGGGATCACAACAGTTTCATTGTGTCCTATCTTGTCCTGCAGCTGTCAGCAGTATTGTATGATTTTTAATTCAAGGGCAAAATATAGAAGAGGAGGAATTTGAATGCAGTTTCATTATGCAAAGTGCATGCGAACCAGAATAGTGTTGGATAGTTGAATATTGCTTGCATTAATTCTAAGATGAAGTAAGAAATTTGATGGACATTATTGGATGATATGGTTAGAAATACAGAGGATCATGATGTTTATTAAAATAATTAGACAAGAACTGTTTAATTCTGAATTCTAAAGCTTGTCCTCAGTCAGACTATCAATCTCCTCACAAACTGTCAGGTTTCCTTTGTCAGCAGCTCAAATTATTGAACAACTCCGACTTGGTGATTTGGTCTTCAGAGGAGTGCCTTTAATGACAACAGTGTCAAGAGTCCAGAAGTGTCAGCTCTCATAAAAAAAAAAGAAGTCTTTATTTGTTTTCAGTGACAGTTGCTTTGCCATCGGCGCTGTGTCTTTTTTGATGACCAGCGACAGAACTCAATAAAATGACCCAGGTTGCACTGAAACGCTGGTAGACAGGCAGCATCTTGCCCAGCGGCTATACTCACATTAGCTTCTGCTCGTCTTGTCAGCTTAATGTGTTTCCATCACATAACAGACATTTTCCTTGGGAGGCCTGCACAGTTCTTGCATTGTGATTATTCCATGACATAATGCACGAACTGTGCCCTTCTAAAAGGACAGCAATGTGTTCTCGTAAAGACACTGGGACAGGAGGAATGTGCATGCAAGTTCATCCGGGCGTGCAAGTCTTCTGGATACATGGATAAGCTAAAGGATAATGTTTAAGCTTGTGCCAGTCTTCCATGTTCACCTCTGCTTTATATTATTCTTGGTTTATCTGCACACAGTCAGTGTGTGTCAGTGTGGGACGTCAGGGCTTAGTCCTCTTGCTTCAGAAGAAACAACCAGATTCATTCTTGTGAAAATGTACAACCCCCACTACAACAGCATGAGCATGAAAAAACCCAGTGATGTCTTAAAATAGCTTTGCAGATGATTCTGCATTAGTATGTATGTGCCTAAGTTGTCATTAATTACAGTGTCATTAATTACAGATAATCACAGACATTTAAAAACTCCACAAATAGGACATTTTAGTTGTTTCCCAATTCCATATTATACAAAGTAATGAGTTCAAACTGGAAAAGAGACAACAACAACAAAAAAACAAAGTTAGAGTGCAAGGTTTATCTGGTTATTTTGGAGTGTGGTGTTGTATATTATTGACCCACAATGCAGTTGACAAAAGTAAATATAGAGACAACTCACAGCTGCAATGAAAATCTGAATATGATGATGAAACTGGACAGAAATAAAAGTAAGTATCTCATTTGGTTTAGGTTGGGAGGTTTGACTGGTAGTTGGATTCTAAAATCACAGTTTGAACATTTAATGTTAGTACCAGTGTTGGAAAGGGTTAATTAAATAATAATAATAATTAAAAAACTACATTACATTATTTTTTCATTACTACGCATCAAAAAATCCTTTATATGAACCTGCATGTCACATCTTCTATATTAAATAAAAATGATGATAAAATCTACTTTTTGTGCCATTTTCTATCAACGAGGCGAAAGGTTGCTTGTTTCCCAATTTTGGTTTTCCCATTTCAAAACAAAAATCCATTGGCCGCAAACTGTGGCATCTGTAGATAAAAACAGCTCATTGTAACTTAACAAAAACACAACAATTTCTATATTCGGGACATTAAACACTTATGGAAACATACCTATTAATATAATATTACATGTCTGCCAATAGATCCTGCTCAATGCCTCAAGGACCTCTAATACTAAAAACAGAATATTACTTTGAACTGTGTACTATCATGAGTTATGGCAGGTAACCATGTATGTATTTAAGAAAAAAGTGAAAGTATGATGATATTGCGTCGGGAAAGCACTAAAAATGAGCCAAATTGCACATATTAGCCTCATGTTATCACCCTGCAGTGCCCACTTAGCCACATGAGAGATAGCTAATAGCTGTTAATAGAATAGATTCTTATGCGGCGGTTGATCTGGTATTAGTCTTAATCCATTCACTGCACTTCATTGTCTTACCACATCTCTGTAGCAGAGCAATTGATTTACTATGAAATTAACTACGACAAAAATCACATGGATCTCTCCTTGAGTCTCTTCTGTGCTACGATTACTTGAAATTCAGACTTTACCACAGCCTCCTGTTCTTTACAGAGCAGCTAAATGGGCAAATCAATCTGAGAGACCATTTTCTGGGCCTGAATAGAGACGTACAGCTCAAAGCGTATTGGCCTGACATTCAGTATTCATTCATGAATACATCAAAGACTGACTTGTAACAAAGAGGACACATGGAGGCCTTCATTGCGAGAATGTTTTGGTGAACATCCTTTTGTAGCCTATGAGCAATTACCCAGATATATCTGCAGTCAACTTCATAATGCTGGGGCTAACATTAGCAAAGTCTGACTGGTCTGTCAGAAAGACCAGAGCCCCTGCTGGTGGGATGCTCCTCTCTTTGCTGGCCTGGCCTTTAGACCCACAAAGAATGGATGATGAAAGGAGAGAGCACTCTGTTTCCTGGGGCACCACTATCTCCTGCTCTCTGTGATAATCCTGTCTTTATGCCCGAGGACCTTGATGGCCACCATGATGCTTCTGCCCATGTTCCTCGTTGCCACTCTCAAATTACGACCCAGTCTTTGTGCTGCACGCATTTTTAGCTGCTGTCAGGCCTAGCACACGTGCTCTTTTTTTTCTCCTTTTTCTTTCACAAGCTATTTTATACGCCATATGTCCACTTTGGCTGTGATGCTAAATATTGCCTGGAGAGTTAGAAGCAGAAGAAAAAAGAGGAGGCTATTGTGGGGAAAAAAAATGGATAAAAGAGGCTATTTTTTCTTTGTATAGACTCTCGGTTTCACAAGCAAAACCCGAGCAAATGTTAATGCTTGAGCTGCCAGTGAAACAGACATTTTGATGAATCCTACATCTGAAATAAATGGTCCTGTTCTTGGGCTGCGTGTGTTTCAGTGTGACTGTTTCCTACATATTACATAACAGAGAATTGGAACGGAGGTAATTTCTCAGCAAAACAACCAGCAGTGCAGTGGAAAACAGCGAGGTCAGTTTGCCCCGAGGCAGGACCGGAGCAGCAGTTATTAATAACAGAAGTACAGGAAAAGAGAGCGTTGCACTCACCCTGGTGTCTACTGGGAGCTGGATATAGTAAACTAGCTCCTATACAGCTGGAGAGCATGCCACACCAGCACTATTTGTGTGTGTGTGTGTGTGTGTGTGTGTGTGTGTGTGTGTGTGTGTGTGCATTTGCTAAGAAAGCGAAAAGCTAGATGGACGTAGAGAATTATGGCCTCTGAGTGATGCCAGTGACTGCCTATCATGATCTCAATATTAATAGGTATTGACATGTTCTTATCACCACATTGTCAATATATAAAAGAGCTAAAGATTTTTTTGGGCATAGCAAGTAAGTGCTGCACATTATGAGCCCTAGAAAGTAGAAATATAATTTTTTAACCACTTTTCTTCCACTATGAAGCTTTTATTTATCCTGCAAAATAAGTTATAGTAATCAAGCCAATTGGACAAAGAAGCCAAAGTGCCAAATTTCCCCAGGGCCCGAGACCTTCAAAGTCCTTCCTCCACTGTAAAAGTTTGTGAATATGAATCACTAAAGCACAATATCAAATGAAATAATCGGGGCATTCTTCTCAGACGTGCATCATTACCTGTCTTGTCTACCTCTGTTGACATTTAGATGATGCATTTTACTAAATGCAAATGACCACTTAGGCAGTCAATAAGGGCCCCAAGCTTTAATAATAATAATAATAATAATAATACACTCGGAGACGAGCTGATATATGAAAATAACCCAGATTGAGATAAAATTGACCTTTCCTAAGTTCCGCCCTGTGCCCCAATAACAGTTGAGCAAGCCTTGGTCAACTTTCTTCTTTTCTATACTTCAATATGTTAAGTGCTAGGTACTAGTTACATCTGAAAGCTAGCTCATTTAAATCAACTCTTATTAACTAGATAGATAACGTTTTGCTTACATTAGTTAATTTAAGATTAGAAGACTATATGTCGCTATGGCCTGTTAGTTAGCCATAGTAACAGATAGTAACAAAGCCATAGTAGGCTACTGTTGCTATGGTTACTTTAATGTAACTTTACCACTAATTAAGGGGCGGGTCCAACTCTTGACGGGTGTCTTCTTATACAATTTTGACAGAAACCTATATATAAATGTAAATATCAGAAAAATCATTTTTTACTGACATTTTTCACAGCAGACATTTTGATTTATCACAGCTGAAAAAGCACCAGTGTAACCAGTAAAACTAATCATTGCTCCTCATTGTCAATAACCAGGTGATTATTATTATTATTATTATTATTGTTAATAATCACAGTTGTGCTTTTTCTGCTATGATATGTCAAAATGTCTGCCGTTAAAAGGGCTTAATATAGATCAGTAGTGAGCTTGCAGTGCTTCCTGCCATCTCTTGTTTAATTACACAAAACTTGGACTCTTTCTTCCCGACAGTGATAAAGCAACACTGACAACACCCTCTGCCGCTTTTTGTTTTGTGTGTTGTTTCGCTAAGTGTCTGCGAGAAGCTGGTCTGACTGAAGCGTTACTATGGAAACCACACTTTGTGTTCTCAAAACTGAGATGGGACAAGGTGTTTACATGCCTCGGTGTCCCAGCTAACATCAGCACATTCCCTTAGTGCATTATGTGAACTGATCCAGTGTCAGTTACTGTGAGCGGTGCTGACGTTTGTGCTGCCAGTACGCTTCTCTTTCAGTTATAGTGGCTATTATATGATATTGCTAACTACCCAGTTGTGTTGCTGCTTTGTATTGTGATTTAAATGCATTACGTACTGTGAGCCTGTCTTGGAGACACATTATATATAGACAACGCTTCATCTTATGGGTCCATAGTTTCCTAATCAATACCTAGGGAATTTTCCTATGTAATTTGTTTCAAATTTTGGGGAAAATGGAGACAAAGCTGTGAGCTGTGAGTTGATTTTATATGGAGTTAATCATATATAGCCTCAAAAACAGACCATGAACACAACAACAGATCATGATAACTTTTTTAATTCTCCTGTTCTGATCTTGTTTGTATTTTGAGTCATGTTTGATCTGAAGCAGCAACAGTCGAGTTCATTATTACTGTGCAAGTGATTAAATTGAAAACCAAAGGATCGTGTCACGCATAGTGCAATTATTTAGTGACATTTGTATTTGTTTGTAAAAACTGCAAAGAAGAGTAGAGTAAGGCGTGAAGAGGGTTGTCCATTTAAGAACGTGACAAATCAGGTAATAATGTGCTCCATTAATATCTTCCTGAGACGACTAAGGGCTCTTTAACAAAGCAGCACTGGGGGGAAAAATCCATTAATAACAGAAATTATAGCATTCTAATTAAAGCCTTATTAACCAGTGATCGTATAAACTTACACACTTACTCTAAAAGAGAAGTCAACCCTATAACAGATTTCTAGCCTGTACAAAAGATAAATAAGTCCCTTCCAATGCTTATGAAACACATATCCTTCAAACTGAAAGGCCAAAATGAGTAGTGACTTTACCCTATCTGTTAATCCTAAAAGAAAATAAAACCCATGTGAATGTTGATGCTCAAACAAGCATCACAGCAGTTAAAGGTTATTACAAAGTCAGTCACTGATTTATTGTCAGTGAAGCAGCTCCAGGTTTTGTCTGATTAAACAGATTACGGCACTGATTCAGCTGCTGCCCTTTGTCTGTCTAAGGTTATACTTCCTGTTAAAAGCTATACAAGAACATCCACTTTTCTTTTGTATCAGTTGTTCTGTATGCAAATGTATGTGAGGGTGTACCGTATGGAGAAACTTGTGCATGCCGAAAGCTGGATCAGACAAATGCCTTTTTTCATTGGTGCACAATATCTCTTGTGTCATGACTCTTACAAGCAATAACTCTTGAGCAAGTCTTTCACAAAGTTTAAAGTCGGTATAGATTTCCTAACAACATTAGCCTCGGGCTGCGCTCCATTTTTATGTATGCCAGAAGGGGAAACTTGTATGTGGGCTGAGGTCGCCAACAGACAGTTCAGGGGTTCTTGCTGAAATGCACATGTCTAAAATGTATTGTCTTGTATTTAACAAACTGAATAAAACATTAGATATATACAGTATGATTGCTTCTTTTTCTTACTCGGCTATTGGTTTGTCCGGTATGCCGCAGCTGTTAGGTAGAAAAGACATATGCCACACCAGTGTCAGAATCAGAGAGAGACTGACCTTCAGAATCAGAGACGCTGACCTTCTCTTCATAGAGCTTTAGGCAGCTAAGTAAGTGTAAATCCTCAGCAGCCCAGTTAGACGTTCCTGCCTGGCTCAGCTGGCCGAAATGGAGCGAAGACTCCAGCCTTTCCAAGCTGCCGTCGCTGAGTGTTTTGTTGTGTTAAGTGATCTATCTGCAGTTTATCGTCTCTCTGTCAGGTTGAGTTTCAGCTGAGCAGGAACAGAGGAGATTAAGATGTGGACCAATTTCTTTCTGTTTCCCAAAAAGGACATGTGTTTTACAGTTTTTACAGAAACTCAGCAATCCATATTGTTTTCTGATTTTCCATTATAGCCTGTTACGCATGTGGTTTGAAAAATTAAATCAATCATTTGCTGTAAATTTGGGGGGTGTAAACAAGAAGTGTAATGTTGCCATTGAGTCAGTTTGACAAATTGGCAGCATTAAGAATATGCAGAATTAGCTGTTTGCAGTGCACGCATTAATGTACAGACAACTATCACTGGATCACGTTGATGCTTAAGAAAACTTGAGGATTCTCAGGCAAGGCACTTTTGGAATCTGGACTCTTTTTTTCCTATGATTTATAAGCAGATTTATAGATGTTCATTGGCTATGTGTTCACATTTGACTGAGTTATGACACTGTGAAGGAGACACAGTTTTAAAGTACCTTAACTGACTGCATGAGCTGTGTGTCACTGCTGCTGTTGATAAGAGGGCAAAATTAAACTACTTCTACTAAACTAACTTCATATTGTATTCACCCGTCATGCACTTGACTTGTCCCTTTGCCTCACATCTCTGGTGGTTTAGAAGATATACCTCTGTGTACCTTACATGCAAAAAAATGGCTAAGAAAATAATCATTCCTACCCTTTTTAACCACACAAATACCACACGAAACATTGGATTTCTGTTTTTCTCAGTATGATCCTTGATATTGTGCTGTACATGGATGGACTTTCCCCCACTGCATCTGGCCTCATTTCTGTGTTTCAATGCCCCTTCTAGTTTAGTTAAGAGTTATTGTCCATCACAATACTCACATCCAATCATGCATTTATCAGATTTAATCTAGTAGTTATTTCCCTGAATTCTATCTTTGAGAAAATGTGTCATTTTTCAAAACTTGTAGGGGATACAACCTGTAAAAAAGCAGCATCCCTCAGTTTGCACTGACAGTCTTAATTCGTCAACAGCCGGGTTAATGGTGTCCTCCTGTCTTGCAGGGGCGTGGTGCGCGTTGACATTAATCTACAGGATGTTGATATCGACCAGTGCTCCGCTGATGGCTGGTTTGCTGGAACCCATCGATGCAATACGACCACTATGGAGGTGAGTGTGCCAAACATGCGGATTAGACAGAAGATTGATTCTCTCTTGAAAACTGAACTGTAACGTACACACATTCAGTCACATCTCCACGAACCACTAAATGGAAAAGCACTAAATCTGTACATCTGGTGATGGATGGCTGATTCTTCATTAATGATACTGTTACAACCCACTACCACTTAAATAGACACTATAGGCAATCATTTAAAATTATGCACATGAAAATGTCTTTTTTAACATCTATTTTGAGATAAGAAATATTTATTTGAGGAATCAGTTGGACTTATTTCCAAAGCAGATCACAGTTACAGTGAGTACTTTTCTTGCTTTACACCAATAGTAACAACTGTTACTGTGCAAATAATCACTTGATACTCATCCATATAAATGTATCCTTTGTGTCAAGTTTGCTGTGAAAAAATATTGTTTTTGTCACACCTAAATCCTTTGTTAAACACACCTGCACCACCTCCACCCACTTTATTATCTCTATCAAGGTTATTGTTATGAAGTATGATGTGTTCAGTTTTGTGTAAACCTAGGTGGCCAGATGGGCCCAAATGGACCAAGGTTCACTTAATTGACAGTTTTAAGTCATTTTTTAGACATTAGACAACTAACAGAGATACAGTACGCACTATACTTGGTTCCAAATCTTAAGGGTCTTTTTTCACAGGGTCAAGAGATATGTTTAACTTTAAATTAAAGTGATGTGAATGGAGGTGGAGAATTGGAAACGTGTTCATCATTGGCAGAGAAGAAAATAGCCCTGGCCATTTTCATGCTTATGAAAAATAGGCTGTCTCAAGGCCTTGGAACATGTGGGCAGAGCTCTTGGACAGGATGATAAAACTCTCAGCACTCTGCTATTTTTAAAAGGATGTAAAATAATCATATCCTCCATTTTGAGTGAGGGAACTGTCATTCATTTCTATTTTCAATAATGCTATTTAGAATAGAACTAATAGCAACTAATACAACTTGCAAGAAAAAATAGTTTTGTTTTTACATGGCTGTATGGCTCAAATTTTCCCAATTACTATCTTTTCGGTCACCTGTGAGCAGATGAAACAAGTTGTAAACACTTGCACTAATCACCTTGAAGGTTTAAATGTTGGAATATTTGGCAACAGTTGCCTATTCACATATTATTAAAGGTCCAGTGTGTAACAATAAGAATGGTCTATTGAAAGAAATGGAATATGATATTCATAGGTCTGTTTTCATTAGCATATAATCACCTCAAAATAAGAATCGTTCAGATTTCGTTGCCTTAGACTGAGCCTTTTTTTATCCACGGAGGCCGCCATGCATTTGCGTTTTTTATGTGTTTTATGGCCACCCTAGTTTCTCCCTCACGCTTGGAAAGGGAGGGTGAAGCGAGTGAGTTGGAATCTGCAAATACACTATCAGATTAACAAATCCTACACACTGGTCTCATTAATATAAAAATATTGATTGTGGCCACTTTTAGAGATGTGTAGTCACTGAATATATATATTGGAAATAAATCCAACTTAGGCCAATAATGCCGTATTATATTCCAACTGACAACTTTACTAAAACTTTTTTTTTAATCACGTCATTAATACTTTCTGCCTGCTTTGATGGTAATCTTTAATTTCAGCACAGAGCGCTGCTGTCTGGCTAGCAGCTAGCCTTCTGGTCAAAGCGCCTCGATGCTTCTTACCTGCCGGTGCAGTCTCTTCGTTAAGAGCGATAGATTTTGAAGAGGTGCTGTAGATCAGACTGCTTCATAATGCATGTGATGTAATGGATTGCAGTGAGCCTCTTTGAATAATTAATCACTCTCTTTGTCTGAGTACTTCCACCTCTCAGTGGACAGTCAATGCCAGAGATATTTGACATAGTGGGTGTGTGTGTGTGTGTGTGTGTGTGTGTGTGTGTGTGTGTGTGTGTGTGTGTGTGTGTGTAAGGTGGCTACAAGGAGAGAAATACATTGTTGCTGGTATAGATTTAAGCTGGGTTTGCAAAAGAATGATCTCTGCGTGCTTACAGTGCAGGAGTGTGTTAGTGTGAGTATGCTTGCTTACAGCTGAATGATGAAAGCTGTTGTGGCCAGGAATTGTCTTGTCTTGCATCACAGGTTTATCATACAGGAGCTCATTATCTGCTAGATAAACAACATAGATCAGAAGAGCAGCAGTGATTTTAACCACCTCGTTATCTCTTGTGAATGTGTAAGGCAGAGTTTATATTGTAATTCATAAATCGCGCAACATCCCCTCACATGATAGTAGCCTTCTGCAAATAAGAAGTGCAGAACACCATCTTCGTGTCTTCCCGTCAACTAACAACCTACCTTCCCGGCCAGCAGTACAGCTGCTCAAGTTGTGGAGGGCCACGTGGTGGCCTTGGTGGCAATCAACCCGATAGAGGAGTGGCTCGCAACAGATACTGAACTGGACTTGGAAATCACATTAAAGCAAACGTTGGTCTCCGTTCACAGTTAACAAGTTTTGGAAAGAAAGCTGACAAGAAAGACTAGCCATGTCTAAATCTGTGGAATATAAACCTTAGTGTTCAACTGTATCTTGACTTTCCCAGTTTTTTATGTGTAAGAGTGCACGACCAGGTAAATCAGAGGTGACGTGGGAGGCTGATATTTCTCCAGCTATGAATAGAAAGCACGACTGCAGTGTAATCAAGTCTTGCAGGGCCGTGTGTGCGTGGTAATGTGATAAAACAGCAATGGAAGGGATGCCCTGTATTTGCAAACTGGGATTCATTTTATTATTGCTGTATTTTTTTTCTCATGCAGGTATTCCCTCCACATGCAGCAATTTGTTGTTTAATAGGTTTCTTTGGGGCCATTTAAATAAAAGAGACAATGATTTCAGGCTGCTATAGATCCTAGGTAGGAGTATTTTCTTTGTTTTATTGGAAACAAAGCAGTTAGTTTAGTTGGAGCTGGAGCAGTTTATTTCCTTAAGTGATTCATTGACGTAGTCACATTTTCATTCCACCCTCAGATGCTCTTTATATCAGCATTTGCAGCATTTCCACTTACATGTAGACACCACATTTTATTTTGCATGCACAACTCTGACAGGATTTATCCAGCATCAGTGAATTCCTTTCATCACACATCCACTGTTGTTCTTCTGCTCCTTAGCAGCGTTTTAAGTGCCACCATTCCAGCAATTGAATTTGACAAAATGCAGCCGTTCCAGCCAGCCAGCCAGCCAGCCGGCTCCCTGGCCTCCCCTCACATCCTCCCTCTCAAGCTGCTGTTTGCCCAGCCAAGCATGCAGGCAGCCCAAACTCAGATGGAGGCAGATGCTATGGATGACTGATTCACCAGGCAAGCAAAGGAAGGCAAAACAAAATGAGGCTCGGACTGTTGACAGGAAAAATACAATATCCCAACAGTGTCAGAAACCTATGGTTGTTTGAGGGCAATGCTATTTAAAAACCAACAATTGTTAACAGATTCCATTGATTCTTTCTATATGATCATATTCACAAAACCCTACTTAGTTTTTTCTACCAGTGCTGCCATAGTTGACCCTAGCTATATAAAATCACAAACTGATGAGATCAGGTTGTGGGTTGCCAGGTTGTGGTGACAGATGGGTTATTGCGTAGATTGCGTTTCATAGCTCATCTGACAACTTGCTTGACAAACTCTATGTACGATGATTGTTCATAAAAAAGTTTGAGGGGCGGGAGATGCCCTAAATATGTCTTAAGTTTATGTTTAGTTAGGTAATTGGTGCACTCTCTTAGTTCAGTAGGTAGACTACCCACTACTGGAACAGACATGGCTTGGAAAGCCAAACTTTCAGCCATTATTAATCTTATTACCTCATCTCTGGCACTTCCTTTACATAATCTCACTGTTTTTATATATCTCTGTCACTCTTGTAATGTGTTTATGTATTATATTGTATTGTTGAAGCACTGTACTGATGACATTAGGCACTAGCTTGTTATAACCTGCCTAGGGACTACAGATGAAAATCATCTTATTAGCTTAATCTGGCACATTTACATTGACGTGTAAACTGCAATGTTGATTAATGTGCATTGTCCCTGGTAAAGAAATAAAAAAATAAAGTAATAAAACCCAGGAAAATTGTAGTGTTGGCAGTGGACCGTGAGGAGATATTTGATGAATTTTAAAAAAATAGTGTATATATAGAATTGCATTAGTTAGAATCACTTACCCCACCTTTAACCGTCGACAAAAAGGACTTCATGAAATGCTGCAGCGTCTTAATACATTTAAGAGAAGGAAAGAAACAATATATCATTTCATTGTTGTTAATCAGTTGTTTCTGCAAATAGGCACTGCATACATCACCATTGAATTATAGAAAATCAACCAGAGTATGCCAACGCTGCTGTCAAGTAGAATATATAGCAATCAATTTCATGATAAACTCTGACTGCAGACCAGTCGCTGAATTTATTAGGCCGAGAGCAAACATTGTATTTTCTTTGATTATGACTTGTGCCAATCATGGTGAAGCTAGATGAGTCATTACATAGCCAAGCATGGAGCCCAAAGATTATCAACTACAATCTGGACTTAATTTCCTGTTGAAAAGGTGTATACATGCTGTTTGAGGCCGACGTTTTCCTGTCTTTTTTTTTTTTTCCACCTCTCATCTCTTACTAATGGCACTTCCAAAGTCTAGGACTTTGCCGCCCTGGGGGCACCTTTCATATGAGAACGCGGCTGTGGATGATGATGAATGTTTCAATCAATTAGCTTATTGCTCAGAACAAGTGGTGGAGCCCTGGGGGACTGAAGCCTGTGAAAGGCAGTGACACATAACCTGAATGATTACTCCAGCCGGCACGACAAGGACTCCTGAATCTCCGCCGTTTCTTGTTGAGGGCTGTTGAGTGAGAAGAGTGGGAGGACTACTGCTCAGAAATGAACATTTAAAGCTAAGAATGATATGGAAACAGCAGATTTTGTGTCATAATACATGGATTTTGAGCTTTAAATCTGAAAATGTAATACTCACTGCTACTAATGTAATTTTGTTTAATATCAGTGACGGTAAATAGGGTTGCCAGCTGATTTGTAGACTACCACTGATGCTCTGAAGTTTGAGGTTAAACCATCTAGTTTCTACCTTTTTGCAGCCATAGCTGTGATGCTCTGGGGATGGTAATGTCAGTCCATCACTTCCACAATGAAAAATCTTAACAACCATATTTTGTGCAGATAATCAGGTCCCCAGAGGATGAATCCTGTTGGTGATTATTTTTTGTTATTTTCCTCTTCTTGTAGCATTTCCAGTCCACACATTCACACATTTTAGAGGTGACAGTGGTGTACAAATTCACTTTCCAGAATGTATTTGCTAAAATATTCTGTTAATAAAATGCAAGTTTGGATTGAAACTCTTGCCAGAGTGAAAGTGTTATAATTTATTTCATTTCAGTTGATTCTAGTGCTAAAGCTAACAACCCATATGGCTGCAAAGGACTGACTCTCCACACCAAAACACACCACAAAATAGGTGTCAAACCACTGTGTGGCAGGGTGATGGTGTTGGTGTTTTGTACACTCAACAGCATGTGTGGTTTATCTTTGCCTCGCTGTGGTGCTGTTTCTGTTGTTGAAAAGCTGAAGTGGATATTCCAGCTCTGTCTGTTGAATCACTGTTACATCTTGACCTTGGTTCACAAGGTTGTCCTGGCCCAGCCGGCTATCATCTCCATCACACGCTGATTTCTCCGCCGTGTACCTTGTGCTGCTGAATTAATAACGCCATCAGTGTTAAACAACCGCTGCTACCCTCCTGCTCTCACCTTCTGTCTCTCTTCGGTTCTCTCTCTCTCTCTCTCTCTCTCTCTCTCTTGCGCTCCCGTTTTTGCACACAGAAAAGTGGCCACAACACCCTTGTTATATTGACTTATATGAATTCCCTGGATGCTTACCCTGACCCCCACTATAACCACTATGACCCCGTTGCCTTCACTAACAGTAACCTAAGCATAATTTTAACCTTAACCAAAAAACAGCCATAGCCCTGTAATAAACTTTTTGACTTTCAATTTCACCATGTGAACAACTTTAGCTCCACTGCAATCAGGTTCTTGTTCCCACTTTTCCACTTAATGACTTTCTCTCAGCTTCCGTTGATAAAACTGGCTGGCTACGGAGGAGAATGAGGGGAAACATTATTTTAGCTAAAGCTTGTCCTTCAAGGAACAGGCATATGTTTGTTAGCAGCTATTTGAAATTTTTTTTTTTACAGTAAATGTGTAAATTGACTTTTTTCGCCTCAATATGATTATTACAAGTAGCCTACACCGACATAATGACATAGATCAAAAAATCTGTCCACTGTTCATTAACAATTACTGCTGGATAGCTGATTGCCATTAAACCAGGGTCGACCTACAACCTGAGCCATTCATGTCATGCTTTGTTTCTGTGAATTACATCTCATTGTCTCTTGCAATCTTTACTTGCAGCTGCCTATAATTTACAAAGATTAGAGAGAGGCTGTGTATCGTATTGGCAACTATTATAACAGGTCCTTTATCTGCAAGGCATGGAAATGGCTACAGAAGAACATACATTACCAGGAGAGTGTAATGTACACTTTTGCTCAGCCACTAGCTTGTTTTGAGTGCACAAGAGCCAGAATATACTAGTTCTCCTATTTTGGCTGGTTCATCCAGTCTGAGAATGGCAAGTTGGATTGATGGGATTCATTTAAAACGCTTTGAAAAATGATTGCCCACTGAAATTCATTAATCAGTGTGACACAAAGAAGATTGATTTGGGCATCAGAAATGTTGCTTCATTTGCATGCAGAGGTTTTAGGCCTCATTCCGTCTCATAATGAGTTGTCTTTTGTGTTAGCAAATCATCTATTTTTTTTCCTCCAAATGGCAGATATTCTGTAAATGAACCAACCAGTATTCCACTGCTGAAATAAATGATATAAATGTATAATTAAATTGTTCCTCATATTAACTTAAGTAGTGTAGTGTTGTATCCCAGAACACAGTAATCTATTGGATATGTGCTTTTGAAGTTTCTTAGTCTAAAAGGAGTTTTCTGCCATTGTAAAAATGAGAAACTTTCTCCAATACAATTATTTCTGTCTGCAAAATGAAACAAATTGTTGAAGATATCTCCTTTATACTATATATATTACCCTTTGCTTACAAAAGGGAGAGATTTTATCCCTGATAAATAATAATGAATACAGGAATTTATGTGTTCACATAGATAGATAGATTGTATGTCACGTCCAAATATGTATTTCTTCAGTGGGACTTAATTGTTCATTTGACATGCTGCATGCTGTGTGAACTCCCAAACCCCCTTTGTGAATGTGATACACATCAGTTGAGCAACGGTGAGTAACGTTTATCTGCCTGTTTCTCTGACAGCTTCCCCGTCCAAGTGTTCCCTCTACGCTCATTCAACAAAAATGCTTACCCCTTCATCTACAGGCCCTGCCGCATATTATAAGATAAAAATAGCTTTTTAGCATCTCAGGATTTCCCCCCTCCGTTAGAAGCACAGAATCATAGTGGGGCAGGGATTCCCACAAGGGACCCATGTAAAGAGTAGTTTCACACCAAGCCGTGGCCCTTTCAACCTGCTGATCTCGTTTCAGCTATATGGGTGGAGAGAAAGGGCTTGAAGCATCCTAATTAACTACATTCCTTGCTATGTTGCCTATTAGAGTATGTTCAGGAGCCTATAAATAGGGTAATTGCTAATTATCTACAGTGATCTCACCAAAGCTGTGATTATGCTTCAGAGTTGATAAGGGTGCTTGATAGGAAGGCAATAGAATACTGCTGTGCACCAGCAGATTTAAATTCCTCCTTCAATTTGAGCAAATCCTTTTGTGAATTATGCAGCATTGTAGTAAAGAAGAAGAGAGACCAGGACATTAAGTCTTACTCATGACCAGGAAATAAAAAAAGGCAATAAATGTGGGTTTCTTTCCACTGTAGAAAGAAAGATTATGGATGAGCAGATGAGATGTATATCTGTCGGTGGCTCAGCAGATGGATGGAGTGTTACATCTTGGAAACAGTTTTATAAAGTTTTCACTGCTGCAGAAAGAAAAACAAATCTTTTTTAAATGTTTTTAAAGCGGCATGAAAATGAAACATCCAATACCACGTCGTGCCAAGACAGTCTGGGTCAGAATTCTTGAGTGTACTTTGAATATGATCTGTAAAATTTCCCACATTTCATCAGCCAAAAAAATATTCAGTTCAGATCCAGTTTGCTTGCACTATTCTGTCATCCAGGAAATTTTTGTGTTACCAATAAATGAAACCACTGATATACAAAATTCAAATCCCACATTAAAGAGCAGTAAGATGCTTTGTGTCCCGCAGTCCTGCCTCCTTAGGGGTACTGGAGATGAAAACATGAAGGTTGACGGCTGTCAGCCATAACGCAGTGGGACGAGAGATCACAGGACACTTCTGGTTTTAACTTTGGCCCCCGGCCCCTGGCAGTACAGCCCTTCCTTAACCACTGTCCTGCTAATTGGCTCTGTGGGTAATGCTGGAACTCTGAATTTACATGGAAACACTTTGAAGACTTGAGTACACTCGCCCCCGGGCGCAGTCTTACAGCCGCTCTGCCCAGACTTAGCAGCACACGGTAAACCGAGGCAGAAAGCAAACATTCAGTCCAGGGAGAATGGGAAAAAAGTGGAATGTAGAGGTAACATTTGTCTAGGGACCCATGAGATTGGATGTGAAATGAGTACAGCCATATGCTTACAGAAGATAGAAATAGACAGAGAAAGAATGAGGCATACAGACAATAAGTAATAGAGTGACGGTAGCTTGGTTTACATACACAAAAGCAACCTGCCTTCACTTCAGTTTAGGTCTGATGAAGCTGTTTACATAACCCTAACCCTGCACTGAGCCTCAATGTCTCTACACAGACAGAAAATCCAACAAATCAATAATTTGTTTTTCACATTCCACATTAATTTATTAATTCATCTGGGTCCATGCAAGGCTGGGGTACAAGCCCAGACATCCTTCTCCTCAGCTATATCCTCTGCTCCTCCTGGGAGATCCTGAGGTGGTCCCAGAGCTGTAGGGATATATCATTTGTGCAGTGTGTTCTGGGTCTGCCACGGCGTCTCCTCCTAGTCTGACTTGCCTAAGAATACCTCCACAGAGAGAGCAAGGGTTCTAGTCTGAGCTTCTTGCTGATATTGAAGTTACTCACTGTGTCCCTGAGGGCGATTCCAGACAAACTATTTTTAGCTGCTTGGATTTGCAATTAAATCCTTTCGATTGCTACCTAAATCTAATTCCCATAAGCCACAGTAAGCTATATAATATAGGGACAAAAGCAGTTGTATTTTTACAAGGTCAACAAACAACCTCTTTATCCAGGGTTTTTCCATGTGTAGTGCTGAATCCAAAATGTTTTCTACATCCCTTCACATATGATAGTCACAAATTTTCTCCATTTTTCATTAACAAAGTCAACATTAATGGCCTGCAATGGGTCAGATGGACAGTGAACTTTAGGAACAACTACAAGGAATCATATGTGGATTCAAACAAGAACATTAAAGAACGCCTAAACTTTGGGAACTTAAAACACAATTTGGCTTACTTGAATCATTTTCAAGCTACACATTTGGATGACAGGGGTTTGAATTAAGGAAGAACTGCTACAGTTATATGAGGAGAGTTATGTATGGTGAGTGGACAACCGCTGCAGATTTCCCTGTTCTTCTTCACCCAACGACACTATTGGTGCCCGTTGTCGCTGGAGGCTGCTGTGAGGATGTCAGAAAACTTTGTGCATGCTGAATGCTCATTGTCCTTGTTCTGGCATGAGCGTTCTAACGTACGCGAGCGGTACATCTATTTGCCGGGCTGTCTGTTGCAAGTTGCAAGAGTCAACATTACTGTGCAATTTAGCGTGCTAACATGGAATAAATATTTGCCCGGCTGGTTCACTTTGACACTTACATAAGCTGTGAATGTGATTATGAAAGCAATATCCCAGTGGTGTCTGTTGTGTGTACTAGTCTCAGCCTGATGGCAATGTTAAGCTCCCTCTAGGCCAGAGTGTTTATCTCACTGGTGTTTAGGCTTTGGTCTTTGGACTGCACCCAAAGCGAGGCCCCTGCTGTCCAGGAAGCTCTGCTCTGGCTAACTCCTGCTAGTTGACCTCATTTAAAGGCCTGGCTCTGCTGTCTAGCTGTCCCTCTGAGCACAGAGCCACAGCCATCCAGCTCCCTGCAGTGTCACTGTGACTTGTGTGTGTCTGTACGTCTGAGTTAGAGTAATGCACAGGCCTGAAATTGTGGTCTGAGCCAGATCCAGCGCCAATTTCTTTAGCCCAGTCCCTGCCGAAAGCCAAAAATGCATGAACCCGGCCTGAAGCAAATATATTGACGTCAAAACTCATTTCTCTCGCTCTCTGTTTTCGCTTCTGTCTCTTTTGCTCTCTCTCTCTCTCTCTCTCTCTCTCTCTCTCTCTCTCTCTCTCTCTCTCATATACAGAGCTATATACAAACTAGTTCACTTTTCAGTCTTGCTGCTGTACCTTATGGACCTATTCATCATGAGGCATTAAGTGAGGAGTTTATATTCTCAGTGACAGCCAATTAGTCCGAGGATGGGGTTAAGGACTGTAATATTTGACTTAAACCACTTTATATTGTACTTTACTTTTTACTGACTCAATATTGAACATTTTTCTCCTTGTTGTAATTCTAATTCTTCTCCTGATACATGTTACTCTCTACATACAGCACCTGTTGTATTTCTATCCAAGAAAGAAATCAAATTCATGTCATAAATTAAGTCACAATAACATTTCATATTAATGTTGACCTGGCCTGAATCACGCCCTTTGGTTCCCATTTCATTAACTTATATCCAAAGGGACTTCCAATAAGTGCATCCAAAACAGTGTGTAACCCATCCATATAAAGAGCTAAAAGTGTAAGAGTGCTACCTAGGCTTTGGCCTTAAGGCTCTACTTTTAGTGCAAGTTAAAGGGACATTCATTCAATTTATCCCTCATTAGGCTAGAAACTAGCAAGAGAAAAGTAAAAGATAAGAGCAGAGATAGTCCTCACAAAGGGTCTATAATGGGTCTTGCATTATATTATTCTCACTTTCTAAATAATACTCTCCATGAGTAGGGATTTGATTTTAAAGTGTAAATGAAAATATATACAGATCTACTGTACATGTACATTTATTTGATTTAATGAATCTCATTCGGCAAAAAGAAAAGAATCACAGCAGGATTCTTCATTGTTTAACAGAGCATGCTGAACTGTTCTTTATCCTTCCTTTAAAACAAACACCGTCTTTCCCTGGTGCCTTCACACACATCTTGAGCAGTCAGTTTACAGCACACAGCACATACACATCTGCTCTGTATATGCTCCTTCTCGCCTCGTTTCTATGCATTCTGTCGTTCAATCTGTAATTATTGGACAATGAGCTTTCCTCAGGGTTTATGTTTCACTCTGTAGGATCATTACAAATATCTACAGAGGCCTATTAGTGGTTGATTAGGTACGGTGTTGGACCGGAAGAGCGTGGGCTTCTTTCAAAGAGAGGAAGAGTCCTTGGCAGGCCCTAATTAGCCAGCAGCATTGAGCAAGTTCCTGGTTTCCTGGTCAGGTGGAAGACGCCTGGCCTCCGCATCAATTAGTGTTACTCTTGGAGTTGGTTTTTATTCCCCCGCTTCATGTCACAGAAAGGTGAGGAGAACTGCTGTGTTTGATGTCAGGAGGAAGAATATGTCGAGTGTGTGCACATTTGTATGCAGGGAGTGCTGCAGTCTAATGTAGATTATTGCATTAATGATGTACAGTAGATATGCAGTTATGGTGAATTTAAATACAAAACTAAAAAAATATCAATAATCCACAATAAACATAAACTGCCACAGACAGCTAAAGTTATATATAATATAAGTGATTTTGATCACAACTCAAAGTATCTCTTTGTCACAAAGTTCTGTTCATTGAAGACCATGTAAAGATTTGGCATCCATCACACAAGCATAGTTTTATTTCATAATACAGAAAATGTATAACAACACAACATAACCATGAATAAATAAGGCAAAATGGCTTCAACACTATGCTATAAAACCATTCCAGGCCATTATCAACCACAATAACACTTCTAAATGCCTGTTTATGCTGAGGGAATGGTCTTTACTGAATCTCAGCAGTAATAGTGGCTGCAAGAGGCCTTACCATCTGGCCCAGTGTCACTAAAATGAATTAAAACGTTTAGGTTTCTGTTAGCTCAATGCTAATCCACATTCACTTTCAATGTGTAGTTCAGAGGTCACGCACTATGCTATAGTGTTCCAAAGTAGGGTCAGGGTCAACAGTATAACTCCTACAAAAGCCCAAAGTCATAAACAAGAAAGAAAGCCGATAATTGGAATTCAGTAGCTCTCCCAGCACCACCAATAAACATGTCTATCCACTTAGTGTCTGTGTGCACCCAGAGCTCAATGAGTCTACTTCATATTTATACAGAGGCTGGACAAAACAGAAGAAGTTGGACTACCTGGTAAGAGCTGAAAATATGTGTCTGTGAACTAAGTTAGCATAGCCCCGATCGATCTGAAATCCATCCAGATAAAGAAAAGCATTTTAAAAGTTGTTTGCTCGTAGACTTGCAGACAGACCTGGAAAAGTAGGAATTCAGACTTTTTACAAATCGCCATCAGGATGTAGTTATTTCAGCTTCCTTTTGATCCATTCAGGCTCATACCACCATTGTAAGCTAGATTAAGGGGTTTGGTGGGAACACACCATTAGTGTCATTTAGGTTTAAACTAATGTATTCTGGGCAGTGTGGTATATACAGTAAAGATGTGTATAATGAAATATAATTTCTCGAAAACATGTTGATATGCTTTATGCACTATTGCACAAAGCCAGGCCCAGGCAAGCAGACACTGCCCTATTTTAAGGGGTCACAAGCCAAAAGGGTTGGATGAATATCATTATACGCTACAGACTTCCCTTAATTGGAACTAAGGGTCTTGCCAAAATTATGGAACAGCCTCAGACCAAAAGTGGGGTGTTTTTTTTAGAAATATAGTATTTATGCCTATTTCCATTTGGTCAGCACTGTGATTTTTTGATTTTGATAGAATTTAGCTCACTATTAAATTATGATTTGATCACAATGTTACAAACAGCATTGATATAAGAAATTGCATACGAGTCAGGGAGAAAGAAAGAGGGCGACTGAGTGTGTGTTGTGTCTATTTTGGATTCCTGCGGCCCTTTTATAAGTGCTCTGTTGCAGGCGAACCATGCTGGTCTGACAGCGTGACGCACTCCGATAAAAAGGCTCTCGCTTGCGGTCACACACATGTCACCATGGCAATTAGCATGTCAGAGTGTGCGTGATTGACAGCTGCCACAGCTGGGATGTAAACAACAACGAGTGGCGCTGGTGGGGAAACCTGGGGCGTTGGAGACATACAGTACAAGCTGTAGTGTCTCTGCTACATGTGACTGTCATAAAGAATAAATGAGGGGGATCATCTTATTTCTGTATCCACAGGAAGATAACGGGAACAGATGGAATGAAACAGACACACTATTTTTTCATAATTCATTTATTTTTGTCACAGTAAAGGGAAAATAAATCTATTTCTATTTCATCCAAGTCAGATCCAAGTCAGATCTTATCAGAAACAACTGTTAGAGATTCTGTACAGTCAAACACATTATTCTCAATCATATTGACCTAATTAATTAAATCAGTTAATTTGATGTGATTTTTGCTCCCTGACAGAGCAGTTGATGCCTTCAGCTCATTATGGATGGAACAATATGGCTGCCTGAGTTGCTCACTATCAACAGAACATCATCACACTTAATTAATAGCATATGTCATGCATATAGAAATAGGTCATTTCCTATGTGTGCTGTATTTGAAATACTAGAACAGTATGTTCCTTTATAATTAGAAACGATTTAGCTATATATATTGTATATTTGAAAATAATGTAATCCTGTAATAGACCATGACAGTATTTTACATTTAGTTAGTTATGTTTTAGTCTGTTATGTAAAATGTTCATCGGAATTTCAGAGAACCATAGGTGACGTTTTATCTGACCAACTGTCCAAAGTATTTTATTTACTGTCAAATATATAACAGAAAAAAAGCAGAAAATCCACACATTTAAGAAACTGGAATAAGCAATTGTTTGTTGTTTTTTAATCAATATTTGTGTGAGAACAGGTGTTGTGTTTTTCAAATCATTTTAATCTCATTTTAGGACAGAAATCATCCTCAATCTATCAATTCACCATACACCTTGACATTCATCCCAGGTGTCTCCTCAGCTCCTTATCCCTGTGTAGATCTGGTCCAAAAGCTCCACTTTATAGCCTGTTGATATGAACCTGTCCCCTAGCTGGACCACTGCCGCTAAGATCACATGTGACTGGTGGCAGGTAGCTGGGAGGCAGCTCCCGAGTTCAACATACTCCACATCCGAGCCCCCGCATCAATCACAGCAGCAGGCAGGAGTGGGATGCAATGCCAGGGCTATTTCTGGCTCTTCCTGTCACACACGGAAAATATGCATACTCACACACACACCTGTCTCAGGCTGTTTCTTCCAGTGTCTTGGAGAGGTGGGCATATTAACAGTGGCAGGCAGTAGCTGCAGCACCCTTCACCTGTCCTGAGGAGACAACTGTTGGGGAATCAAAAATGAAATCTGTTACCTGACTCACATTGCACCACAGTGCTCATTTAAAGCTTCACCAGGCACATTTTTATGAAGTGATACAGAACTCAGAAACCTTACGACAGGCACCAATTTGGTGGAACTTCTATCCTGCCAATTCATCCAATTCGCCCCAAATGAAATGTACACTTTGACACCCGCAGAATGTATTGAACTACAACTGTTGTAATTGGTTGTAGTTAGTTTCCTTTGCAGCACTAACCCACAAATGCACATTAATACATACAAAACATAAACCTGCATTGCTCACGCAACATAAAATAGTTCTTATAAACCATTTATTAGATTAGATAAACACTCTTTCTCATTGTTCCCTGGAATATGCATTCTTGCTTGCACTTGCTGGCTACATGATCACTTTCCTCCGTCTAATCCATAGAGGAGTTGGATACTATGATTTAAGCAGCATTAACAGACTAACAGTTGCCTAGTTACCCATCCAGCATACAGAGAGCAATATTAGCATTCATTTGAAGTTGTGTGTTCTGGCAACTTGTGGAATGTAAGTCCAGTATTCACTCCCAATGTTTTGGTCACCACCATTTCCGGAGTGAAATATCTGCCTCAATTGCTCCACCATGTTTACCAGCTATATTTGCTAACCGTTAGCTGTTGCTCAGTTAGTGTGCAGTGGGTTTATCAGAATCGTATTGCTGAAAACAACAAACAAGGTTGATGAGAGTGGTGAGAGTGAACCAAAACAGTAGAGTTGTGGATCGTAAAATCTAAACAATGAGCTGAAAGATGCTAAAATGGTCTATAGAGCAGAGGGGAGCTGTTGGGTGATTGTCATCTTTTAAATTACACATACAGTAGCAATTTGCCCCTAGCAATTGAAAAGGCAGCTTAACAATGTTGAAAGTACAACCACAAAGCAAAAATATTGCCTCAATGTGGTAGGATATATTTAATATGATAGAACTCTTCTTACTGCTGTTAAATGAATTTGATAATTAAAATTCATAGTGTCTGGGACCTTTTATCTACCTAAAATCACAAGTGATGAATTCAATTCAATTCAATTCAATTCAATTTTATTTGTATAGCACCAATTCATAACAGAAGTTATCTCAGGACACTTTTCAAATAGAGCAGGTGTAGACCGAACTCTTTATAGCATTATTTACAGAGACCCAACAGTACCACCATGAGCAAGCACTTGGCAACAAGGGCAAGGAAAAACTGCCTGTTAAAAGGCAGAAACCTAGGACAGATCCTTCGGCTCTAGGTGGGTGGTCGTCTGTCTCGACCAGTTGGCGTGAGAGAGAGAGAGAGACAGACAGACAGACAGACAGACAGGTGCACAGCAACAACAGTATTGGCAATGGCAATCTAGCAGGACCATGGCAGGAGGCTCCACCAGGATCGATAAGAACCTGCGAGACGAGAAAGCACAAGAACTCCGGGGAAGAAGTGAAGTTAGTAACATGCATTAATGGGACATGAATGAGTGCAGAAAGAGAGAGGAAGAGAGGAGCTCAGTGCACCATGGGAAATCCCCCGATAGTCTAGGCCTATAGCAGCATAACTAAGGGATGGTTCAGGAGTCACCTGATCCAGCCCTAACTATAAGCTTTATCAAAGAGGAATGTCTTAAGCCTACTCTTGAATGTGGTGAGGGTGTCTGCCTCCCGAACCAAAACTGCAGGCTGATTCCACAGGAGAGGAGCCTGGTAACTGAAGGCTCTGGCTCCTGTTCTACTTTTAGAGACTGTAGGAACCACAAGTAGCCCAGCATTCAGAGAACGTAGTGTTCTAGAGGGGTAATAGGGTACTATGAGCTCTTTAAGATATGAAGGGGCCTGACCATGAAGAGCTTTATAGGTGAGGAGGAGGATTTTAAATTCTATTCTAAATTTTACAGGGAGCCAGTGCAGAGAAGCTAGTACAGGAGAGATGTGATCTCTTTTTCAAGTTCCTGTCAGTACTCGTGCTGCAGCGTCCTGAATTAATTGGAGCGTTTTAATGGACTTATTGGGGCAACCTGATAATAAAGAGTTGCAGTAATCCAGCCCTGAAGTAACAAATGCATGGATTAGTTTTTCTGCATCTGTCTGTGATAGGATGTGTCTTATTTTTGTAATATTACGTAAATTAAGGAAGGCAGTCCTGGAGGTTTGCTTTATGTGGGAGTTAAATGACAAATCCTGATCAAAGATAACTCCAAGATTCCTGACAGTTGTGCTAGAGGCCAAGGTAATGCCATCTAGAGTAACTATATCTTTAGACAGTGAGTCTCTAAGGTTTTTGGGGCCAAGAACAAGAATTTCATTTTTTTCTGAGTTTAACATCAGAAAATTGCAGCTCATCCAGGATTTTATGTCCTTAAGACATGTTTGTAATTTAGAAAATTGATTAATTTCATCGGGCTTAATCGATAGATATACCTGCGTATCATCTGCATAACAGTGAAAGTTAATGGAGTGATTCCTAATAATGTTGCCTAAAGGGAGCATATATAAAGTAAATAGTATTGGTCCAAGCAGAGAACCTTGTGGAACTCCATGACTAACTGTAGTATTTGTTGAAGATTCATCGTTAACATGTACAAACTGCGAAGAGGTGCAATACATGATGGTATCTGGAGCTAATGTTTAATCACGTTAAATACATACAATAAGAAAACCTGTCTGTATAATCTACAATAATATACATATATAAATACGTAGTTCCAGAGTACCGTACACCTTTTTCAAGGCTGTCAACACTGAAACAAGTAGACATCTTCAACAGATTAGTACCACTTTAAATGCTTCGGTCTCCTCAGTGGAATTAGTTTGAGGAACTTGTTCGCTGAACAGTAACCTGGTAATTACCTTGTGCTTTTGAGCCCTGGTCGGCCTCTCCAAGGCTTTGACTGAGGGCCTTCACTCTCAGACTGAAAAATACGTTCAGACCTTACCAAGGACCTTTAGAGATCAGAAATAGCTGCCTCTTAAGACGTGCAGAGTCCAGTCCGCTGTGAGGAGCATCACAGTGACTGATGCTTCATTTAGACGCTGCCACTGGCCTTGCCTCTAGATCTCACAGTCGGGTCACAAACACTTCATAGCGTGTCAAGTGTCAGCTGAAGTACCGTTGCTATTCTGGGCCGCTCGTTGTTTCTTGGGATTCATAATTCATTATCATCTCTGCTTAGAAAAACATGTTCACGTTGTGTGAAAATAAGACTGTTATGTAGTTTTAGGGAGAGAGCAAGAGCAAGAAAAATTACAGCTTCATGTCAATGACCCAAATGTGTTCATACAGAAGAGAAGATGGAATCTCATTCCCACAAGAAATAGAATTAATGGTTCTCCTTTAATCATGCAAATAAGTCGGTTCTTAATTTAGATATTAATTATATCTTGTAATTTGGCAAACAGCACACAAAGTCTGCCAAAGATGCCCCCTGACGCCCCTTGTGGTTTTCTCTCCCTCAGTCTGTTTCCTATCAGACTTTCAATCAAATGGAAGAGGCTTCACTAATTTAATATTGAGTGGCGAAAAGGCACAGTAAGACAGAGAGACGAATCTCACAACTTAAATAATTAGACCCTTGTCCTTCCTACAAGATGTTTGATCCCACATTCTGTTGACTGATTTTCAGCTACAGCCACTTTACTTTTGGTTCAGTATTGACACATTTTAATTGCTTTTATATTGGTGTCTTATTAGTCTGTATTACAAGATGATGAGTTTGAATTTTTTTCAACAATTTATAGTCAAGGAAATTCAAGTTCAAATTGCATGCTCTGCCTTTTCTATGTGGTTCATGTATATGTTTGTTTCTCTTCACAGTGTATGCCGATCCACGGTCATGGATTTGTCTTGGACAAGTACAAGTGCCACTGCAAGAAAGGATTCTACCACCCCAACAGAGTGGCTGTCAATGGTTTTACAAGTGAGTCAGGAACTGTTTTAGTGATAACAGATGAAATATATTGTCACTAATGTGTCATAATAAGAATGTCTAGTCCCTGTAAAGTGGTCACACATCAGAAGAACTTGTTTTGATAACTATCTCAATACTTTTTGGTGAAGGCACTGTATACTTTAGACTTGTACAATCTGGGGTTGGGAACTCACATTCTCAGAATTCAATTTGAACTACCTGTGAGCATTTGGAAACACAATACAAAAGTATATAACGTTCAAAATCATGTAACAGCTTTATAATTTGTCACGCTAATTTTAAACCAAATATGGTGACAAAAAAACCTTTTTAATGATATTTGACAGTACAGAACAGTAAGAGTTTTCCATTTAGTTTCCAGGTTTTTAAATGTACATGAACTTAAAAGGGATTTTTTAGGAGTATAATATAGGAGGATCCCTGAGAGTACAGCTTATCAAATATAGGGCCACCAGCCTGATTTGTATTTATTGGGGGGTACTTGACACCAAAAAGGTTGAGAATCATTGCTGTACCCAGTAATACCAGTTTTTACAAGGCCAATCAAGGTTATATACAGCCTTAATTTAGCCAGTACGAGTTAAAACTGGTAACAAGTTAAGGTTCCAAGGGTTAACATCAATACAATAACCAAGAAACAACTAAAAAGTCACATTCTAATGTTTCTATACACTAATTCCTCATGCTCATGTTAGTTACCAGCTATTCAATGGGGTTGGACACTCTGCTCTGTGTCCTTTATCCAGAACAACCTTCAGATGCATTTTAGGCTCATCTAAACATTTTATGAGATCACATTTCAAGTAATTTGTCAGCAAAGGTTAAAAAACAACAAAGCAGCCTGTTTGGGAGAGAGGTCTTTTCATGTAATCTATTTTCTTCTCATTTAGTAGAACTGCAGCAGATGAGCTAATTTTATAAGTTTGTGACTGTCAAAGTTGCACATAATGTTGACTATCACCTTATATATTAGATTATAGCATCTTCATTATATAACGATGGCAGTGAAAGAGACAGGCATTACTGCCCTGTCTGAAAATTGAAGTAGCCCCGTACCTGGGGAGGCTAATCAGGTTCAAGATGGGAAATATCTTTTTAATGGTGGTTACTTTCCCAGTTTATTCTGTCTGCTGTGAGTTAATTAAAAAAGGCTTTTGCACACACAGAACCCCAGTGGTCTTCACCTGCCCTCCATCACTCTCGCTGCCACACTTTCATTTCGATCCACTCTCCCTCCTGTCTCATCCCACTCAAACCTCATGCAGCATGTTCCACTGTGTCCATCTCAATTTTACCCCCTTTCTCACCCATTACCCTCCCCTCATCCTTCACTAAATTTTTTGGATCGTCTTATTTTTTACACTAAAATATTTTTCCTTCATGCACAGAAAACCAAAAAAGGCTCTACAATTTCTTTCCCAGAGCGCTGGATATCTGGGCTGTCTGCTTCTGCCTGTTTGTGCTGTTTGCTGTGCTGCGAGGGCACACAAACATGTGTGTTCATGTGTGCAAGTCTGCATGAAAGCTCAGTGTGTGTGTGTGTGTGTGTGTGTGTATGTCTTTGAGAACACAATAATAGAGAGGAGAGGCAAGCCTGTTAGTGAGGCGTAGTGCAGCAGTCTGGCCCACCATGGGGCCAATAACAAGCCTGTTAATCCACAAGGGGACATCCTTGACACTCCTTTGCAGAGAAAGCCAGTGCAACTCACTTTCCTTTGTCTCTCAGTGATCTTCCACTGTGGATCTTGCATATAAATATGTGGGAGAAGTTACTATAGCTGTTACTGCCAGAAAACTGTAAGAGAAGCAAACCAATGAGAATGAGCTGAAGGATGTGACTCATTGCTACGGAGATAAGTAGTCCTTTTGAATGGATCAATGATGTGCAGAGTCATAGCTTTGAAAAATAGGCCAGTTTCTTTTTAAAGGCAAAATCCCTGCAAATCTCTGAGACAATGGCTGCTTCCAATAAAGAGCTCCATAAAAGCTCTATATAAGTCCACCATTTGTTATCTGTCCAACCATATGGGCATCTCTCAGGGGATTTTTAAGCAAACCAATAGCCCACTAGCTTCTTGTTGTCCACTGGGTTTGTTTGGGTTTTTACCTTAGTTTACCCTGGGGGGGAACATTCACCATTGACCAAACTCCTCCACTTTTGGCAGCAGAGCAGCTTCTTTTAAAGCAGTTTGTGGCTCAGTGGCTGGTTCATGCCGCAACCTCAGTGGTAATTCTTCAATACATTTACTTTCAGATCCTGAGTCTAGCTTCCAAAAGCATAGATTTTTATGGTTTCAGCCAACCTGCCCTGTCTTTAGTCTCCCCATGGTACTTTTGAGGGATAAAATTACTAAGTTCTGTCATGTCCTCTGTGTGATTTTTACAGATGAAACCACAGTTATTAGCCTTGTACGGTATGCCAGTGACTGAACAAGGTGCAGCAGTGTTGACTTTTCATGTTCACACATATAGATCCATCTCCCTTGTGTTGACACAATGTCGATGAATCCTTGTAAGGTCAGAGAGGATAAGCATATATACACTGGGGATGCTTCAGTCTGTCACAGAAGAACTTCATCCGTTTTATCTTTTAATACTAGTCTCAACAGATCCAGAAGAAATTTCAGTATGTTGATGATACTTGTTGCTACACAATCTGCTTCTAATCAATCTATATCGATATATGATCTATAAAAAATCATGGAAACATAATAAGAAAGCATCAAAAACATTGTGTTAAAATAACATTTGCATGAACTGCATATTTACAAGTCACAAGTTTTGCAGAAACTAAATGTTTTCACTCTCAGCATAGAAAGTCTGTTTTCCTACTTTTAGAAAAACTGTTTATCCATTATTTCTAGCAAAAAAAAAAGACTATTTATGAATTCAATTTTTAGGTTTAACATCAATAATATGTATACATTTTTATAATCAACCAGCTTTTATTCAAATTAGCTGAGCTACTCCACAGTCTTGTACCCTCTGGGATAGAAGTACCCCATAGTTAGGAGTCACTCTAAAGCACAAAAGTGAGCATGTCTGCAGAGGGTCGACATGCTTTCTGATCAATGCCAGTGACAGAAAAGAGAACTGGGTCAGTTACTGAGATTTCTTGCCAGAAATATTTGG
This sequence comes from Dicentrarchus labrax, assembly GCF_905237075.1. Lineage (NCBI taxonomy): Eukaryota > Metazoa > Chordata > Actinopteri > Moronidae > Dicentrarchus > Dicentrarchus labrax. The sequence continues at coordinate 19,020,249 of NW_026136709.1, read as the reverse complement.
AACTAAACTCTCTATTTCTTAATCTTGTTTTTGACAGGGATGGGGAAAAAGGGAAAAGCTGCAGACAGCGGTCCCAATGCGGACGAGGGGTCATCCAGCGACTGCCTCCCATGCCAGCAGGGCTGTGCCTACTGTAAGGACGACACCCCCTGTGTGGCACGAGAGGACGGGGCTCTTCGACTGGCTGTGCTCTCCTTCCAGTGCCTCTGCTTGCTGATTGTCTTTGTTAGCATGGTACTCGTCTACCACTTTCGCAGGAATAAGGTATGTGTACTTGTAATCATAACAAACATTCCCTTACAGAGTTTGATGCATTTATTATAATTTAAACTGACATTGTTTTGAATGATTAATGAGCCCATAGACAGGCATTGTCATGAGGGCTAAACTGAGATTGCTACAGAGACGCTAAATCTTTTTCTCCTTTATTATTGCATTATTAAAATCTTAAAATAGCTCACCACACAGTAATATTCTCAGTTTTTTAGTTAAGTTTGAAAACTCTGCAGTGCAAAAGAGAGAACTACACAGATTCAATTTACAATTACAACATCACATCAGTTACCTGTTTGATGTCTTCTGGACCGTATGGTCATCAAAGCCCTTTGGATCAATAAACCAGTGAATCCGTATGTGGGTGGTCACGATAAAGCTTTGAAATCATTTCAAACAGCTCAGACACAGATCAATGATCAACATCAGCAACTTGGACAGTGACCAATTTGTGCAAATGAGAGCACTAAGGCAAATGTACTCTGATTTATACATCAGGCCTCTGACCGCTTCATCTTTCACAGTTTGAGTGATAATATGCAACTTTCTAACGATGAAATCTGTGTTGGTATTTAATTCATAACATATATTTGTTAAATGTGGCAGTGAGAAATGTTGATTTGGTTCAGGCTGATAATGTCATGTCCATCTAATTTAATCACTTTACTTAATAATATACTTTACACATTTCCCTGGAGGGTGATGATGTTGTCACTGCATCATCAAAAGGTGAAACTATTTTGCAAACACAAAACTTAATGCTCTGTATGGATTAAGATTTAGCTCAGGCAGTAGATATAAGCATTTCAACAAAGTATCTAAGTCTCTAAGTAATATTCAGTAGTGTGGTATGGTGCTACAACATGTTTTTTTAAATCCAGAACACCAGAAAATTGTCAGATTATTGGAATATTATTGAGTATAGTGATAATTGATTGAGATTTTTTGTGTTTCTGCTCATTAATGAGAGTGCTGTCTCTTACTGTTTATCTACTCAGCCATGGCGTCTGTTTCTATTAATATCTGCTCAAGTCTTATTCCCAACAAATTGCATCAGTTTCTACCGAACCGAAAAGATTTTACCCTGCAAATGCAGAAGGTTTCATGAACTGGCTTTTAGCTGAATCATTGATATATCAACAGTAACATTCGGTAAAGCTGTGTACTATTACTATTACCTTGTGTTGCGTTTCAGCTTAATTTAAATAAAAGTTGGCAATTCGGTCTGGACTTATAAAATCCTCTGAGGCTTTAGCTGCTATTTTCAATTAATTGACTTAATTGAAGGCTTTGTCTTTAGCGTTAGACATGTGATGATTAGCCTGAAGATTCACCGCATTGCTCACAGGGGGAACATCTAGCTGCTCTATCTCCCACACACCTGAAGACTCTGCCATTACATCAACCAGGGTTGAACAAAGGATCGCTCCCATTAATAAAGCAGATGAAACTTTTAGATACTCCAGGGCTTTGTCATAATTATGTAATCTCCATTTATGTAATCCCCATTAATCTTATCAAACTAAGTTTAGGAGCTTAGTTTCAAAGCTCTTCACAGACTTTCTGATAAATTAAAAACAGTTCATTTTCATAGACAAATTCATTTGGGTTAAAGATTTATGTTTTTTTAAAATATTTTAAATGCGATATAAAATCACTCTTCTGGTCTGCATAGCTGTGGTTAGTGTTTTGTGTTGTCTTTTGTATGTATTTTTAAATGTGGAGCACACTTCTTCTCTTTGAAAGCCCCCTCAAGCATCGTGTCAATTAGAGGACGATATGTTGTTAAATATCTTGCACAAGAAGTGCACACTCACAATGGTGAGTCCTTGAGGCGGGAGCTTTCACTTTGCTTTGTTCTCTTTCATCCAGCAAAGAAGAAAGCTTTCTTCCCCTTCTAAATTTTCCTGGAATATTATGATATCCTGCTGTTTTAGACTGGTTTAGACCTCGTGCAGTGTGAGGAGCATTTTAAAAGATATTCCAAACTGTCCTATATAAGGAAAAACAGTATTCAGTTGTAATTTTCCATTTGGATGATGGCCATTTTATTTCAAATAAGACTTTCTGCATAGTATCTTGTATAAGTGAATATAAAAATTAAAGCCAATGTAATATGTATGTATGTATTTGAATATCAACAATGGATCAAATGACTACATGTAATATACAACCCTACAGAGAATTATCACCCGACTCTGCAGTTCCCTTCAGCTCTATGTAGCGTTTTAGTTTCTTTCAGCTCATTGTTTTTTTTTGTTTTGGCATGCAATTTTAATGTTTTTAATCACTGTCACAGCCCTCATTCTCTCCAGCAACAGCACCAAACGACAGCCAGCACAGTTAGCAACTAACTAGTGAATGTACAATAATTTAGCGTTTAGCTGATGAGGAGCCAAACATTTCCCCCTAGACAAAACCAGAGCTAAAAGAAGAGTGAATATTGGACTAACACTTTGCCAAAAACACATAGTATGACCGTTTGTTGCGCATGCCCTAAGTGGCCAATAATCTTGAATTAATGCATGCAAAAATGAGAAGTTTAATCATTTGTGCATCTTTCTTTTTTGGCAGAGTATCAGAGCATCAGGTCTAGTCCTACTCGAGGCCATCCTGTGTGGAGCTCTGCTTCTCTACTTTCCGGTAAGCCTGAGCGAGAGAGAAGAGAGAGAGAGAGAGAGAGAGAGAGAGAGAGAGAGAGAGAGAGTGTGTGTGTGCACGTGCAGACTCGCTTCCTTTCATGTGCTCATTTCTTGACGTGTTTGCTGATAGTCCTCATGCCATGCTCCTTTGAGCTGAAAACAAAAATCTTCTCCTTGACTGAAGGCTGGCATTCAGGTTGACCTTCAGCACACACTGTCGCTCATTCATCTAAAACAGAATCAGAGCTCAGAACAAAGTTTCGTATCTGCAGCTACAGAGCAGGATTGTTTGCTTTGTCAGATAGTACAAACCTCAGTCCATAAATCATACCGTTGTGGTAGGTTGTTATTTTTGACAACTGCATGGAGCTGCACTAAGCAGGGTTTTCACAGCCAAGGTGTGCGTGTGATAAAATGGGACCGGCAGAGACAAACATCCCAGGGCTTGTTGGTGACCCCCTGCTAACTGTACGCAGAGCTGGCCAATGAACCCAGCACCCTGTCAACACTACCATCTGTTGACCAGCCACTCACGCTGCTTCATACAGACTGCACACATTCAGACCCTCATACAGAATAAACTCCATTACATTTTACAGTTTAATTTGACTTTGACACTTATTTCCCCAGTTTCTTTATCAAACCTGTCACTTTACAAATTTAATATGTAAATGTATTCTTAAGTCCTTTATCTTACAAGTTTGGCTGTTTTAGCCACAACCAGCCATTAACCTTTTAACACCCATCCAACTTTGGGGATCTGTTTATTGTGTATGTCACTGGTTCCAGCATGTCAAACGTGAGTATTTGATGTTTTTCTTTGGTAATTGATTAATAAAGGAAATAACTGTTAATTTAACTAATTACGGAAATAATAGTTTTTTTTAACCACAGTGAATGAAAAGACAAGTTTATTACATGTTTATAGTCATAAAACTTTTCATACTCGAAGTCTTTTAAAGTTTTACTTAGTGATAGTGTCCTGTAGGCAGAATGGTGGGCGGTAAAAGGCTAAAGGGTAAGCAAAGAAAGTATCAAAGTATTGGCCAAAGCTAGTGGATGTCTTATTATAGAGTAAGCAAATGAATGAAAACAGCATTCTTCGATTTTCACTTTTGGCATCGCTTTTCTATTGATTCCTTTGGCCCCATAACTTCTTGGTACTCCTAGTGAGGATACAACAACAACTGAACAACTGAAAAAGCCTACTGGTTACTGTAAGCTTTATGTGAGACTGAGACTCTTCATTTGATGTACAGATAACAGTATAACAGTATTGCAGATAATAACTTATTCCACTCATTATTCCTCGTGAAAATCAATCGGCCATTTTCTATCAATAAAAGAACAGTGACATTGTTTGCCAACTTCTGAAGCACCTCATTATTCTTGCAGATGACTAGACTCAGTCCAACACCCGCGTACAATCGATTTACATGAATCTACCATTATGTCTTTCTCTTGGGTGCTTGGGGCATTGGCTAATTGCAATTTAGTTGCAATCATGTGGAGCTATATGCTTAGCGAAGCAATGCAGGGTAAATGTAATTAAAGCCAACTGATTTAGAGCTGGCTAATCAATGCAATTTGCTGCGACAAGGTCCTGGAAAGTAATAATGTTTGAAATTTGCAGAGTGAAAGCAAGCTGGGAGTCAGGTTATTGGTTAGTGAATGAATGAATAGTAGATAATCCTGTATCCAGCTGGTGTAGTGATGGCACCGAATGCTAAAAATAGATTGCTTATAAAAAGATTCTACAAAGGAAACTTAACTTTGTAGCTTACTCTGTAAATTCTACCTCGTTTCAGTGCTTTAGATGTATTGAAATTCGGTCAGATTATTCAGTGCTGTTATGCTGAAATGGTCACTGTGAACACGACTTTGATAAAACATTTCAGCCTGATCATGTGAAAACAGCATCTTTCTACACGGCTCCGTGCAGCCCGCTAGATTGATCTGCACCCTGATGCATTTCCATGTCTCCCCCTGCGAATCCCACATGATCCGAGGCTGTGAGGGTGAGACGCATCACTCCCAATCTAAATATAGATTCAGAAATATTCCGCTGCTGCTGCTTCTATTTTAAATAATTCCACTGTTATTAAGCAGCAGGAGATACATCTCATCCTGCTCCCATGGCATTCGGCTTTGTGGAGTAATGCAATTCCCCCTTTTCTCTCTGTGAGTGTGTCACATGCAATAACTTCAGCCCCCCTGCTTTGAAATGAATGGGGGAGAACAGGGAGTACAGAGGGAGAGGAGAGGCAAAATTATGGCAGTGCCAAAGCCGGCTATTTCCGTCTGACTGTGGAGATGAGAGAGGGGGAGAGCGGACACGCATTTGTGATTCACAATGTGATCCCTGGATTAGCTTGCCAGCCCTGCGTTTGTTTCTTTGCAGCGTCTTATTGACGCTGCTGGGGAGGCTTAGATTGGAGTAAAGTGACAGAGTTTGGATTAATGTTGCTACTTGTTTTTTCAGATGCCACCATCTCCTCCAGTCAAGCCAGCAATACATTCAGACAAGAGTAATGAATCAGAGGCGTCGCATTGTGGTGCCACCTGGCCTCAACCTGTCAAAAGACACTCTGATAGGTGCTTCACAATGATGAGGGGAAATGCAAAAAGCCAATTAATTAAACATGATTCTACTTGTCGTAACAATATTTTTAGAATCTCATCGTCCAAACGGCAGCTCATGTGTCACACAATAGCTTGCATAAGAGGTAATGATAATGAAATAATCAGTTTATCTTCTTTTCCATATTTGCCTTTTTCACCTGACATTCTCTTTTCCCAGTCAGTTACTTTGGTTAACCTTTTGTCACTTGATTTACTGCGGTAAAGTAGTAATTATGATCGAAGCATTTGAGGAAGTCAGGTGATGTTTAAAAAGACCACAGAGGGAGGAGTTCAGAGTGGTTGGACTGCAAACCAATACATCGGAGTGCTGTTTGTTTCCCGATATTATTGTAACCATGATGACAAAGCACCCCAAACCTTAACGTCGATATTAACCTAAACCCTGATGTTTCCCGAACCTTAACTAAATCCTTTTTTAAACCCTAAATATGGTCTTTCTCTAAACCTGAAGTTGTTTTTGTGCCTTAACTTAACCAAACCAAAGTGTCATCATAAAACATTTATTTTGCAACAGCGGTTTGTAGCGGTTTTCGAAGCGCACACACAAATGATGTTGTCCTGCCGACATACCAGCATCAGATCAGAACATGTGTCGTTCTAGAGGGCAGTTACATATTCTGTTGTTTAATTTGAAGGACATTTACCCCTCACATGCAGATGTTCAGTATGTTCAAGAGTTTCCCTCAATGTCTAAATCAAGGCTGTTATATTTTAATTGATATACAGACAGGTGATAAACTAAAGTAAAAACCTGAATAAATGAGTGGAGAAACATTCCATACATGACACAGGGGGCAGAAGCTAACAATAACTTAGTTACTTAACGGCATGTAAATGCACCGTATGAGAATTATCTTCCCTTTGCTACTTCCTAACCATCTGTGTGTGCACCAGTGCAGGCTGCCCCGGAGACAGCCCTAGTTCTCTCCCTGCATGTTCCCTCCTGTGAGACATGTCACGCCTCCTGCTCTGCTGCTTATGCATTCATAAATGTTAACTGATGTAAAAGTGGTAATCTGCAAGTTTCTATTTATAATTTTGGTGACACCTTATGTGTTAAGCATTCACTGCTGTGGTGTTTTTGCAGTGCAGTTTCCCACTTCAGTTAATCAGACTTTCTTTTAGATAAAATAATCAGTTCATGGGTTTCTGTGGTTTCTGTTCAGCTGTGTGTACTTTACATGTTACCCAGATCTTCTTCTGTTTATCTCATACACACACTTGTTATATTAATAGATTGTTTCAAGAGCAATTATAAAGGAAGACTCTGGTTGCGAAAAAGCATATCCATACTGCTGAAAATGTGACACATTGCATCCTGGTCCTGTGAGAATACTGTCAGTGCAAAAAATAACGTTGATTAAATTCAGAATAAATACAGTTTTACATGGAATTTGTGCCTTTTGCATATGATCCAATCTCAATCTTTTTTGCATCAACTGCCAGAAGGGAGGGGGATGTAAACTGCAGTGTCAAGGTCAGAGGCTTTGCACAACTCAATCATCCACCTAGGGGCTTTGATGTTCTATACCTCTAACAGTGTGAGGCTAATTCTGTCTTATTTGTTCCACGCAAGAGATCACTTGTACCTCAATTCTTAGGTCAAAGACCATTTTAAGCGTTGGAACAAATTACGAACACTGGGGACAGTGTCTCGTAATTGTACTCGCCTGGCAAACTCCCTTTTCACCGTTAACCCAGTACTTTTTGATATGGGCAGAGAAGAGAGTGTGCATAAGTGTGCTGTTTAAGTTTTCAAACCAACGACCTTTGGGTGCGATTCCCTTGTCCCTCCTTCCCCATCTTTCCACCTGTCCAATCTCAGCATTGTCTTGGAGCCAAGCTGGGCCAAGGTGCCACCTCAGCCCAAGTCAGGGCTTTGCCGTGCATGGCAGGCAGGCAGGCAGGCAGGCAGGGCTTCACAGCACATCAGGGGGCTAATGAGAAACAGTATGGCCAGGGGATAATGTATCCTGGCCTGACAGGCCATGAAACACAGTCTGCCAGCCATTTCTCTCCCTTGCTCTGCTCTGCCTTCTATCCAAGATGTTCTGACACTTTCAATCTGACTTAAGTGAATCTGGAGGGTTGCTGTTTGCATTGCCAGCCTGTCCCTTCATATGCTGCTTCCCATCTTCCCTCTGTAAAGTGCTGTAGAGTCCCCCAAAACATATGGTTGCTAAGTTGAAGTTGAGGACGCACTGCTGCAGTTGGAGTGTTCCTTCTATCTACATGAGCAGAAAGATAGAAAGTACAAGAGATTGGAATACGAAAGATAGCATCACCACATGTAGGCAGGCTATTCCCTCTCTGATATGTATCTTTGCGCCCAAGCAATATGGGAATATCTCTCAGAATATAACTGGTGATGAAGAGGGAAGGGAATTGTGGGAGGCGAGCGCCAGCCAGCTCTGGTCTTGACTGTGCAGAGGCCGAGCTGGATGTAATTTACACTCAGCCCACCTCAGGGAGCAGCGGGAGGAGAAGAAACCATTACCTCCCTCCAGAAAGCTGCCCTTCCCATGTGGCAGTGAGTGTCGGCTTTCATATAAAAATGGATCCATTGCTATTACAACACCTCACCTCTACCCTGCTCCCACCTCCCACCGGTGCCTCCTCCCACTCTCTCATACCGAAGGTGTTTTGTAGATTAGAAAAAAAGAAGAGACGGGGAATGAGCAGGAGATGATGACCAGAAAAAGCGGGCCATGGGCGGACCGGATGGCTGTCACCATTTCATGTCAAAACATTAAAAGTAGCACGGGAGCTTTGTTGTGACAGAATGATTCCCGAGGCTGCACCATCCCATTCTCTACTCAGATGGAGACAGACGCACTAAATGGCTGAAAGTCATTTTTCTCTCCTTTAGCTGGGAGCAGTTTCCAAAGAAACTGTGATAACAAAAGGCTGAAATTTTATACCGTCTGTTCCTCTGACTGGGACTGGCTAACGTTTTTTAAATCTAAAAACTGATGTGTTTATGCCACATCATTGACAGATGACTAATATATGATATTTTATTTTGGCATTTTCAATTCAGTAAGTGCTCCATTAGTATGAGGTTGCTCTTCTAGACGTCATTTCTGGCAACCCCTCATAATGATTCACCATTCAAACCATAATTTAAAATTTCTACTAAGTCTCACAGACTCAATTCAGGCATTGAAACCATTTGGGTCACTTTATCAGCATCTTAAGTTTATTAAGTTTGGACCACATTCATTTAGAGATATTAACAAAATTAGACTCCATACTGCAATTTCCCGTTGTCCATCAGGTGATTTGAGAGCACAAAAGGATATTTCTTCATGGTACAAAATAGGAAGCAACATTTATATGTGTGAAACTATAGTGGAAGAGTGGTGACTTATCATCTTTGAAGCAGAATGTAGCAGGGTTTATGGAAAATGTAGACAAAAACATAAACACTAAATAGCGCCATTGGTATGAGATTGAGAACAATAGACATCACAAAGACCTACAGTAAGTTTACAGTTATTAGAGCAAGACAACAATTCATTTGAGCATTATCATGGAGCACGTTCACCAGTCAACATCCAAGTGCTGAAGACCAAAAAACAGAGCTAAATGAGAGTGAATATTGGGCTTTCATCATGTGGTCAGAAAAACAGTGAACAGTTCACAGTGAACCCTAGTGTCTCATGGATGTGTAAATAAGCAACGGTTTGCTATAGCACATTACCCATAAAAACTTTATAAGGAAATAAGATGTTAATGTTATGTTTATAGCTTGTTTTCCTGCTCCCAAGCCAAAAAAATCAATGATTGCGGGTTTAAGTATAGCACTTAAAAACCAGAGTTCAAAAAATATATCCAGAGTGTGTGCACGCAAAAAAGTGGATGTGCTGTACACTTATTGAATGTGCAGGTTATCTGGAGATTGTCAATGTCTACAGACAAAACGTAAGCAGGTCAACAGCATACTGTTTGTGATGTAGGATAACAAGACTTAGAGTATATAGAAAAACAGACCACGGTATTTTTACTCTACTACACGCAGTACACAAATTTCAAGGCATTGAGGGAGAGGTCTATGTAATCAATACCCTGTGGGACCCTGACCTTCACGATCAATCCTTGAAGCTTTCACCCTCTGCATCGACCCCCCGTGCACACACACATTTGCATTTTTATTGTCTACACATTACAAGTTAATTACACACTGCTGCTTTCCGGTGCTCTTTGCGCTAACTGCATTAGTCTAATAAAAGAATCCACCCACTTTTTTTTTTTAAGTGTTATTTGTTGAATATCTCCGCCTCGCCCTACAGCGAGAGCTAATTATCTAAAGCGGTCTAGCACAAAATTATTTGTGTATGCTCTGTGGTGCATCCAGTTGGGCGTCAGATTTTGGTTGTGGGTGTGTTACCATTCTCACATAAAGCCTTTGGGTACTGCAGAGTGCCAGAGTTTGTGTTTTCATGACATTAAAGTTAAGTGCTTACATAGCTGTGTGGGGTAAATCTGGTTTTTATCTGTACTCTAGTTAAGGTCATATGTAAGGTCTCAAACAAACTAGGCTGTACAATGTCTCGCACACCCACGTCTAAAAGCAAAAATGTTGGTACTTTTTCTGAGTGGCCACAATCAAAAGAATGGTGAAAAGCCTGTGGTCATGGAAATAACACACACTTTTTTGACAGTCACTCCTCAAAGGCATTTTATGCTGTTGGATGCATGAAAAGTGACAAAAGTAGCTGTGTGAAGAGAAGAGTGCTTGAAAGAGAAGTTAAAACCCTGCCTACTCTAAAGCAAGACTGTGAGACTTTTTCAAGAGGAATTGACACATTACAACAATTCAATTAAAAAACAATGGCACATACCTGCTCAGTTCAACTTGTTTTACTGCACCTGGTATGACCTGTAGTCTCTTGTAAACAGCATTCTCTATGCACCTTCCAGCAGTACGCAGCTGAATCAGGTGCCTCTCAGTTTAAAGGATGGCAAACCTCAGGGTCTGGAGATTTCATCAAAATGGACAAATCTTTTGGATAGTGGGTGGGAGCTGCCAAATCTCTTGTGGGTGTTTCGCTTCGCTTCAACTCAGCAGTAGTTTCTTTTTCTTCAGTATTACCCAAATACTGCCCTAGATGAAACATCATTGCAACATCTGCAACATTGTTTTAAATTATATAAGTAGTGTGAGAAGCAATGGTGCAACAGAACCGAGTGTTGAGTTTAGTTTAGATTACTTTATAATCTGATCTATATTTCTGTTCAGCTGGTGCAACAGGCCGCTAACCTCCCCTGTCTCCTTTGTGCTTCTATAGTATAAAAGGTTACAATGAGGGCAGGAAATTGTCAGAATAAACACATAACTCAAAACAAAAGTAGAAAATCAGCTTCGGTGAGTACAGCAGAGTTGAACACAGAGGTAGCCAACATCACAACAACTCCCTGGAAAGCTGCTGCTCGCACCACAGCTGGCTGGCTGGCTTGCGTCACCATCGTATCAACAGGGACAAACTCTAGCGGGTAACCAACCCACTGAGTCTCTGTGTGGAGCCAGCTGGTGGGTGCTGAAATGAGAGATGATTAGGAATGAAAGATAACTGCAAATTAAGTGACTGAGTGTTGATTGAATGAGTAAGTGGGTGAGCGTGTGAATCTTGCTCTTGTTATGTTTGTCTGTTCTTTTAGACTCCCATCACTCCTCATTTTACCACTGATCATCGTTAAACATCCGGAAAGGTAGATGAAACAATAAATGAATGATAAACTGCCCTTCATCCACACCATCACAGGTTAAAACCCCAAACAACAGCTTATGTTCCCATCAACAGCTATCATGTCCTGTCATTGTTCAAAAACAAAACACTGATCAGCCACCTGCTTAGTCACTGTCCTACCAGTCAGTCTTGATAAGATCATTAACAAAGCCCCTTATATGTATTATACCATCTTCTGTCAGGTTAATAGCTCTTTCTCAACAGCCCATGTGCATCCTCAATAAAGGATAATGTCAACTGATGCATTATTTAATGCTAGTTTATAGACCTTCCGATGGGATGGAGTGAACTTTAAAGGACCAGTGTGTAGGATTTAGATAAAAATGGCTCATTCTGAGGTAACAAAAACACAAAGATTCTTATTTTCAGGAAATTATACACGAATGAAAACATAGTTATGTATATTATATTACATTTCTGCCAACAGATCCTCCTAAACGTTACACCTTTAATATTTAGATTAATAGTTTTAAATGTATGGTCACTTTGGAGGATGTAGCTTTAATGCATTATACTGACAGCTGTTTCTATCATTTTTTCCTTCCATTTACATAAATGAGGGTAGGCAAAATAACAGAAATACTTTTCTGTAATAAAAACTGAACATTATAACCTTCATGAAGGTAAGATTCATTGCAGGACTGTTGTACTAGACTGCATTAGTTTTAGCAAGGTTTATCAAATAAATTGACAACCAAGTTTATATTACCCTGTAGAAAGTAATGAAAAATGGGAAAATCAGATATTTTACTTTATAATTGCACTTTGAGCTTGCTACAAATCACAGAGAAAATATTTTAAACACTTTTTTGAGATGCACTTATTTGCATTCCTGCCGAGAGTTATAAAGCTGCAGCCAGCAGCCGACTAGCGTAGCTTAACATGAAAACTGTCAAATCTGCCTCCCCTCAAAGCTCACTAATTAAAATGTAATATTTAATTTGTATAATCTATATTTCTTGGACATTGTTTCTTTACAGATCAAACAAACAAGTTATACCGTGTTAATTTGTGAGCTTTACAGGTGCTGGTAGGGGGATTCTCTTCCCTTTGACTAAAGCCAGACTAGTTGTTTCCCCCTTTTTCCAGTCTCTATGTTAAGCTATGATAACTGGCTGTTGGCTCCAGCTATATACAGTACAGATACAGTATGAGAGTGGTATCAATTGACGCATATATTAAAATATATAACTATTCCTTTAAATGTTTGGATGACTTCATTACTTAGTAATCAGGTTTTCTGCAAACATCTGGTCTAAATTTCCTCTCCTTAATGAATAGTAATGGAGAGGTTTGCTGGGAAAAAAGTTCTGGGCAGAAGGTTTATTATGAATAATTATGAAGACAGATATCCATGAAGGAGTGCTTCCGTCAGCCAGTTAGCCCCTGTGCTTTCCTTCAGTTGTGCCATAGTGCACTTTCACAACTTAAAAAAAGTTAAGTCTGCTTATGGAAGCTAAATCTTCTCAGGTGTTCGTCTGTAGAACACACTGTTCTGTTTTGTAGTTTCCACATGATAACACTTTGTTTTGGAGGGCGGATGCAGAGCCAGGTTGTGTTAAGTCAGGTGTCTGGGGAAGGTGGAGACCGGGTCAGCAGATGAACATAATGATCAGGGCAGACATCCAGCTGGGACGTGCTCACCTGCCTGCCTGAAACTAAAACTGTCCTCCATACTAGTTATGAAATATGTGCCATTTTGAGTACAGCTTTAAAGAACTTAATTGGAATTGTTGCACTGTCCAAAAAAGATGTCCAATATACCATATGTATCTGATATTGTTGAAATGTAAATGTAAGAGGGCTGCTGGATGTTGGCAGCGCTAACTCAGCATTTCCATAAGCCTTTACTCATGCTGTAACTGAGACAAACAGGGGGAGGCAGGCTGAAGAGTAGTAAGTGTGTTGATAATTGTCTCCTCGATATTGATGTCCATTAGATAGGTATACAGCACCCTCATCCTCCAGCACGCACATACACACACACACACGTTCGGGAATAACACCCGATCCTTTTCCGTTCCCACAGCGCTGAATCTAAGATTCCCAGCACTTAGCATTGATTATTAATGGCAGGTTTCAAAAGAAAAGGGGGGCAGAATCTGATCTTACTCTTTATGCACACTGGCGTTAAGAGAAACCTGTCAGAGGTTCAGGGCCAGTCTCTTCCCAGAAACCCTGCAGATGGAAAGTGCATGGCCTGTGTAATGAACTTCTGCTCAACGTTGTGTGGACTGAGGGTCATGACAGTGTTTGAGGACAGTGACTATGCTTATTTCTATCCATAAAATATGAGTAATGACATTGATGATTTCTAGCAGTTGCTCACTTTGTAAAGAAGCTTAAACAAGAGTTTTTCATGTTCTCTATCTTAGTTTATCATGTTAGCATGCTAAAAATAGCTAATTCAATCTAAACAAAAAGTACAGCTGATGCTTAGTGGAATGGTTTTCGTTTTCAGGTATTTAGTAATAAAACAAAATATTGTGACAAATTAAAGTTTGACCTGATAATGGCGCTTGAGGAAGTCAGAGGATTACCAACGTTATTACAATTCATTCTGACAGTTAAATGAATTTCTGAACCAAATGTCAGGCCAATTAACGCAACAGTTGTTGAGATGTTTCACTCAAAAATCTAAATCAACCTCACACTGGTGCTGGAGGGGATCACCAAAGTCATCATGATCATCTGTCCAATCATCAAATATATGTCAAGATATTTCAGCCGGGGACAAAGTGGTGCACAGAAGACCAACAACTGACATTGCCATCCTCAAAGCTCTGGTGCCAATGTGGCTAAAAATCTAATAACAGTCAGTTAGTCAATCAGTATGGAAATCTCCCATGATCCTATCTGCTTTTCAAGTGATCCCATGTGGACTCCCCATCTTCAACATTCAGCAGTATACTGACACAGGTCTAATTGCTAACAGTTTTTCATGCTTAGAGGGTTTAGCATGACAAAATGTTTAATTATAAAGTAAAGGTAAATGCCAGCTCACATTATGTGGGCCAAGGAACACATCCCAACCAAAGTGGATTACAAGAGACAGAACTAGTCCTAATGTCAACATTATTTTCTGTCATAACCTACTTTACTGGCTTTTTGTTGGCAGATGTGAACAACTAAATCTTAAGTGCTTCCATTGTGGTTTCAAGCAGTGAAAACAGGTGAGATCTCACCATTAATGGAGAAGCTTAAACTGCTAAACGTGTTAAACAATTTTATGACGACTCATTCGGACCAGTTGGAGTCGGCCCAGGAGGGAGCAGCTGATAACACCTCCCCGTCTCAATCTCATCACAAACAACATCAGCCTTAAACTGGCAAGTGATAGATATCTAGCTGCTATTTTGTAGTTTATCTGAAAAGGAGTCATGAGCTGTGTTTTCCCCTGGTGCATTTTTACTCATCTTGCTGTGCCCTCTTCCGTCCCTGTGGACCTAAATGTGCGTCAGCGAGTTGCTCAGTGCCTGCCCAGCACAGGATAAAGAGATATCCTCTCCTCTCTATTAAAAAAAAGAAAAGATTACACCAAGGAGCAGTCATGCATTGTTATTTAGATATCTTCTGTAACCTCACTGATGAGTTTTGGTATCCATGGATGGTTTGAAATATAGTTTTAGAGGCTTTTCCATTCCCCATAGAGTAAAATTCTGCATGAAACACCATGTATGCATTTGAGATTAACAACTAAGCACTCATCTATTCATTATTTGCTCTGTGCCACATTCCCTTTGCAAAGCTGAGTCAACTAGAGCAAGCTTTGTTTGAGTCAGAAGTTTCTGTGTTTGGTCGGCCAGCGTCTGTGAGCAGATGAGGATGTGGGCCACCCTTTTTCCCATGAGGCCCACCGTGTCCCTAGACTGACTCAAACCTAGTGAGCAAAAATATCCACATGCCTGCGTCTTCTCCGCAGCCTGAGGGAACGTAATAATGCCTCGGCTAATCCGATTAACATTAACAATCCCACAGGGGAAATCGCTGCACATCTGCAACGGACAGATAATTATGTTGCCTCAGATGTTTGTTTCTTCCCTTTTTGTGTGTTTGTTTTGCCGCTTGTTATGTCTTTGGAAGACCATCAGTATTTTATTTTTTTGTCGGCTTGGATGGGCACCATTTCAGTGTGTTTCTAGGTCTTTGTAGCGAACACGGGTGGATGCCCTCCTCCTTGTCTCAAGGGCAAGCTTTGCATTATGTTAGCAGGCTTAGATGGATTTTTTTTGAGTAATGCCAAGGATGGTTATAAAATGACTCTGCACTTCACTGTTGTGTTGTTGTGTTCTATCTTGTTTTAACTATTATGGCCAAAGCAGTTCATGAATTTTCTTTTTGATGTATGATAGGATTTTCTTGAGAAATAAAGTTTTACCTCCATCAATATTAGTCTTAATTGCAGTTATGGTAGTACCAGTAGTAGTCGCAGTAGTACAACACATAATTACAGTGAATCAGTTAAAAGTCCTGAATCTATAACTGGTACAACTGTGATTAAATGAATGAATTAAGAAAAATAAATGTTAACGTTTAAAAAAATATGAATCATTACATTTGACATTTGAAAAATCTGTCCGTATATTGTGATAAATATATTGTGTGTGAAATTGCATTTGATAGTTGATAGTTTTCTGTGGCAGAGAAGAGTTGGATCTCGGTCCTGCTTGACCCCCACTGCTAATATTTATGTTATTATTATTATTAATCATTACTCATCATTCATCATCATCATCATCATTATTAGTCATTTCTACTAGTATAGTTGTTACGGGTGCTATTGTTATTGGCCCTCCCTCTCACCCCTCTACCCCCCTCTTCATGTCTAAACCCTACTGGTAGAGACGGCTGCCCACCTAGAGCTCTCAAAAGGACATTTTTCCTTAGCACTGTCGACAAGTGCTTGCTCATGGTGGGAACTGCCGGGTCTCTGTAAATAATTTCATAAGGAGTACGGTCTAGAGCTGCTCTATTTGAAAAGTGTCCTGAGATAACTTGTTATTGATTTGGCACTACACAAATAAAATGTAATTGAATTCAAATAATTTAACAAGGTTTTGAAGATGGGAGCGCCTTGCCAAATTCTAAAACAGGACAGCCGGAACAAACCAGCATTTAAACAAGATTACTCCACCGAGAGTCGTCCACTGAGAGGACAATCAGGGAGCAACTTCCCACAACTTTTCTCAGGAATAGAGGGCCTATTATTATCGAGATTGAAAAGACTCACAGTTAACTTACTTGTTTCTTACTTTGTTTGTTCACACAACCTTATTGTTATTTACATCTGTCCTGTTGCAGGTTGGAATTCTCTATTTCCAGCCGAGTGTTTTCCGCTGCATCCTGCTGCGATGGGTTCGACTGCTCGGTTTCGCTACCGTCTATGGGACACTGACTCTTAAATTGTACAGGTAATACACATGCATTACACACACAACGTCGTTATCCTTCCCAGGCAATGCCTATTGGATTACACTGACCTCTTTAAGTGCAATTACACTGTATTACATCTAAATTCCTTGAGCCTTATGAAGTGTTGAGGCAGCGTGTTTCTCGGCAAATTCATCACCAGACTACACTGCTGTATGTGTTTAGAGGTGGATTCACTGCCTCATTAAGTGGAAGAGGGAAATGCCAAGTAAAAGTAATTAAGAAAACACAGGGTGCTTTGGCCCCAAATTATCTCCATATATAATGTAGTATTGAATGATGGTTGGCAAGAGACAAGCCGAGAGACGAATGTGTGTGAGATCAGAGGACGGAAAAGGACTGCTGGAGGATGCAGCGAGGGAGAAACAAGAGGGGGTTATCTAGCACTGAATAGCCAATAATGAGCCAGGGGGTCTGCTGTATTTAAAGTAATACACTTGAAATTGTTCATCTGTGGGGCTTTTTGTCAGGCGAATCTGTCAAAAAGGCCTAATGAAGATGCTGATTAAGAGGATGCGGCTAATGCGAGCGATAGCCGAGTAAACCCTTAGAGGTGTAAGTTAACATATTGCACAGATCAATTTTTGATGGGGGGCTCATTAGTGGGGAGCGCAGTGGACACTTCATCAATGTGCGTGAAGGGCAGAGCCTAAGAATAGCGATGGCTGGTCGTGTTTGAGCAGAGTTTCATTCCTATTAACAGTCTTTGTGTTTGCAAATTTAATGCCACATGATGTCATGTAGTAATAATGATGCATTTCAGAGCTGGAAAAATAATTCCTCCTAATATATGCTATACTTCAGCTCTTTAAAAAAAACAGCTATAGGGCATGTATCATGTACTGGATCTAACATCATGTAAGATATCTGCATTTTTAACTTTTTAAAGGCCCAATGTGTAACATTTAGGAGCATCTATTGGCAGAAATGGAATATAATATTCATACGTATGTTTTCATTAGTGTATAATCACCTGAAAATAAGATGTTTTTGTAACCTCGTTAAAATTTTGGGGAATGCACTGGTATGGGATTGTTACTCGGTATCATCAGATATCCTGAATTTAGGTACTCGAATCAGATTGTGGTCATGGTTAAAAGAAACCAATATAGACTTTCAGTAGGAAATGGGATGCAAACGGTAGTTTCTGGTGTTAACGCCTCCTTGTGATGGTTTGCAGCCCTAATAACGATGTCACACTACATCCTCCTTTGCATCTGAGATACGAGTCATTAGGTGAGGTCCTATTCAGACAAACTTAAACATTTTGGACAAATGACCAATTGTTCTCCTCAAACAGTCTCAAAGTTTTGGTGTGAAACTCTCACAATAGTTACTGACTGCTGTAGTGTTTTACATTACATGTTCAGTGTGTCATAAACAAAGCCAGAGGTACAGTAACATCAATATACCAGAATGCATTGCAACCGCAAAAAAAGTTGTGTTTTAAGTAAGAGTGCTTTTATTGATTCAGAAACTTTCCCTTTCCCTCTAGCACTTGTTTGTCGTTGTCATCTCGTATACCTACATATAGTGAAGGCAGGTTAAGGTACAGGCTATAAGGGTTGCTTATTCTGGGAAATGGCCTCAGGCAGGTTTGGGGTAAGAGGATAGAGAAGCAGAGAGGGTGAAAATTCTCCCTAATTGATGCTGTCTTTACTGCTTGAAATGATTCTGCCATAATCTACAATGATTTATTTTTGTAACGTTCTCCCTTTCACAGGGTGCTGAAGGTGTTCCTGTCCCGTACAGCCCAGAGAATCCCCTATATGACCAGTTGGCGAGTGTTGCGTCTGCTGGGAATCATCCTGCTCATCGTCTGCTGGTTCCTTGTGGCTTGGACATCTGCCGTCTGTCAGAACCCGGACAGGAAGTTGGCTCTCATCGATGTGGGCTACACGCCCAACGGACTGCAGTTCAGCATGTGCCTGCTGGATCGCTGGGACTACATGATGGCTGTCGGTAAGCCCAGCTACTGCCCTATGCCTCCATAGGGTGTTGTGAATAGATTTAGATACACAGAACGCTGTGTGTGCCTACCAGAGTGAGAAAACTCTGGTTATCTGAGGTGTTCATGGCATAAAATCAAGCTGTAATTTGTTAGGCGTGATAGCGTTTGGAGTTCAAAGAGAGTGAGAGAGACAAGAGTGAGTGATGAGATGAAGGTGAAGTTGGATGACAACTAAGAAGGTTTGCCTCCATCTACATTTGGCAATGCTCTTATGTTTCCCAAAAGTAGACATTAATCCTCTCCACCAGTGCTACACTCTTGGATGCTTGCTTGTGTTGTGTATTGAGAAGAGGGCCACCAGCAGCAGATAAAAAACAGATGAGAAATCAAAGAAGCTCGGAGGGAAGCAGCGTCTCGCGTTGAGGAACTCTGCATGCTGTTTTACATCTGCTGACTCAGGCTTCATGAGGAAAGAACCATGGTCTTTTTTTGACTGGGGAAACAGATGGACCCCCAGCAGAGGCTACATGCTGTGATACTGTATACTGAAGGCAGATTTTCATCCAGTTTATTAGGAGGTAAAAATAGGCTGGTAATAGCAAGGTACAGCTCTGACTACACCTACATACTGGTCATAAATTACACACAAAACCAGACGCAATAACTCTTCCTGATTTAGAAATCTGCACCTGCAAACACTCACAGTCTGTGGTCTAATTGTAGATACATTTTACATGCAAAGGCTAAACAAACCAGCAAAGATTTATTGTGGTTCACAACAAAACTGCAGTTTCAGCATTGCAATGATGTGTTAATTTAATCTAAAATATTATATTTGATTTAATTACATTTCTCTCATATTCTTTCTGACCCACCAGCATTTCTTATGTCACAGACCATTGGTTCGTGTGCTGTAAAAACTTAACTCAGGTCAATACATTTTAGTCTGTAATTAAGTTCTTTATGTATTATTTTGTAAAATATTTGTAGTAGTATCTAAAAAGTTTTTTGAATTGTTACTTATGACTATTAATGGTTAATACATTGTCTAGGGATGCTTTATATATTTATAACAGGAAAATTAAAGATTGCTTTGGCTTGTGGCCATTGTTCTCAAGTGTCTTACCTTATAATTACGTTAATAAAGGTTCAAAGGTTTCACACTTTCTAATAAGTTATCAGCAAGAGTTAACTAGTCATCTGCAATAATAAATGTTATAATGTTGTTGATAAAAAGCTCAGAATGCTCTGAATAAGCTAAAAGAATCAAAGCCTCATGCTGGTTGAGGACAAGTTTTTGACAACCTGGCAAAACCAAGTTTTATTTCTCTAAAAAACCATCTTATTTGTTCTTGTTTTAAAATGTATTATTATCATTGGACAGATGATTGTATAGCGGCAGACAAGAAACAAAAGTACTATTCTTAGAATTGGTTTAAATGTTCAGTCAGATTGTTTTATTTAAGGTTTTTTGGCTCAAATATAACCAAAAATGGTTGACAAGATGAAGATTTTGCCATCAATAGCTGGAAGCTTCTTCCATTGATTGGGGACTTCCTGGATGCATTTAGATGAAATCCGTCTAAAAAGTCTGAATCTTCTGAATATCCTGATGCACTGTAGATCTCCTTTCTTTAATTTTAGATATTTTGACCTTCACATGCCCTCACACAACCCTAACAAAATAACACTTACTATAACTGGACAATTACATCTAATGCTTATTGTTGTAAGAAAGATGTGATTAACCTGACAGCTCCACAGTTCAAGCAGACGACACTATAAATGTCAAAAAAATAATGGCAACAGGTTTTCATGGAAAAAGCAGTGTGTTTATTGCCTTGGAGTTGGCTACCTAGGAGACATTGCATGTGGTTGCCATGGAGGTGCTCTGGGATTCATTTATTGTCCAGAGAATACAACCACAGCTGTTTCAAATGGGTTTGATAGCTTCTGTTGAACAGGGCATTTTCCTGTGTATATATGCTGTACAACAGTTTGCACCAGCTCCATGAGAGCTTTGAACTGTGAAGTGGCTCGCTGGTGGGTTCCCTTTTTTGGTCTGTATAGCCATTGCACTGCTTAGACATTATTTTCTGGCCTGTTCATTGTGTTCACCACCTCTTTCTCATTCCTGCTTCACAGCTGAGTTCCTCTTCCTGCTGTGGGCGGTCTACCTATGTTACGCTGTGAGGACGGTGCCATCTGCGTTTCACGAGCCTCGCTACATGGCCATCGCCGTTCACAACGAACTTGTCCTGTCAGCGATATTCTATGTCATCAGGTAACATCTCCTCCCTCTAGTCATCCTCAGAGGCTTTACAGTATATGTAAATTAAAATGAATCCCAAGTCTACTCTCTCACCTTTAGTGGCGTCTATCCATGCAGATAGTTTGGTTTTATTTGTGCGTGTTTGGATATGTTGTCCCTGCTTTCCAAATAAAATAGAGGTGAATGGAATTTAATTTATTGCAAAATGTTCAATGTGAACATTGAAAAATTATATTTTAAAATAACACGAAATTTAAAGTTTATCTCAATACAGCTGCAGGGCTGCACTAGACGTGTTGGTGTACCTTCCAAAGAACATGTTTCACATTATATCGTAACATAATAACAGTCACATCATTACATTTGCTTCACTGGTACAGTAGCTTGCCAATGCAAAGCTTCTTACTCTTTTATAAAACTCACACTAAAATTCACTTTTAATTGATTACATAAAATATATTATAATGTATTGCAACATTGTAACATTAACATTTTTGTATCATTTGCATGAAAATACCCTTCAAATTAAGACAATCACGGCATTAATAGATATCAATTCTTGTGCAGTAACCCCCACTCATCTATAGCTCTAAAGAGGATAAAACAAAAATAATTACTAACAAAAATTACTTACTTACTTACTTACTTACTTACCATACAGATGCTGTCACTTGCATTCACAACATGTTCCACATTTACTAGCTCCATACGTAATAACATAGTCATTGATTTGATCTCTGCTGTTGTCATTTTGACGTGTATGCCCTCCAGTAGATTGTCTCATTTCCATCACATATAGGAATGAGGCTCCGTTCATCTGGGAGTTGTTTTTTATTGTAGTGAAATCATCCCTCTCCCTCCAGTATACATGTCAAATAGCTGCACCATGCAGTTTATAAATGAGACATTTCAGCTGACACCGCCACAGACATTCCTAGCTGGAGTCCCCGTAATTGAGAGCTCAGCTCCATCACATTATTTACTAATGAACCATGTCAGAATGATTTATGCTTTTTTAGGACAGCATAAATAGCTTGAATTATTGGCAGCCATATTCCAGTTACAAATTAACATCCATTACCAATAAATTGTGTATCATCGACGTATAGCCCGATAGTTTCTCAGAAGAAAGAGTTTTTAACAGTTTTGAAAGCATTTGAACATCTGGCTCTTTGTAATTTCTTTGCCAGCTCCTTTTATCTGCCTCTTTAGCCTTGTTGTGAGGCTTTTGTCTGCAGAACATGGCCAGATGAGACCCCTAATAAATTGGAAAGTTGCCTGGTGTGGCTAGTTATTCTGACTGGCGGCCATCAGAGACCACCGTGTACACTGGGGCTTGTTAGAGGCATTTGTGTTACTTGCAGAACCAGCTATTTGATCCCACAGTGACCAGTTAAAACTCAGACTTCCTTCTTCGCTGTGATAGTCATCAGATTTTATCCAGGTCCAGGTGTGAATTTGAAGCTGAGAGAAAATGAAAGAAATGTAATAGCTGGAGGTCGAGGCCTGAGTGATGGGGAGTTTCAGTGAGACGCTGCAGGCTGAAGGGAGACAGCATGCCAAGGTTATTAAATCCTCATCTGCACAGAAACTGCTCACAAAACATGAATGAGGGAAGACTTCAAAGCTTTGGGACATTTCATATGCTGGACCTTTGCCTTCATTTATGCCTCCAAGCTATTACCACAGTAACTGTTCATTAATTAGCCATTTGCCAACTTCAACAGCGTAATGAGCCTGCTAGATGACATTTGCTTGGATAGAGGCTCTCTAGTGGTTAAATTAGCATCTGACAGGACATACCTTCATACCCTTAGTGCACATGGGGTCTCACTATGCTGAAAGCCTGTTAGTTCTTTTTAAATAAAAGGCTACAACTACTCCTCACATTGCTATTGTTTCTGCCAGTAATTATCTCATTTTCCACCAACTACTGCGCCACAGTCAGCCCAGTGTGTTACTGTCTGATGTATAAATAGGCCGAATCTTGTGACCAGATCAAGGTCACTCCCCTTTATTGTGAAAGAATGAGGAAAATATCGTGTCCTTGCTGGCAAAGGGATCACCCGAGTGGAACATTATATGAGGCAGTGGAATTGACGCCTAGACCGACTGTGTATAAATCTACTTTGGCTGAAAACACATTAAGTCTGCTAGTGTCTGTCTCTCCAGGCTCCATCTGTATCTAAGAGGTTTACTGCAGACAGAGCAACGTGTTTGAATATCACAGCATAATTTAGTCATACTTCACTGCATTTACTGTATGTACATTTGGATTTGACTACAGCTATTTTAAAAATGTAAGGATGTGTGTATTTACAAAACTCTTGTACTGGAGAAAATGTGGGCATAGATACTAAAATACACTGTCAGTGAACGTGGTGAGGTTGAGCAGCTTGATGAGTGACACATAGCCTACTGTAGTGTAACCAATAGTAATGCATTCTGCAGCCAGTCAAATATTTAACACTAGCTAAACATCTGGATATCCCTCCTCTTGTATTAATTCAATTATTTGATTTGAATTGTTTCTCATGTCCTATATATCTTTCCTCTCTGTTTTCTTTTCACATCCTGACAGGTTCACTCTTGCTCCGGAGCTCCATCCAGACTGGATGTTGCTACTGTTCTTCACCCACACGCACTTAACTGTAACAGTAACGCTGGGTCTACTACTCATCCCTAAGGTAAACTTCACAAGTCATTTTTCACATTTTACTCACATTTTGCTTTTGTTTTTTTGCCAAAATTACAGAACAGCCCAACAATTTAACAAATGCAAAATTAAATTGTTGTATTTGTAATTTTAATTGAATTTGTTAATATTTAATTTTGTTTTATTTTACTCTCAACATTTTCCTGCCTTTGTCTTCTTGTTCAAGCACTATGTAACTTGATTTTGGGATTGTATAATTAAGTTGCTTATTGTCAAAAATATACATTAAAAGACCAAAACCAACAAGGAATTAATCCAAGTAACAAGGTTGTCTGTGTATCCAGAGCATTATATATATATATATATTTTGTCCAAAAACTAAAGTTAAAAACAGTGAGCAATCTTGCATCCTGCTGCTGTAAATACTCACTAGTGCACCAAAGGTTTGCGCAGATGAAAATAGTACCAAACAAATGCACTTTCTACTCCTGTTTGAGTAACATTAAGAACCACAGTAGTCAGATTTCAATAGCTTCCCCACTGTCAAGAAACTAGATTTTTCAAAACAACCAATTGTTCTTCTTTATGCCACTCCACCAGTTCCTGTTTGCTGGCACGCACATGAGAGATGATATAGCCTCTGAGGCCTATGAGGACGAGCTGGACATGGGTCGTTCTGGGTCGTATCTCAATAGCAGCATCACATCAGCATGGAGCGAGCACAGTCTGGATCCTGAGGACATTCGGGTAAGCGATGTTTCCTTTAACCTTTCATTTTCTATTTTATAACCTGGTGAAATCTGTTGAATCCTCCAAAAATACTGAGCAATGGCAGTTTTTTATTGCAGACACCTGACGAAATGGGCCATCTCAGTTCTATTAATGGCTGTGGCGTAAGGTCTTGCGACAGTCTTTGGGAAAAACGTACCAACGTGAGCAGAGATTTCTGTTTGTCTGTTAGAGCTGAAGAAGTCTCTCTATCAAAAGATTTTTTACAAGCCTATTTACCAGAGGGAATGATCTTATGATGACATCCTGCTACTTGAGAGCATTCATTGTATCGGTTGGGCATAGAGACCTGAGCTTTGAGGCTGTTTCAGACCTAACATTAAAACATACACCGTTTCCTTATTTGATGCTGTCCAAGACTGTCCTGTCTTTGCTTTTTTCAGCACGCATGTGATATTCCGTAGTGCATCATTTAACAATGTTAACATTTGTAGTCACGTGTCATGAATTTGTACTGCATGTTCTCTGTGCAGTAGAATGTCTGCTTTTTCGTAACAGTGTTTTGATTAGAAATCCCTTTTTTGAGTTATTTGTTCTAAACAGGCAACTGATCACTTTGCGTCTGTCCTGTATGTAGGAGGAGCTGAAGAAACTGTACTCCCAGCTGGAGATTTACAAGAGGAAGAAGATGCTGGCAAACAACCCTCATCTCCAGAAGAAGCGGAGCTCCAAGAAAGGTTTGGGTCGTTCACTGATGAGGCGCATCACTGAGATTCCAGAATCGGTGCACAGGCAATGCAGCCGTGAAGACAAGGAGGCTGGGGAACATGGGAGCAATCGTAACAGCATCTGCATGTTGAAGAAAAACCCCTTCGATCCGACTCACCCAGGAAAGCCAGTGAAGGAGGAGACGCTAAAGAACAAGGTTTTTTCTCTCAAGAAGTCCCACAGCAGCTATGACCACGTCCGTGACCAGAGTGAAGACTCCAACAGCTCAGCAACAGACAAGATGGAGGTGACCACAGCTGAAGGCTCCCTCCTGGATACACTTATGGGCAAAAAGTTGGTAAAGAAGAAGTCCAGTGAGAATTTAAATGCCCCCAGTGAATCTACAGAATCAGTTCCTTTGGTCTGCAAGTCAGCCAGTGCCCATAACCTCACTGCAGACAAGAAACCACTTCATCCTAGAGCCTCCATGCTGCAGAAGTCCCTCAGTGTCATCGCCAGTGCCAAAGAGAAGACTTTAGGCTTTACGGGAAAGACTCAGAGCGCAGAGGACAGCAATAAGAAGAGTCAGCCAAAGAGCAAAGACACGAGAGCCAATACAGAGCCAGAAAATGAATGCCAGCCCAAGATGATTATTAGCCAGTCGGTTGACTACAAACAGAGTGCAGCAAAAGGCAGAATCATAAAACAGCAAGTCGGTGGCAGCCAGCCTACAATCTGTTCTGATCCAGTCAAGGGAAAGGATCTCTACGACCTCTCAGAAGTGTGTCCCTGGGAAGTGGAGGATCTCCCAACTCCATCTGAAAACAAAGTCCAAAAGCATGTATCCATAGCACCAAAGGAAACCACAACGGTTCATGGAGGTAGCACCAAGGGAAGCAAATCTCAGCAGCAGAAACAGAAAGCTTCTGATCAGTCTCCATCGAGTGCCAGGCATTCAAAGGAGATTCAGAGGACAACTGCTGTACGAGCAGACGTATGTCCATGGGAAGATGGAAGTGAAACTCAAAGCAGTCAAGTGGAAGGCTCGAAGCAACAAATATATAGTCAGGCAAGCAAACCTACTAAAACCCAGCAGCCTCATTCTACAACAGAGAGCTCCAAAACACACCAGGCAGATGTCTGTCCATGGGACTTCGAAGAGGCCCAAAAGACAACGGAGTTATCTTGTTCACCAGATATGACAAAACAAAGAAAAGGCACCTCTCCTGTGGATGGGAAAGGGAAAAGTACCCTTTCAGATCCATCCAAAATAGGAGGCTCGCTCCAGCCACCATCTACAAAAGCTGATGTATGTCCTTGGGACTACGACAACACTGCTGTATCTCCAGATTCTGGACAGAGGACACCTAGTCCCTCTCGAGCATCCAAAACCAAGGAATCCCCTTCAAAAAAGAAGGGTACCCCTTCCACAAGAACAGTTGAGAAAGAGAAATCAAAAGACGCTGATGATGAGAAAAGTAAAACAAAAGCTAAGGACAAGAGTAAATCTTCAGAGAAACAAATGAGCCAACAAAAAATGGCTGAGGTATGCCCGTGGGACGCTGAGAGTCATCAGGAAGTGCTGGTGATTGAAAAAAGGAAAAGTGCGAATGTTGGAGCAGCCAAAGCAAAGCCAGCCGAAGTCTGTCCGTGGGATTTTGAGGATACTTCAGATAAAAAAGATACAGACAACAGTGCTTCTGTAGTGAAACAGAGCAATCCAAATCCTAAAGGCGGGGTTGGAAGTGCTGCCAAGAAGGCAGATGTTTGTCCCTGGGACTTTGAAGATAGCACATCGAGCAAGAAGGCATGACACTCAACCTCAATGGACAACTGAAATTATAGTTATTGATGTATACTTTTTTTCACTTTGAAATCGTTAAATATTACCTTTTACTATTAGTACGGTGACTTGGAAGAAAAGTTGATCGAGTTCCACAAGTTGCCTTCCTTTCCAAGGTTTTGTTCCTGTTTTACCTATTTTGAAAATAAGTAAAATGTACAAAAAACTAAACAAAGTCATGATGAGCATTCCAGATTATTCCAGAAGATAAATCTTAGACTAATTATGCAACTTTTGATTCAGCCTTGTCACGTCATGAGCGATGTTGAAAATCTGCATTTATGTTCTGTATTCAGTCAACAATTCTTACATGGTTCTTTTTGTGCATTAACATCATCCCTTGATGGACTAGGATATGATATGAAAGAACAGAAGGTGTAGAAAACTAAAGGTACAAAAACAGCAAAAGTGAAAGCCAAAGAATAAAGAAACATTTGCAAAGAGGGACGTTGATCTTCAGGCGGTGAAGTTAATTTATTTGTGTGTCCAACTCTTGGCACAGAGGGAAGGACTCAGTGAGGAAATCAGTCTATAGCACTTTAGCCAAATCCATAAATTAAGAGCTGAGGACAGACTCTGTTCTTGTTGTACATTTTGTCTTCTTATTTTCAACCTTACGGCAGGATGTCGCACAGGACATTACACACCGACCAAACTTAGACAGGTCTTTCTGTTCGTTTTTTGTTTTTGTTTAGAACTATTTAATTGTAGTTCTCGGCAGATTAAAATGCTTCCAAGTCTGCAGAGATGTACTGTATGTGCCTAACTAACTAGCATTGTCTTGTATCAGTCTGAAGTGAAGCAAGTGGCTTTTTCTTCAGCATTTTGTGATGGTGAATTATATAAACAGCATGCACAGCCAGGTATTGAGAGTAGTTGGACCCTACCAGTTTGTCAACTAAAGCAGTTAATGTGTTGACAAATATATAGTGTTTTTTTTAAATACCAGAGGCACTCATTTTCCTGCTCTCATATTTCCAAAAGCTCATTCAGGGTGGTGAAGTTTATATGAGAGCAGTATTAACATGAAAATGGCTCATATTTACACTGTAAAAAGTAGGGATAGAAAAATACTGGAGGGATACTAAGGAAATAATTTGCACCAGTTTTGTTTATGAATCCAGCATGGGTCTTTGTGTTGGCTTGCACCAAGTGTGTGTGTACATGTGTCTTTTGACACAATATCATGAATTTAAAGTAAAAATATAATGCCAAACCCCAAGAGTTGAACCTCTGGAGTCTCATAAGTGATCAAGTCCTGGCAGCGCTTTCTGTCCTTACATTCGCTCCATCGCAAACACCAAAACTAAAAGGTGAGTAGGTCAACAAATCAATTTTACGAACAGCAAAACTTTTGCTTAATGGATATATTGGTTTATTATGACTTGGGTCTTATTTTCTCAGTTTTGGCCATCACTTGCTGATACCTGGTAACCGAGGCAACATCACTGCAGCAAATTGGTCATTTTCAGTATGGTTGACAGGAAAGCTGTGTAAAGTTGATAGGAGAACATTTCTCTTCACAATCAAAGACATGTGCTAATGCTGTATAATAGTTGTTGTTTGTTTATGTGACTGTTAAGCTGCCTTGACCTCATCAACTGTTTATTTATTCCTTTGCCATTTTAAATGGATTTAGCTATTTTTCTCGCTTTTGCACAGAAAGATGACACTATTATTAATCACACCTAATAAGCTCCTATTTCTTCAACCAAGGAAAACAGTTGTCAGTGACCACAAGGCCAGACGCAATTAACTCCTTAATAAATGATGTAGGTGGTGATTCAGTAGCATGGAACATGTAGGATTATTAGAAATAAAGTGTTATGTGTCATGTTTATTGTCAGGTCAGACTTTGATGTTGCAATGTCGCCTTGTTTCCATCATAACTGATACAGACAATGGTCTTAACTACAACAATAAAACCCAAGTTTTTATAAGCCATCCATTTTGACATAATGTTACTACTGTAAGTCCATAGTATATAGTGCTTATCTTTTAATATTTTTAAATATTAAAGGATAGCATTGCCATCATTTTTTTCTTTGCGTTTTTATATTGAAAGTTCACAAGTAGCATAGTGCATGTTTTTCCCAGTTTAATGCAAGTAGGCTAAAGCTCAATATCTTAATTAAGATGATCATTTTAGAATTAGGCTTATCAATTAATCTGACTAAACCTTTTGAAGGTTTTGATTTGTTCAGTGTTTTGTATCAAAATGTCTAAATATTCATCCTGCACTATTCATCCTGGGATTACAGTGGGAAAAAAAAGAAATCTCCCACTTATAGTCAACTGTTGAACACCTGACAATAATTGCAGCCGTGAGGAAAACTATGTATCAATATAGCATCTACAGTACTTTATGGTATCTTGTGAGAATTACATGGTATCACTGAATGTTGTCACTGATTGTAATTATCTATAATTGCTGTCAAATTCCTCAATATCCGAGCTCTGTAGGAGTCCTTACTAATCGTGGTAAAATAAATCAGTGCTTGTCAGTGAGAATTTTACAAAGTCAAAACACAGTTCGTCAATTGCTAAATTTCTTTGGCACAGCTCAACTGAAAATAATCCAGTGACAAATATTTGTAGCCTTTCTTATCCGATTTTCTTTAACATGCTGACACGATTCCACAGCTAGGCTCCATAAACATGATTTAGATGCGACGTATTCTATCTGCCTCCACCTACTGAGAAATTACCTCTGCCACTGACCTGTGGGGGGCTCGCCTGAAATATTTCAAATGTGGAGTGTTTGCCTTACAGCGCGAGATTTGTCATCACCTCTACTTTATGAGCTCCTTTAGTAACCGTATCTGAGAAGAACTGCCAACGTGCATGGATTGATTGTAATGCTTTGATGGATCTACATGATATTTATGAACCAGATGTTAGGCGTCATCCATCATATGCATTGTGGATGCAGGATCGTACCAGGAGACCCTTGGTATGACAACAACGACATTTAAAAAGCCTTTTCTTTTTTTTAAAGTGACTTTAGTCTTTGGAATCACTGCCGCATTGGATCTTACTGC
The DNA here is from genome assembly GCF_905237075.1 of Dicentrarchus labrax. NCBI lineage: Eukaryota > Metazoa > Chordata > Actinopteri > Moronidae > Dicentrarchus > Dicentrarchus labrax. The sequence goes on along the minus strand of NW_026136709.1, from coordinate 18,990,311 downwards.
CCTGGGTGATGAATTTTATGCTGTATATTTTTAAAACAAGTGTCTTTTTGTCCTTGTAGGAAAGCTATTTTAAATGAGGAGATGTGTTTGTTTCAGGATAATTATTTTTAAAATCTACATGATGTTAGATTGAGCTCATACAGGCTCTAAAACCATTATGATTTTCAAATTCAATCCACTTGTTAAAGAAAACAAAAACATAACAAGCAATATATTATAACATTCTCAAGCAAGATTCTCAAAGAATGTATTTTATTTGGAAACAAAACATTTTTTTAAATTTATGTTGTTTAATCTTCACACACATGATATTTCCAGATCAGGCATAGTTGGATCACAAAGGAAACACAATTATATTGTCTTAGAGCAGAAAATAATAATGCAATATCCCACCAATATACTATGAAATACGTCACATTTTCAGTCAATCTACTCTGTTGTTTAATTTACATAATTTCAGATAGTATGCTTGCTGTGGCATTCCTCAGTTCAGTCAGTCCATAGCTGTCTGTGTATTAAATTGTGTATACATAACCAGTGTGTTACTGTCTGTTTCTCTGGAGATTATCATTGTATTTTAGCCGTATCATCGATGAATCAGTGAAAGTTTGAAACTCAACCATTTACTTGGATGTGCAAATCGAGACCATTGTTCTTGTACCATCTTGACATAGACGATACTGTGTCCTGTAGCTCTTTGTCCACCAACCGGATCTTTACCATGGTGCGTTCTGTTGGTTAGCTTTCATTTCAACCTGACTCCTCTTCTCTTGTGACCAAACCAAGTCACCTGATGGCAAATACAACTACTACTATTGCTACTACTACTATTCAATGCTGTAACGTCGTAAATCTTGTGGCTTCTGCATGAATTCAAGAAAAAAAAAATAGGACCGATGTTTCACTGCCCTTGATAGAACAAAAAAAAATTGATCTTTTATGGACTGTTACAAGTTGTATAGTGAGTGATACTGTCCCTAACCCACTGTATTATGTGCTTGTTATAACTATTGCTCTATGACAAGCTTATAGCATCAATATATGGGAATATTTGGTAGATTTATATTGTGTTATATTGTGATAGCATGTACATAAAAGATACCTCCTCTGCAATAAATATTTATATGAAAATGAAGTGCGTGCTCAGTGTGTTTCTGAACATGTTTTACTGCAGGCATGATTTGCAAAGGTAATTTTGAATCCCTTTGCTACTGTGTTCCTTCTACAACATTTCTAATCCCCCTGGGAAGTTGATACAAGACACTCCCATGATGCATTTGTGCTTAGTAATCATCCCTGTCTCAGGTTTGTTCGCTTATTCTTCATGTAGACATGCTGTTGGAGAAACCCTGCTTTTAAAAGCCTCGTGCATCATAAACCACTTTGCAATATGCGCATCTTGGCGACTGTCCTGAAATGCTTTTATGGCTTGTTGTGGTCTTTTGGACAGAGATCAATGGAGGCTCTGCAGGAAGCGAGAGATACAAGATGGTATCAAATGCTGACTCCGGACCCTTGCAGAAAAACTGAGCACTGTTATTATTATCCAATTCCCAAGTGATTATTGGCCAAGGTGGAATTATTTATTCCCAGAGCCAAAGGGAAAATAATTTCTTGCTCTATTAATATTTTTTCAACCTTATAAATGTTGGCATACTGACCAATGCATGAAACATATAGTGCCCACATTGTCAGAAGTACTTAAGTCTCTATGAATATGGCAGTGATGCAGCCAAATAACATTGCAAAAGGGCATTGTGTAAAGCAAACATGTTAGCATTGATTCCTGTTTACAAGAGCACTTTCGGAGCCTTTCTAATAAATAGAAGATCAATACAGACTGCTGCAGGGAACTAAAATAGAGGAACGTCAGAGAAGAAAACAGTTAACTATGAGAAATAACCTTCGACGAGGAGGAATAACTATTGATATTCCAGATAGCGTCTGTGTCATAAAGAAAGAGTACACATAACATTTATAGTGGTTATAGTAGATATTCTCATAATAATAATGTATCAAATGTGAAAGGGGTCGCTGGTAATGAACCTACAGTGAATTATCATCCGAATCTGCAGCTCCTCTCAGCTTTATGGAGCTTCATAGTGAGTTTTAGCTCATTCTTTATCTGTCCGGCTGCTACTCTTGTTGTTAGAGCCATACTGCAAAGCCAAGCTGAAACCAATCCCTCCCCTACTACAGAAACCTGCAGGTAGACAGTAACTGTAAGTATTATTTGGAATATAAATGCCAAGCATGCTCTTTAAAAAAATCAGGTTATGTTTAATTTCTACAGACAGTTTTTTAACATAAAAGTTCTAAATACAGATATAATCTCTTTGTTCCAGTTAAACCTCAATAGAACAACAACCACCTCATGCAGTCATGAGGTGGCTGCAAAAGACACATCCGACATCCTCTGGATCTCCCGTGGAGCATGTGAGAATCACAGTTGGATGTTTTTGTGCCTCTTTGTTGTCTTTGCGGGACAGCGGGACACATCCTCCAGCATGGCAGGACTTATTTTTAAACCTCAGACGGTGAACGGTGCATGAATCACAGCCTTTTGTGGCAGGGCCATGTGGGTAGAGATGGACGGCACTGGGGAGGAGGAGGGACAGGAGATGAGAGGAAGCTGATCACTTGGCACAAGCCTGCACGCTCCGCCGCTGACTCATCTGTCTTTCAGATGCAGGGATGGTTGTTAGGCAGGTGGGGGCGGTGTGGTGGTGGTGGTGAAGGGGGTGGAGTGGGAGGGGGCGGGATGTTGAGGACATCTCCTGTGTCGTGGTGGACTCATGACTCACAAAGAAGAGTTGTGTGCGTGGGGGGGGTGCAGCCAGTGGGAGATGTGTATGGACACACACAGGAGGTAGATGCACACATGTGGAAACACACAAGCTGTGCAACATAATTACAAGTTGTGTTGCACCTGACGACCTCAAAGACTTCAATACGCAGGAATCATGTAGTTTGTTGTACACCAAAGTTTCACTATCACATCCTGTTCCAACATTTTGAATACATTTCTCATTTAGATTTGAGAAAATTTTTTCTCATGTCCAGTACTGAGTGAGAGCGCTACAGCCTGAAGCCTGTGATATGGCCTACAATGCAATCCTTGCACACAATTGCACACCATCAAAGTATGTCCATTAAAAGTGCTTGTTTTTGCTACTGAGCTGAGATTGTTATTCTAATTGTTTTTGACACAGAAACATGGGAAAATAAGGTACAGGTTGAAAAATACAAAAAATACCCTTTAAGGACAATTTCAAAGAACAAAACAACACAGTTTCTCGTCCCTGGTGATATCTCAGCATATGGATAGTTTCTGTTTGATTTTGTTTTGTCTGTTTCTGTCTTTTATGGCTGAAAAAAAACAGAATTGATCAAATTCTTAACATCACAACATCAACCATGAACCTGCGTGGTGGCAGAGTCAAAAACATGAATGACTCATGTCTGATTTTACTCAGACTTTCACCTTTTGATACTCAATAACTTGACAGCCTCCCAAAGTTATAAAAAAAACATGTGCAGTTAATTAACTGTCCCTTAACACTATAGGCTGATACTTTGAATCAATGTAAATGTGTTCTCAGGGCAGCAGACAGACAACAGGCGACACAGGTAGCTCAGAAATGTTTATTGTTTCACAGGGATAACATACCAAGATACACCTGATCAATTTTCAGTCATTGTTTATTTGGCGGTTGTGGCTCAGGAGTTAGAGCAGGTCGTCTAATATATAAATATTATGTATATAAAATAATATTTTTTTTAATATCTGGCTCCCCCCGCATAGTGTCCTTGGGCAAAATGCTAAACCCAAAATTGCTCCTGATGCTATTTCATCGATGTGTGAGTGTGTAATGTTACTTTCTGATGTTCAGTTCGCATCAGTGTGTGAATGCGTGTGAAAGAGTGAATGTGACATGTAGTGTAAAGCACTTTGAGTGGTCGTAAGACCACAAAAGCACAATATAAGTTCAGTCCATTAAGCATTTACATAATTTAACCAAAAAAACAGTTTGGTCTCTGTTTATAAATTATCATGTAAATTTTGTGAAATTTGGATAACGGCTTGTTTAGGAGTCGAAACACAAAGTTTAGGACAGGTTTGTCTTGGGACTTAATTAAGACTTTTCACTTGCAGAAGCAGCAGATCAGAAAACAGCCGTTGTTTTGGAAGACACTGACAAAAAATGGTGTCCTGACGATAGAGATAGACAAATGCTGTGTTTTGGAAGGCAGTAACTAACAACGTTGTTGTTTACTCTTCTGCTTTGGATAATCCTCAGAACACAGTGTCTACAAAACTCACAAGGCCTATTTCTTTGGTTGAGTTCCAATTAAACACTGTTTACAGCATGTGCTTTGGGACACCAATTCTGGAAAGTCATGTTCCTGTTGAATTTTTTGAATCTAAAATAAATTGCATTCACCTCCATAGCATTGGCGCAGAGCAGGTTTCAAAAAACCAAAACAGTCCGCATGGCTGGATAAAAGAAATGAAAAAATGTGTTTTTTGACACCATGTGCATCAAACAGTAAGGATCCCGGGCAAAAGACTGTATGAACGCTGGAAGCACTGAGCATTCGCTGTCTGTGAGCACCAGACCAAAACTGGCAAAAAGCATCGACTGTGAAGGGATCAAAGTTATTGACGTGGATGGCCGTATCAGGATCAAAAAGTCAATTTCCATCTGACACCAGAGATCATCTTTTCTGTTATTATGCGACCAAAGTTACGCGTCGACACCGGGTTTGTCTCCCTAAGCCATTTTTTGGATTATCACATTTGTTTTAGGTCAACTGGCCCTTTGTGTAATCACTCTTGCACAACCAAAATTGGTTTGAATGTACTCCTGATTTTGAGAAAGCGTAGCCTCTTGCGACGCTTGATGTGCTGTAGCACCTGGAGAGCTCAGCCTGTAGGCAGAAAGCCACCCACAAGGTCCTGCTCCTCCATCCTCTGAGGCCACACTCCGGTCTGGACTCCTACACAGCTTTCCCAGCCTCACTGGTGGCTTCATCATTAGAGGAGCCCCCGGTGATGTGAGCATCCATGACTCACAGAGGGCCTCTGTTACGCTCCTCCACCACCACTACCACCTCCACAACTGGAAGGCTGGCAGATAATCCACAACACACACATTAACACATTTATATACTTGCAATTCAGCATCCAGGTACACACTAATATAATGAATAGGTTATCCAATGAGTAATTATTTGCCCCCGTCAATGTCCTTGTTTCTCTGGTGTCACTCTGATGCAGGATTATGTAGGTAGATCAGCTCTTTGCATCTACTGACGCATTTACGTGCATTTAAATTCATTCAAGCCTAAAAAAACTGAACTGACATTCACACTTTTTATTTACTTCATCTAGACCTTTTTTACTCAATACTGAAAAGCTTTAAAGGATAATTCCTAATCTTCCTAATGTGATATTCAGAAGCTTAAAACACAACAAAAAAGGCTTTCATTTTGGATTGGGAGGTCCAAATTTCCCCCATTTTTACACAATGACAGGCTCAGCATTGTGTTTCTATATATTGAACATCTTATATAATATGGAATAACTCAAAAAACACATTTTACGAAAAGAAACATCAGAATCAAAATACCTTATTGATGTGTTAACATCCTTATGAATACAAGCTTTTATTATTCTAAAATAAAATGAACCTCCATTTGGCACCTATTCTTAAAGCATGATTGATTGTGCAAAATTATCATAAACCCAAAAGACTAATAGGCAATTTATCTCCCTGGTTGACAGGATGAGGCCAGTTTTGGCTCCCCTCTAATATTGAATGACTAACCGTGGATAATGACTTTGGCCCAGACTGATACATACAGTATTTCTGGAGATGAACTCTTCAGATATTGGCAATCAATGTTGTTATTAGTCTTACTAAAACCTGATATGTCATTAATCACTGGGCTCCTCCTCCACAACCGGGGTTCTTAGATATTTATGAGCCAAATTATATCTGACCTGCCAATCCAAGTCAAACAATACCAGTAACACAGACGCACGGTCCAGTAGAATATACTTTTACAGTTATTATCTCCGCTGCAGACGGTCTGATTACAATTATTTGAACTCAGTGTCAATTACAGTCCCCGTAGACGCGACAGGAGGTTGTGAGTTTTCCCGTGTCCGATGTGCAAACACTCCCTTGCAGAAAAAAAGAGTTGGTTTCTCCCAGTGATGACTGGCTGCAGTTCTCCCCTCACATTGTTGTGATTAACTGCTGGAGCCTGATGACACCTCACCCAATTAGGGAAGCCCTGTTCTTGCTCCTGTCAGACAACACACACATGAACACACTCCAGCTTTGAACTTGCAGCACATCTTTTGGTTTGTGTGTGTGTGTACAGTTATGTGTGTGTGTTTATGGTGTATTTTCCATTGTCACCCTACATCTATTTGTTAATTGAGCTTGTGTCTCTAGCTAGCCTCTCCTCCCACACATTACGAGCTACTATGGGATAAAAAACAATAGAGTAAGGGAAGACAACCAGGCAAGAAAGAGTGGAAAATAAAATTTCTCTGGCCAACTTAACTTCAAATTTAACACAAAGTTTAAAAAAAAATGAGCTGAAGAGCCTCAGAGATCACACACAGACACGAGCATAATATATATATAAAATATGAAAATACTGTAAAATATATTATATATTACCACATTGTGAAAGTGACACTTTGGGTAATTGTGACAACATTTCTCACTAGTATTTTCAGAAGTTCTACAAATCAAACAATCAATCGATTAATCAAGAAAAAGAAGAAATCAGCAGACGAATCCATAATGAAACTTACAGTCCTATTAAAGAAATTTGCTCAAAAATGAGCTCAAATTCAACCACAACCTAAATAAAATCCTGCTTTTACACGCATTATCTATTGTTTATATACATAATAGTAACAGTAACAGCCACATACGGCATTCTTTCTGCATTAACTACTTTTGCTTTTAATATTTTAAGTACATTTTTCTGATTAAACTTGCATAAACCTCCTTTTACTTGGGCTAAGTTAGACTTTTGCTCGTTGCAGAGTATGCATACAGTGATTAGTACCGGAGAGGACGCTCGGCTGCGCAGCGCCTCCTAGCGACGGGAGAACTACGTGATGACGTCCCGAGACGATAACGTTAATGTCATCATCAGTTCCGTTCTGCTGTTTTTGAATGTTTACAAACTAAAACCGGCGCTCTCTCTCTCTCCCCAACTCGAACCATCACATCAAGGTAAATAACGCTGCACCACTTCAACACACCCTGTCAGTGTGATGCTCGGCCTGTTTTTGGGTTATTAAGGCCTGGATCTGTAGATGTATGAGATCTATCTGTGTTTAAATGTTCGGGGTCAGTCACATGCTGTGAGAAAGCACAGATCCGCCCCTCCCATCCTGAAAGATCCGAGTCAAAATGCCAACGTTTGTAAAAGTTGCATTAATTAATGTGTTAGCTTTATCTGTGTAGGCTTGTAACTGACAGTGTTGCCACAAATCATGGAGGAAATATTCAGATCCTTAAGCTACTTTTAAAAACAGTAGGCTATACTTATACCACACCGTAAAAATAAATGGAAAGTGTAAAAAAAAGTCATTTATTTTACTATTTTATATCAATATTATAATCATTATTATTAGATTATTATTCTCACTTGGTTGAGGTGGAGCTAATTTTGAAGTATTTTGCATAGGACCGCAACTAAATGATTATTTTCATTATGGATTAATCTGATATATTTTTTTTGGTTTGTAAAAATTCAAGAAATAGCGTTGTTTTGTCCAACCAACAGCACACACTTTTAAATGATTAAAAATGTATTAAAATCATAAAAAACATTTAGGAAGAGCAGAAAATACACTGGAACCATGAAATGTGTTTGCATGAAAAATGACTGAAACGATCATCAGAATAGATTTCTGTCAGTCGATTACATTATTCATTGAATAATCATTTTAGCTTTACTTACAAACTGTTGTATAAGTGTTTGGTTAGTTTATAAGCTATTTTTATGTTAGTCTTTATTTGTAAAGTGACTAAAAGTGATCTATCTGTCTATCTATCTATCTATCTATCTATCTATCTATCTATCTATCTATCTATCTATCTATCTAAGGAAAACCATGAAAAGTGATGAGGAGCCTCCAACACATTTTCCTCAGTGCCCAGCTGGATTAGTAAAGGTTTGTACTGGTTTGTACAGTAGGCTACTGAGTACAATGGGATGTACTTTCAAAAAAAAAAAACAAAGCCCCCAAAGAAATGTGACCATTAAAAGTCACAAGATGTAGAGAGATAAATCCAAGAAGTACATACTCTTTCACCTGAATCATCTCTCACAGTTTGTGTTTTCGTGTACCTGTTTGACATTAATTGCTTCTGCGATGTTTGTGTTTGTTGTCAAAAATGAAGCCTTTACTGGCTGACCTTGAAGCGTCAGACGAACAACATTTCAATCTGCACGTAATCTCACCGTCTGTTCTGTTTCAGCTTGGTAGTTGTAATATGAAAAGAGAAAAACTCACATAGGCTTTTTTCTCTGCAAATATTTGCTGTTATCACATTGCCTACTGACTTATTTATTCCAGTTTAAAGTACGTGTTTTTATGAGGATCCATCTGATTTCCACAGGGCAGGAGAAATGTGGAGGTGAAGAGTGAGGAGTCCAGCAATGAGAGGGTTGAGCTGACGGTGGGGGTGAAAACATCCAAACCCAAAATGTCAATTGAGCTTTCTTCGTGTTTCTGTGAGGACAGTGAAGCCTGCGTGTGAGTCACACACAGTAATAAAAGTTGTTTGAAGATCTAATTGAAATCCAGCTCGGTAAATTAACCTGTTCATTTTGGGCCTCATCATCACGGTGATGATGAACATGAGGATGATTCTGACAATAATTACTGCCCCCGCAATGTTTACGTAAAAGTGGAGGCATCACAAAAGGACATCCAGCGTGGAAAAGACAAAGGCAGGTCCACTCACCCAATAATCCAATTTGTGTTGATTTTACACTAGGTGCAAAAATGGCCTTTTTGACTCACCATCATCACTCTGTCTTTCACCGGGGACTGCTGCAGCGCAAACACAGATGCAAAGCACAAAGCCCAAGGCCAGGACGCTGGTGAGTCACAGTCATACCGACGTGTGTGAATGAAGGCTAAGTGAACGTTCATTCAGTAGAAAACTGGCTCTCATTTGACGTCATCGGTCTTAATCACTCAATTATAGCAATTTCCAGAAGGTAACTGTGCTTTATCTTCACCGTATCTGCCTCCAGGTAGCATGCAGGCAGCTGATTGATGGGAAGGAGGCGGTGGCCTCACTCAGGGACCAATGTGAGATCATTAACACACTGTTAGTCATTCACTCTCAATCATTTGTGCTGGATTTGTCTGAATCATGCTGTGCGTGAGATGGTGCATTCATGATGTTTCACAATACTTGAAAGATAAGATGACACAAACAAAAGCAAGATAAGTATGTGATGGAACTTTACTGTGTGGAGAAGGCTATAAAATATGTGTGATATGAGCAAGCAAATGTACACTACGTGGCCAAAAGTATTTGGACAAGCCTGTCCAGTGTTTTGGCAACAATTTGGTGAAAGTCCATTCCTGTGTCAACATGACACAGTGAGGTCAATAAGAAATTGTTTCCCCAGTTTGGTCTGGAAAAACATGACCTGCTCTGACCTCAACCACTGGTTCAATATAACCCCATCCCCAAAAAACAAGTAAATAAAATACAAAAAACAAAACTTAAGAAAGTTAATAGAATCCCTTCAGTAATAATTAGATTGACAGTATCAGTACATTAAGAAAAGCTGAAATATATGTAATTGATTGAGCTTTAAATACAACTGTTTTACCCAACAGAATATGTAGCAGATATCATCCTTTTTATTCGATGGATTCTTCCTTGCTCCTTCCTTTTATCCACAATGCAACTCAACTGCTGATAGTTCGGTCAGAGATTTGCGTGTATATGCTATTAGCGGCTAATGTAGCCTCAAGCTGCTATACATATACATAAGGAGCAGACTACTATGCAGAGGTCTTTTGATACTAAAGAAAACATCTAAACATAATAATTATGAGGCAAGATCTAATGTTATAAGAAGCTTCTTCTTCTTTCTCAGTGACTTTAAACATGTTTACCTGCAATGGACATTGGAGATGCCACTATTTCTGTAAAGTGTGTGCCAAGCTTTTTTCTCTCCCCTTCTCCATCGCCTAAACCAGGAACTGCCACTAAAACCTTATTTAAGACCTTTGGGATGGGAGGCCTTATCACCCAGCATCAGTGTTGGACCTCCCTAATGTTCTTGTGACTGAATGGGAGCAAATCCCAACAGCCAGACTGCTCAATGTAAATAAGCTCGTATAAACATAATATGTGAAGGCATATCATCTCACTATGTTGATATAACTATTAATTATTGTGTTTTAATTGAAATAAAGAAGTTTCTGGCTAAAGCCGAACAGAGGTGGGATTAAATCCACATTAAAAGCACATTGATTTTGTTATATCATCAGGTTGAGACTCCTAAATGTTGTAATGATTATCTTTATGACAACCCTACCACACACACACCTCCACTCATTTGAAGCCTGGGGGAAGAAGTGTACGAGAAGAGCCTGAAAGGGAACATGAGTCAGCCTGATAGTACAACTTATGATGAGTGGGCTTCACTTCAGTGGGAGCTAAATGGATAACTCTTTCAGCAGAGGAGACTGTCTGGGTTACAAAATAGATTTATTGATTTATTTTATGTGAGTCCCTGCCTACTCTGGTCCAAACGATTAAGGTTTGGAATTTCAAATACATTTCACCGAAGAGGAATTTAGATTAAAATCGTGTCTTTTAGACTGTGTTCAAAAAGGGCTTGAACTCAGTATCTTAAGATTATACAGATAAAGAGCAGATGACAGAGAAAGAATCAGATAATAAAATGTAATATTGGCCGACCATGCATGGGTCAAATATAATGTCGCAGTGTACACTGGATACTATTATGGCTGTAATTAACAGTTATTTTCATCATTAAATTAAATCTTTATTTTATTTTCTGGTCTGTGAAACAAGTACCATAAAGCCTGAAGTGACAATTTCAAATAGCTTGTTTTGTTTGAACAACTGTCCAAAACCAAAAACATTCAATTTACAGTTATAATAAAACTGAAAATAGCAGCAAATACACACATTTTAGAGGTTGTAACCAGAGAGCGTTTGGCTTTTTGTGCTTGTCTCAGCTCTAGATACTGTTCTCTCAAACATATAGGGTGAGGTTATACACAATGTCAAAATATAAACAGCTAATACTATATCATTTTAGTTTAATTTAGTATAATTTATCATCATTTATCATTCATTTTGTTCTTTTTCCTCAGCTCCTCTTTCATTGGTAACATTCAAAGGGACTGTAAGTTCTGCAAGCACCGACCCCAACAGGAACTCTTCAGTTCATGGATCCATCACAGTATGTTTTTTTGCAAATATACCACATCTTAGTCATGTTTCTTTATTATAGGATACTGCTGGTAGCGTTTTTTGCTATTGTCAACAAATCCCATGAAAAGCCAAAACTACAATCCATAAAAGCTTTGGGACTTTCTCTCAGCCCCAAACCAAGTAGTTACTGAAGACACAAATCTTTAAATACAGGTCACGAATATATATACATTTTTCAAAAAAGGAAAAATAATTTCCTTAAACAGCTGGGCACTATAGTTTCCAGAAAACATTACTCCAACATTAGTAAATAGTGCATTTGTTGGGACTATTTTCAGTTTCCCCTGTGAGTATTTCTGCCAGGAGGACAGTGTATGTGGAACTGAGTCAAAATACACTACAGTGGCAGTTTTAATCCTAATGAAGGAAGATTTCATCCAGTGTTACCTTACAATGTGTTTTAATAGTTTTTGGACAACAATGGAGCTCCATGGCACTGGTTCTCAACCTAGGGTTCCTTTTAAAGCTAAGATTTATATTTAAGATATAAACTAAAACAACTCACAAGATAACACGCAAGGTGAAGACCTGAACACAAACTATATTCAAAGAGCCTTCCTTCCCTTGTAACAGCCTCGTCTTGTGTTAGAAAGGTACGCAGTTAAAGCAATCAAAGAGCTCACAGGACAATGGCCAAGTGTCAGGGAGAAGAAAACACTGACTTTGTCGAAGAAAAAGAAGCCTATCAAGTATGTATGATTGTTAAAGATTTAAATAAATACATAATACAGAGAATTGTATAAAAAGTTCCTAAAAATATCAGAAAATCTTGTCTCTGATGCAGTATTCACAGGAAATGATCTGCTTAACATTCACCCAAATTGCTTGTTTTACGCAAACTTCCTGCAGTTACTGTGTTCAATGTGTGGGTTAATTTTCAGTTTATCAGTTATTCTGTTCTGTTATTGTTATGCATTTAATATAATTTGAAATATGTCACAGTCAGGGGTTGTCAGTTTACTCAAGGGGTTCCTTAAGGAACAAGGTTGGGAACCACTGCTCTATGGCACAGAGGAATACTTGGTTTTGGTCTTTTCAAGAATATGTTGACAATAATAAAAAATATATAGGATATTATCTGACGGGTCCTTCCAAGCATATTTAAACTGTAGATAGTCGATATAACCACTAGATGGAGGTGTTGATCCTTGTTTAGCAGTTATTTTAAACTTGTTCATCATTCATTATCAACTTAGAGAGAGCAAACAGGTTGTGCTGAGAGTCCTTATCTTCCAGGGACAATCTTCAGTATCAGCTGTTCAACAGGATGAAGGCCTAAGATCGAACAGGAACGTCACCAGAGAGGTCACACTCTTCTGTCCTCTGCATAAAGTAACCAGACATTACTAAACTTTCTGTTACAATATCCCTGTGTGACATTTATGTTTTCTTTAGGAAAACAGAAGTCAGTATTACAGCGAGCTTTGCCTGCAGATAGAGCAGAGGAAACAACAGACAGAAAGGGAGAGAAGAAGAAATACTGTTGACGAACTAAAGGTTAAGAACTTGAACTGGAATGCATGTTCATTCGTGATAAGATTGATGGTAGATTATTATATGTTACATGTTAACTAATGGTGTCACAATTCCCCCACCATCTGCAGCACCATGAGACCATGCAGCACTCCATCTGGGGGATGCCAGGAAGTGGTGCCCCAAACCACCACCTGGGCACAACCAAAAGGACCAAAAGCCTCCTCAGCGCGGGGATTTTACCCCAGGAGCAGGTAGACAATGCACTGTTTATTTTACCCGAGCATTGTTCCGTGCAACAAAAAGCCCAGTGTGCTCGGAAAGGTCTCCTGATCGCACAGGCTTTGACAGGAAAGAACCGAAAGAGAGTCTGCAGCCGTGCAAATCTGTCTGTAACAAATGATGATTGTGGTACTGCTATTGCCTCTTCAGTCATTTTAGATACAAGCAGACAGTTCTAAGCTGTCCTGCACAATGACAACCTAAAAAACCCTCTGAGATAACTTCTTGACTTGTTTCTTTACTTTTGCTCTAAAAAAAAAACTCCTGTTGAGACTTACACCTCCCGCAGAGCTTTACTGCCCCAATGTGTTTTTGTAAGTGAAACTCCATTCTGACCTCCTTTCCACACAACACATCCGTCTTTTAGCAGCAGAAACTCAAACCTCTGTCTGTGGTTATTAACAGTAGGAGCTGGTCAGACCCTAAACAAGTTGTGTTTGAGGTCATAACATGAGTCTGGGTCCTGGGCCAGCATGACATTACAGCCTGTTTCTTTGGCTGATGCTTCTGAATGCGGTCTTTGTTCCCAGATCCGTGATAAAGGCTTCAGCGGGACCCCCTTCCACCGCCTGTGAAATGAAGACCATAACATCCCTGAGCTGAGACAGCTGAGAGCTACAGAGCAATGGCGCAAATAGTACTCTCTTTCTCGTTTACCTTCAAGTAATGTTGTCGCCATCAAGACATTTGGGCTATTTCAGCAGCAAATTCTGATGGTGGAATGCAAATAAACTGAGACAGAGAGAACAAACACATGAAAAGTTTTGAGAAGAGAGACCAAGTGAGCCTTCTACTTACAGCTACATGTGTTGCTGCATGAACAGGTGCCTGCAACAGCAACATTCTTCACTCCCTACCAAGAATGGTAGTCGTTCCTGATTTTTCCCAGAATAGAAGAAGCATCTGAGAACTTAAAGAGGTGCTGAACGGACTGCATTTGATACAGAAGTACATTTCTTAACTGTTATATGAAATAGAATCACATTTGCTCTTACACTGATGGTGGGGATGGTGCTTCACGTTTTCATAAAGTGGTACTAGAGCTGGGATTTAATATTGCTTTCATAAAGTTGGGGGACTCAGAAGAGATGGATTTTAAAAAATTGAAGCCTGATTAGTATGGACCAAGCTCCACACTATACTATGGTCCTACAATTCCCATAATGCAACTCAACTGTGTCTTTCATGAGACCCTCCCTAAATGTATTTCAAACTCTACATCTCCAGTTTCTAAAGCAGACTTTCTGAAAAAAAGCTTAAACCAAGTCAGGGAACAAGTCTTTTTAAGTTGAAATCATCAACATCTAAATTATTGTTTGACAATTTCCTTTCAAGTGTATATCAATCAATCAATCAAACTTTATTTATATAGCACATTTCATACAGTTTAGTGCAGTTCACAGATGACTGACAAGACCATAATATGACACAATGGAGTAAAAATTAAATAAGTTAAATTAATATTACAATAAAATACTGGTATACCGATAGTATTTAATAAAAGTTATACTAAAAAAAAATCAATGATGAAAGCAGGTAGAAATAACAAACTGTAGTAAGTAAAAGTATACTTAAAATAAATTAATGACATTTACAAAAGAAAATATAATGAGGAAAATTAGAAATAAATGGTAAATAATGTCTAAAAACCATTCCTTAGTTAAAAGTCAGGCTGATAGTATAGCCCTAATTAATAAATGCATGATGTCAAGTCCTTAAATAATCACTAAGACTAGAAGATATGAATCTCACATCTGTCTCCTCCACAGACTGTTGAACCGCCATGTTTACAGCAGAAACTTGTGGAAAAATGCCAAAGGCTATCTAGCCACTGTTTGGTGTGTCCATTCTGTGCTACTGTAGAAACATGGTGGTTCAACATGATGAACTCCCCGGAAGGCGACCTTTAAGTCTTGACTGAAGTATGAACTCTACAGCTGAGATGTTGGGAGGAGCTGAGAATCAAACCAGAAACCGTATGATTATAAGACAGTTTGTTCAACAACTGAGCTGCCTGAGGACTGAAGCTGAATTAAAAGTTTCAGCAACTTGAACGATGAACTGAACATGTTGTCACTGTAAACGACTCACATCTTACACCGAATATGTTGCTAATTTGCTCATTATAGTGTTGGACATTAGCCACATTGTGTGAAAAACTAACTTCCATACTTTGGATTGTTTGTCCAGAAGGTTCCCTAATTGATCTTCAAGGTAATTTCCAGATAATTATACAGTGAAGAGAGATGACTCATCCCTGTATAATTGCATGGCTTTGTTAATGTGACGTTAGCAAGCTCCTAATTGGAACAGTTTACGCAGACTTTGTGTGTGAGTGTATTCAGTTTTCATAGGTTAAGGGCCTTACTGTGCGGGGCAGCAGCAGCTTTCTTCTTCAGTGGGTGAGTAATTATGATGTAGGGACAGTTGTAAGGGACAGTGAACGGTTAGAGCGTAGGCTGGCAAGGTTGGTAATTATACCGAGGAGTTCTGCAGACGACGTACTTTTTGGTTCATAGTTGATTCATGCAAACATTGTACGCTAAATGCAGAGAAACTATTGAATAAGTCAGAACTTGTGCTAGTTTTCTTTTTTATTTATCTCAGCTTGTACCAATTTGTGAATTACGTTTGGTCTATTTGATGAACGAGTAGAAGGCTATAATGTTTAAAGCTCCCTCCGACTGGAATAATCTACCTGTAAATATTTGGTCTGTATCATCTAATCACCTGTCTTCTTATTTTAGGATCAACTGTACATGTTCCTAATGACAGTTGTACATGTCCAAAATAACACCTTTTATAATTTTATAATCATGTTTTGTAACTCTTTTACCTAATGCTTTCACTGACATCAGTACTACCACTCTAAACTATGAATGAAAGATCAATTTGCTCTGTTTGGAGTATTATCTGTTCTTGTCTTGTTATTTATTGTTTCTTTTCCCTTTAATTTTTATTTTATTTTTTTTGTTTTGTCTCCATAGGTTCTTGTTTGTTTGCGTCAAATCTGGTTTAATTGTGTACTGTTATCTTTCTCAGATTTTGTGTGCAGTTGTGTATATGGTACTTCTTGTCGTTGAGGAAAATGAGATGGTACCGCTCAAGGGTTTATTCCTAATAAAGAATTTCCAACTTATAACAACTGTCCAATCAGTTTAAAAAACATATAATTAATTGTCTCTTTTTCAGCTTTTTCTGAAGGACTCTAAAAAGGTAAATAAATAGCCTAATAAATGAAGTAGATTCCCATAGTACATGATTAGTATAATGACACCATAATAAATTAACAAATACATTCCCATATTTTAGGATTATAACACCATAACAACTAAACTACATTCCCATATTATCTGATTATTGTAATAAAAACCATAATACAGTAAAACATAACAACATAATAACAGTGTAAACTCAACATCAGGAACCACAGAGATGTTGTGAGTCTCAACAAGTGCACCATGGGATACTACAGTGGCCGTGGGTGTAAATGGTTAAACCTGACGGGGTAGCGGTCCGTGGTGACGTCACATACTGGTTTCTGCTGCTTTGGGCCGCAGTTCGCCGAGGAGGACTAAACAACCCCGAACTACTCCACGACTCCGTACTACAGATCTCCAGCCGCCGACGGATAAACAGCCTTAAAATGGGCAACTGTCAAGTAAGTACCGCTGTGTTTGACGGTCTGCGCCGCTTCTAGAAATAGAAAATCTTTACAATCAGCAGTCTGGACTTGGATAGCGATAGAGTTTCGGTTTGATTAATTGGATTCAGATTTGTTTTGATCGCAGCCGATCACCAGGATAACCGCTAGATTCCTGGCTTCATTCTACAGCCACGTATTTATTGCTTATTATGGGATCGACACTGTGACGCCTCCATTCGCCGCCAACCCTTGCGCACAGCGCGCAGGCCAAATCGTGAGAAAACCCTCCTATTAGTCTGACTGAACCTGAGAGTCATAGTGTCGGATTAGTAGTATTTGGTGTTTCTTTAAATGAACGTCGCAAATGACACCGTGCGACAGACTACAGTGTCTGGGTTTACGCAGAGGAACAGGGGGGCCACTCCCCTGCGGAATTCATCACAGCTCTGTTAGATGTGTGTGTGTGTGTGTGCAGATGAATGAGAGTGAATTAGTAAGGGCTCTGTGTGCTGTGTGTGAGGCAGGAGTGGAGTCAATGAGTGCACAGATGGGGGATGGTGTCCGTTTTCTGTCAGATTTATGTCTTTTTGCTACCTTTGTTTGGATTTTTTCACTTTAATCTGACAGTGCTTTCAATAATAGTTTTATTTGATGTTTTTTTTTTTTTTTACTGTATTATTGTAAAGTAATTGTTAAACAAGTATTTTAAATGGCAAATATCATCCTACTTTATATTGAATAAATTTATACATTTGTTGGTACAGTACAAAATAAAGGGTCTGCTGACATTTTGAGAAGGGATTCTGTAAAAGTGTAAACAAGGTTCAAACATTTACTGTACGTTCTCCTTGTCATGGGACAGAAAAGTGGCATTAAACGCTCCTTTATTGCTTTGGATGATATAGTTCCATTGTGGCCACTCTTTGGAGCTTCTCAGACCCCCGTTGGCCCCTGGACCGCCCTTTGGTTACTGCCAGTTATTCACGCGGCCCCCACCAAGTTTGTTTAAAGACTTCTGGCCCTGAATTCCTCAACCAAAGCATTGTGTCATCGTCCTCCCCTCCCCCCAACTGCCAGCTGCTCCTGCATCTCTATCATGAACGCCTCTGAACTTCATTCTACTGAAACAATGATCAGTTTGATATTAAAGCAGAAAGCTGTTTTTTTGTGTAGCTTTGTAAGTCACAACAGTCTTTGTTTTATTCTCTTAGCCCACAATTGTGCCCTATGAGGAGTTTGATGTCGTGGCTGACATCAAGGGCATCCGCAAAGCCTGCAAAGGGTTCGGTAAGTCGGAAATACTTGATGGATAATGTTTGTTTTGTCTGGTAGTGAAGCATCACTCGCAACTGTTGCACTGAATCTGTTTTTTCTCTTCAGGAACCGATGAACAGGCCATCATTGACATCCTGGCAAACCGCTGTTCATTTCAGCGTCAGGAAATTAAGCAGGCCTATTTTGATAAGTATGATGATGTGAGTGTCGTTCGGTAATATGCAGAATAATATCTACATGCCCTTCACTGTTTGTTTTACCATAACAACCAAAATCTGCATTTCTCCTAACCCTAATATCACAATTCAATGCTGCCTCTTTGGGATAGGAGTTGGTGGATGTGTTGAAGAAAGAGCTGGCGGGGAGCTTCGAGAACGCCATCCTCGCCATGCTGGACCCGCCCGTCATCTACGCCGTGAAGGAGCTGAGGAAGGCCATGAAGGGAGCGGGCACTGATGAAGATGTCCTGGTGGAGATCCTCTGCACCGCCACCAACTCTGTCAGTCACATTAAAAGCATCAAATTAGGAGTTATCTTTGGTATCAAAATAATTATATTTTTTGATTTTTATGTAGAATATTCTGACTTTCTATTCATTGTTTCCCTCAGGACATTGCCCTGTTCAAGGAATGCTACTTTCAAGGTAAGCCATTAAGCGAATTGAGGCTTTAAATGAGAATTTGATTTGCAAAATAAACTTTACCACTACAAACATAATAGTAACAATGATAAACTTAACTTGGAACACTTCTCAAAACAAAGTCACATGATTAAACTGAGTTTTAAACAAGTCCATCCCATGTGACATAGCGTTCATATTGTGCAGTTCAACCTCTCAACCAATAACTTACAAAATGTCACTTTTTTCCTTCCTTGTATTATGAGCCCTGGAGGACATGGCTAAGGGTGACTCATTTGGACCTACACTAGATATCCTACAGTACTATTCTTGACCCTTTAGTTTATGTAAGATACAGTCACGCTTTGTTTAGTCAAGGCCCATCCTGCTGCAACTTCCTGTTCACTATGATACAACGGCTGATAGCTGATTATATTTACCAACATCTTCCTTCATGATTTTGGGGTTTCTTCTCCATCTTATGTTGACATCATATGTTTTCCTCACTAAACTTTATTTCTCGTGCATGTTGAAGGATTATCATCGGTACTGTGGTTGTGGATTTGAGACCGAGTAGAATTAAGTTTTTTTAATCATTAGCTGACTGCTAACCAAGCTAACCACTATCTAGGTGTCTGGAGCCAACTAATGTGTTACTATGCAACATTGACAGTAACTGTTAAATTACTGTTTTACCATCACTTGTAGACTTTATGTGTATGTTACTAGAAGAATGAGTGTGCTGTACTTCCTCTGGCTACTTAATGTTGCTCTTTCATTCGTAATACTTTGCTTCTTACTGGCATAAGGTACAATGTAACGCTCTTTAATAGAATAATATAATAAGACCCTATTTACAGTGCACTACATACTGGCTGCCATTTAAAAAAATTTAATTTCTGTACATGTCTGTAAATGTTGCCGCCCTCAAATGTGACTCGTGGTTATGACATGGAAAGAAGAACTATTAGCTTTCAGCAAATGTTTACGTACAAGGTTGTACCAGGTTGTGTATCCGGTATAGTGCCCTCAAACGTTCCTCAATGGAACAAAAAAAGGTCCGTGGCATGTCTAATAATCCCACAATGCAATGTGCTACATTGTATGGATGCAAAGATTATCAGTGATGACGCAAAACTGTGATGATTAATAGGTGTCTGACATTTCAATCTATTGCTCACTGTTGCGTAAACTATTGAGTGTTCATTATATAGGGAGTAGTGAATGAGTGAACAAGGAAGTGATTTGGGACACAGCCCTAGTTTTTTACTTTTGTGAATCCAGTTTACAATACTTATTATTTTTTACATTACCTTTAGACTAATCTTTGTTTATGGAATCTCATTGTTTTCTGACTTAAAGAACTTCAATCCAATTGAAATTTAATTGAAAACAATTGAAATCGGGTTAAAGGATACTTTTTAGACTCAAAATTCATACAGTCATACAGGCAGGAATCCATCACTGAAGAGGCTAGGATACTTACTTAAACTAAAACACATTGCCGTCACAATATTTGTGTTTTGAGAAGGGAAACGGGTCAGACTTCAAAATGTAGGATAATAATTAACTTGAGTGAAAAAGCAGGTTAAGGGAAAGTGGGTGCCCTTCATTACAAATTAAAATTGTAGAATGCACTGAACATGACAAACTTGTATCTGATAGTACAAGAGTATCTAGCAATGGACTTCCCCTTTAAATACCGAGACATAAAGTAAACCGTATGACTTGCCTTTTCATTTAATCCTTTTCCGTTGACTTTGTGTCACTCTCTTAGTGCATGAACGCGATCTTGATGCTGATATCGAGGGAGATACAAGCGGGGACGTAAGAAACCTTCTCATGGCCCTTTTGGAGGTTGGTGTTCTTGTGTTTCTACTCCACTTGAGTAACTGAATCCCACCCGTCTGCTGTAGGACTGAAACTGAGCTCACTCTCCCTGTGCCCAACCATGCTCTATAAACACACACACACACACACACACACACTGGCCACTTTCCAGACACCCTGTGATTAGTAAAACGGAGGCCAGATATAGTTGCTGCAGTCAGACAGAAAGGCCTCACCACACAGCAGAAGTCATCTTATTCTTCTTGTTCCAGGGCAACAGAGATGAGAGTTACGAGGTGGATGAGGATCTGGCTGAACAAGATGCTACCTCCCTGTTTGAGGTGCTGTTTCAACGTTAAATACACATTCCTAACAATCTCCTGGTATATTCATTAATCCTGAACAATATTGATATTTGTTGCAGGCTGGCGAGGGTTGTTTTGGAACAGATGAGTCCACTTTCACCCACATCCTGGCAACCAGAAATTACTTGCAGCTCCAGGCCACGTTCAAGATATATGAGCAGGTAGGTTTTGGTGTGGCACTGTGCATAGCTGCAGGGATATTGCATATCATGTTCATATGACCTGACATTTAATCTTCAGCTAGCATGTGGGGTTATTCAGTGGTATCTAATTACCCTTCAACAGGTTTTTAGTTCTCATATAGGTGCAGACAGACTTTAATTTCTACAACTATACTTTGGGGCTTTAAAATGTCCTGAACTCCTTTAACTATACTTCTTTAAAGAAAAAATCACTAGTCACAGTATTAAATCTGTTTTGGGAGATTAGGAGGAAATTATGGACCTTGGAAATGAAACGCTACCACTTTAAGGCATTGCTAGTGCTTAGATTTAACTAGTAATTTTCTCTCCATAGCTCTCTGGAACTGAAATCCTGGATGCCATTCAGAGTGAGACTTCTGGGACACTGAAAAAATGCTACATTGCTTTGGGTTAGTATGAATGAATGAACATTTTCTAGCAATTTTCCTGAAACTAGAATCAGTTTTAGTAAGACAAAACTGACACATAAAGAATAATGATGGCTCCCATTAGGCCACATTAAAAATCACATGGTTAGAATGTGAAATATCAATAGAGCCACTTTTAGGAAGTGAGTTGTGTGTATCTGATTGAGGAATAACACCGTATAGACAATGCTATACGTTAATGAAAGTGTTGTATTGTTTGTGACATGTTTCCTATTATTAGTGAAAATGATATGATGGCAGTAGGATTTAATGAAAGTCTGTCTTTCCTCTCTTCAGTAAGAGTTGCTAAGAACCCTCAGCTCTACTTTGCCAGACGTCTGCACAACGCGATGAAAGGAATGGGAACTGATGAGGACACCCTCATCCGCATCATCGTGTGTCGCTCCGAGGTAATTGCACTTAAAGATCAGCAGGTGGAGCCAAATATTCAGAGTTGGTTTTTGTTTAGTTTTTTGTGTTTTTTTAAGATGAGATATCATTGGAGGAAACTAAAACCTCTTTGTTCTCTGCAACAAATATCAGCATAGGAGGTTGTGATGTTATTCTACAGATATGACCTCATACTTAAGCACAAATTTAAGTTATGTTCTCAATTATTAATTTCTTGACTACCAGCATACCGGGAGAAATCAGGTTACGGACAGTCAACATGTTCACTTGCACTGTAATAACCTGGTTACTGTCAAATCTGGTCAATATCTGAAGCATCCTGGCCTTATTTTTGTTGTCAGAGAATATAGAAACACTACTTTTAAGAAACCAGATTACTGCACTACGCTGATTGACACATGCTTACTTTTTCAAGTTCACAAAGCTTGACCGCTGGTACAAATTGATTGAAGTGTACTAAGTCTTTTTTTCTTTTTCTTGTTGTCCACAGTATGATTTGGAGACCATCAAAGACATGTATCTGGAGAAGTATGACGTGTCTCTGAAGGACGCCCTGAAGGACGAGTGCAGTGGTGACTTTAAACGCCTCCTACTGGCCATCTGCCACTGAGAGTCAAAGAGTTTCAAAGCAGAGCAGACGTGGACAACAGAGGCAGAGACAGCAGAGTATGTTTGTACTGAGGGCACTGCTGTTTTCTGTCTAACAAACTAATACTACTCAGTCTCTTCATGTGACATTATGTAGGGAGCAGGAGGGTTGAAGTGATCAAATATTTCACCTGGCTCATATCTTGTCCAAACTCTGAGTTTTTCCGTAAATTTGGATGGCTCTCTTTTTAAACTTTTTTTCCACAGACCTGAATTACAAAATTTGCATTGAGCTGGATTTACTCATCTGTCTGTGAAACTACAGTTTCAGTGGGTTACTGCCCATTTCTTAGTCAGTTTGTAGCTCCACTTCTTAACACCTTTACCAGCATTGACACAGTTAAAGTCACTGTAAACAGGCACCAAGATTTATACATTTCCAGGAGAAAACTCAGTCACACTGATGTAATTACACAGTGTGATTTGATCAGGTGGGTTGAGGCTTGGTAGGATAATCACATTGTCAACACAAGACATGTTTGTACACTGGGGGAAAAACTCGGCTACAGAGTCTTTCTGCTGCTGCAATTACCAATGTTATTAACAGCATTACATTATTACCATTTTATAAGTGTTACAGATTTTAGATCAAATTATTCTGTATGCACGTTTGATTTTTTTCCCCCCCGGGCCGTTATCTTTCACCCTCCAGTCCCCTAACTCAGTGACTGTTACTTCACTGCTGTTTTAACTAATGCAATCACTCCATATGGCTTGAAGTTTGTCCCTATAAATGAAGGAATGTGAGAGTTTGTAATGAAGGAATATTAGTTTGTATCATGATGGATATGCAATGTTATGTGAATGGATTTGTCTGGATTTTACTCACAAAAGGATTTGCAGAAGAGAATATATATTTTATCAGTTGCTTATTGAAAGAAACTATATATTGATTTACAGTATGTTGCATTTTTATCCTGTACTACAACTAGAAAAACTTTACAAATCCAAATTACACCTCATCTTATCATATATTTTTTGTATTTTATGACTAACACAGTAGAATGTTTAATATATAACATTATTTAGTTTACTGTTTCAGGTAGGCCAGAAGGTATATGAGAAGAAACCTGTAAGATTTAACACCTGGACTGTCTGATGTCTCTATGTGTGTGTCTCTATAAGGCAGCTGAGATTTGCTCAAATGACCACTATTGTAAACATTTTGCTGAGTAGATACAGTCCATCAACCAGGGCATCAGTTGGGTCATGGGACTAGTGTTTGTATCTCTGTAGCCAAAGAAGTTTAGTGTAACTGCAATTAAAGTTCCCTGTAACATCACCATGTCTGCTTTATTCAACCTTTGACTGTGTTTGATTCTCTGACCAAGTAATGCATATCCTGGTTTGTGGAGTATCCCAGTTTTGAGAAAACCTGGAGTGCTCCGATAGAAACCAGGATACTGTGGCATGTAAACACCTGATCCATATTTCTGAACATTGTTTGTTGGTACAGATTATAGAGTGACTGAGGTGGTGAGAAATCAGCTCCACGCAGATGATCAGAAACCTGGATAGTTAAATAACCGTGTGTGCAGGGCTGGGATCTGAATAACCAGGTTTCTCATGTTCCATGTAAACATCATCTCCCAAATAAGATCAAAACCAGGATACTAATGCGCATGTAAACGCATGCATTGGCTTCCAAGGGATTTTAGTCATTTGCAAAACAGAATTACTAACTTTGATAACTAAGGAGTTGTTGTAGTGCATTGTGAATGGCTTATTGATTATATAAAAAAAATCAAAGTCCTGATATAACCTATGTAGCCTACATAAAATTGTAAAATCACTGTCTCCAGTAACAAAGAGTACAATTTTGAGATACTACTTTACTTGATTAATTCCATTTTACTCCACTAATATAATACTTTTTTAGTTTCTAGCTACTTTACCGATTCAGAACATACAAATAAATACAAATTATCAATAGAATATACAATATACAAATAAAATATGATATATTATTAGATGAAGCTACACAAAAATATATAAAGTAATTTTTAAAATGCCCCACCTTTACTGGCCGCAACATTAAAGTGACACACACATTAATATACTTTATTCTGAAAAGCTAATACTTTTGTATTTGTACTACTTTCACTTGAGTAAATCTGAGTACTTCTTTTCTCCATTGCTGTTCACTGTAGACAGCTGAAGTTTTTGTGAAGTCACAATTTTTTAGCAGCTGCCACAGAATCGTTAAATGATGCAGTTGTCATGGCAACACATGACGCTCTCAGCCTGTAGCAGGTCAATGTGATTTCCATGACAACCTCATCTTCAGTGGCTGTCCAGTGTGTACCACTGCCACTACCGCTGAAGACTGTGGATGTGAATGGGGATGATCTTTCTATCGCTCCAGTCTACAGAAGGACACGCCCCCTTCAAGCTTGTCGCCGCTGTTTTGCTGCCTTCACGTACTGTCGGAAATTTAATTAGCAAGTTACTGCAGACCCACAAAGTGAGAAAGAATAAAAAGAAGAAATATATTTTAACAGCCCTCTGGTCATAATTAGTAGGAGCTTTGTGCCTCATTTAAAAATGCCCCAAATAACTAAATTGGAATTATCTATTTAAGGAAAGTAAAGGATAATGGGGTGCAGATTGCCTTCATACTAAGCGTTTTTCCAATATTATGTTTACAAAAAAGTGGGTGTGAATTATATTTAACACCGTATCATACAGATTCTTAAATTGCTTTAAGGATTTTCAAAACATCTTTTTAAAAAGCTGTCAGCTAAACAATGCTTGGCAACTAGTTTGGTGTCAAACAAATTTCACACATAAGTTTACATTAAGTCCTAACATAATAATATGTTAGGAAATGGAAATTAATTATGTTATGGCCATATTTAGGGCTTAAGTTCAATGAAAAAAGACATGTATTTGGAAAAATGTCTGAAGATCTGGAAATATCTTGATTTCTATTGCCACCTTTAGATACTTCTATTCAATGCTTTACTAAGTTTTGAGTTCAAATATCTTCTTTTGGAGGCTTTTCCAAGCAAATATTGATATATGTGATTGTTTGCGATTAAATCAGCATATAATCCTGCCACACCTTACAGTCTTTATACCACTGTCTTGCTACCCTGTGAATGTAAAGATCTTCACATCCGCCCCGTTTAAGTATCTGTTGTTTATTTAATTTTAAAATATTATTTACACACAACTCACTCGAGGGCACAGTAGCCCAACATGACAACACAGTGTGACATCAATGTACAGGGTAGGGTGCGGTGATAGAAAACAGTGGTTTCCAACCTTTTTCCTTGAGGGACCCCTTTTATATCATTTAGTAAACTAATGACCCCTGACTCAGTGACATATTTTATAGATATTGCATATTATATTCAAAACTGTACAGTGAACCGAAACAGTGAACTCAGTAACTGCAGAAGTTTGTGTAAAACATGTCATTTGGATGCATATTGAGCAGATTTTCTCCTTTTTAGGGAACTTTTTATACAATTCTCTGTGTCTATTTTGTTGATTATGTCTTTTTAAAATTATTTTTACCAATCATACAAACTTAATAAGCTTCTCTTTTGGCAAATTCAGTGTTTTCTTGCCCCAGACGCTTGGCCATTGTTCTATTAGATAATTTACTTTTTTACATTCACTCTGCTTTTCCTCACAGAAGTGAACCAAAAAGAGTTTTTGAGCATGCCTTAAAATCAAGAAGGCCTCGCAACCCCCACATGAAGCTTGTGGGGGGTCCCGACCCCCGGTTGGGAACCACTGACGATAAACAACATGTTCCTTTAAGTCAGATTCGAGAAGTACGACTTTCCATCGCAGCCCCTGAAGGCAGCGTAATGTATCAGCGGCGTCGGGGCTCTGTGGCACCGCCCCTCTCTCTGACAGGCGTGTTGTAGTCTCGCATTTCTTCACTCGTCTCTGTTTATATATTTTTTGAAAAAACGGGGCATTTTACCCGAAGTGACATTCCGGCGCACAGCGACTCAAACACAGGAACATCTCCAGCACCGCTTTCATCCGCTGGACCCTCCTGAAGGTAGGTTGTCCTGTGTGCTTCCCCGGCTTTGTTGCTCCTTTTCTCCCCTTTTTTTGCTGGTAATTACAGTCATTAGCATCCATCTTGGTAGGAGCTAGCTAATTAAAACCACTGCAAGGAGAAATGGTTGGCCCATAGTCTATTGAACATTATGCATTGTGTGCTGTGTGAGGTTTATAACTTGGGCCATGCAAAATGTGCCTCTTTTCCAGTTAAAACACTGTTATATTCCTGTAGTAACCTGTGTGATGAATTAATAAGGATGGAGATACAAGGCCTGCTGACTTTGTCGTTGCATTTATTCATATTTTTTTTACCCCATGTGGTAGCCCTGAAGACTGTAACATGTAATTCGCATGTGAACACGTTGTGTCAGGTGTTGGAGGCAGATTAATCACTGCAGCACTCACTCCTTACTTGTGTTGAGCTGCTGCAGCTTGCACATGTTAAAGAGTCCATCATCATCTCCATGGAAACATGAAGAAAAACAGTGATGTCCACTTCCTGCAACCAAAACAAACAAACAAACAAACTAAAAAAAAAAACAAGTAGACAAACTAATCTGTCCTGCTACCTTTTCAAATATAGTCAAGCACCTGAATGCACCACCTGTCTTTTGTATTTTACTCCAGTCACCATATTAGGCAACCCACTTTCTAATAAAGGTTGCCACATGCTTGACCTATTCTGATTTAATGCATCATCAGTGTATCGTGAATTCATGTTGCTCACCATTAAGAAATAATAAGTCAATATGTGTTTGTGTGATTAGTTAAAGGGACACTCCACTTATTTTACCATTTCACACACAAATGTCTTCTGTAGCTCGTTACTGAACAAATAACCCCTAAATATGTCATAAGATGAAAGTTTGGTGAGGGCATGATGGGCATTTAGAAGCCATAGGTGTCTAAAGATGTTATTGACTTGCATTATGGGAAATGTAGGATCCAGTGTTTTTGAGTTTGAGAGACTAAAAGTCAGGTTATCTCTGCATCTGCTGCTTTGATTTTGACCCAACCATCAACATAAATAATCTCGATCTTTCTCTCTCACTTCTTTGCATTTAAAACGTAAATGTTGACGTATATGCTTAGACATGTCTGTGCTTTTCTCTCCTGACTGGCAAATTGGATGTTTTCGGTTTTAGCGCACCATTGTCCTCCACTGCTGCCCGCCACTTCTGTGAAAAAACACAAAGGAATATGATAATAAGATAAAACTCTAACCCCCTAGCTTGGAAATAAGACACAAATAGCGACCGTTGGGTTGGGCAGCAACATGTAGATGTTTGCATCTGACCACCAGTTTGGTAAAAAAAGCTTTGTATTTCTATGAGGATAGATATTGTTCTCCTATAAATCAATGCATCAAGTAACTGTTAGTTAACAGCCATTAGTTGATGATCCATCAAGTGTTAACTAATCACATAAACGCACAGTGGAATGATCATTTCTCATGATATATCCTTCATTAATTCATCAATCATGCATAACTTGTGTTTTGTAGCTTTATTATATGGTGTGAAAAATAGTGTCTTTCTTCATAATCCCTTTTCGTATACTGTCCTACCACGAGAGTTTGTCACGTTTCAACAGAAGGTGCACAGTTCAAAGTCTTGTAAATTACAGGGTGCGTGTCTATTCATGCTGCAACCTCTGATATTTGATGCCACCGAAGTTCAAACGGTCGGCCATGTTCACCTGCAGAAACAGCTGTTTGGTTTCTGTGAATTATCCTGTGAGCTTTAAAAAAAACCATCCACACATAAAGCATCTGAGAGATTTTTGTAATAAATAATAAATTCCTAGTGTTATGGAAGAGGTGGAGTTTTCTGGGGAAAGATTTTGGCGCATTGAGACATATTAGTCAAATAAACTAGACTTGACTTAAATTACTAGAAAAAGTGTTAGTTTCTCTACATCATATACGTCATCGTCTAATTCTGACTCACATGTGGACCATATACAGTAAGTATGTATCAGAAAATGGAAATCAGGACTGAAACCAACATTTCTTTGTTCACATCGATTCTGAAGCTTCTTAAATAAAATGCAGATATAAGCAAAAAAAAAAAAAGTGCTCATTTTTAATTAATGCTTAACTAATGCATGATTTATCGTGTTCTAATGAAAGTATTAATGCGTCATATATCATGAACTCATGTGACTCGGGGTTAATAAATGATTGGGTTGCTGTTGGCTTGGTTTTCCGTTATTAAGTTATACAGTACAAAGGTAAAAGCATTGTACACTGCAGTAATAAACTCACATAGATGCAGCAAGGGTTGTTGGTCAATCATTAATGAACAGTTAACCACAGTAACTGTTCAACAGATGTGTTCATTTAATTGCAGGAGGACATGAACATGCTGCATATAAATCCTGTTATTATAATGATGAAAGAAAGCTGCAGTCCTTGCATTAATTAGTGTACTGTTCATGTATCTAGATATGCATCAGTTAGCTTCTGCTAAAGCTTCAAGTAGGCTACATTACATAGCCTGCAAACGCTTTGAATCATGAATCATCTATGCATTAGATGATTCTTGACTGCAGTCTTTTGTTTATGAATATTATTTTTCCACATCGGTAGTTAACTGTAAATTCTGAGAGCTGCTGTTTACATATGACAGAATATATATTTATATATCTTCTAATCGTCTCAATAAATGTTTTTAATTAAGAAAAATATGTAAGTACGTATTTAAATGTTTTGACACAATGAAACCCATTTGTAAATATCTGTGCAAGTGTAATATATTTACGATTAAGATTGAGATTACATATAGTCTCATATAAATCAACCGCACCCCGTTCCTTTACAGCTTGCTTAAAAAGCCCAAATCAAGGCCCTGTTTACACCTGGCACAGTACGGGTGTGAATGCACCCAAGACGCATTGAGGATGCATTGAGATCTTATCGGTCAGACCGCATTCAGAGGTGGTCTGGGCCGCATATGGCCACCTTCTTTTATCAGTGTGTATGCAAGTGTGCCATGGTCCACACTGAAAACAAATACTGTTTATTATATGCATGATGGTTTCCAAATTAAATGAGTAATCATGTTAAATAATTATGTTTCAGTGTTTTTTATTCCATAATCGAGCTAAACTACAAAATCCTACACACTGGTCCTTTAAGTCACATGTTCATTTCACCAAACCTGTGTAATGTGAACACAAAAAACAGCTTTTTGTCTCAAAATATCTGCTATATATTTCTATAGGTCTCCAGCTTGTTTATATGGCATGTTCATGACTTGATGGTTCATTGCATGATGAATAATCATACCAAGTCATACTGCCTTTATTATGTTAATATCCAGTGACATGTAACATGATGCATTAAATCACGTGCAGTAATTCAAGCATCAAATACATTCCAACAGAAACGTTACTCATACATTAACGTATCACGAGCCACGTTTTAGTTTTACATTATGTATCTCTGCATGTCAGAATTTTATCCATATTTCATAACAAGATCTCATAATTACGAGATCTTCATTTTAAGATAACTATTTATTATGAGATAACTACTCTCATAGAAATAGAAATGCAAAAGAGAGGAGGTCACAGGCTGGATGTTTAGCTATAACTTGCTAAAAATGACCATTTAGTCATTTTTATTGTTAAAAAGAAAATAGTAGGAGCGGCTGTTTTGACATATGTCGATCTGCACAGTGTGTAATACTCAGAATGTACTATAACCCGCCTCTGGTCCTCTCCCAGGCTTGAAGAGATGTCGTCCGTGTGGCAGCAGGAGCCGTCAGGTTACTCCCCCTGCGTAGAGATCGACTCCAGCTCTGTGAGGTGCAAAGACAGGCTCACCTCTCCGGCCTGGCTGAAGCAGGAACAAGATGAACTCCGCATCATCAAGTGGGAGAACTTTCAAACGGGAGGCTCAGCTGATGCAGTTCAGGACAACACGCCCAGCAGTGCCATGTCTGGTAAGAGCACTTTAATAAAGAATCTGCTGCTTTTATGTGATTACTTTGCACTGGGATCATCTTAAAACATCAATATTCCATTGTTACATTCATTTTTATGACAAATAAGACAATGTTCCAGGTGGTTGGTAGATTGTGTCTTAAAGCCTGCGGTTAAAATAATTCTGGTTATTTATTGATTGGGCTTTTGGTCTTTTACTTGAATCACCATAAAAAATAAAAAAAATGTTATTTGAATTACAAGAAAAGCGACCACTTACTGTTTTATGCCATAAAGCAATTACATTGCTTCCCTTTGGCAGTCAAAATCATAATATTTTATTAATGTTATTAATGGAATACTTATGCGGTGTGCAGTTCCTTTTTTACAACAGAAATTTGACATGCGTTCACCATGGCTCTCTTGTCTTCCTTTAGCCGCCTCACATGTAGAAAGCCTGCCCCCGAGGGTGCTGTTGACCATCACCAAGCTCCAGTGCATGCTGGAGAGCAAACAGGAGCGCATTGCAGCGCTGGAGAGACAGGTGGAGGACCTGATGCAGGACCGCAAGTTCCTGAGGAGCCAGATCGAAAACCTCACGAGTAACCGCTCCATGCCAACCTTTGCATCACCGAGTCCACTGACTGAAGGTTTGTGTCTGAAGTGAAGCTGTAGACAGTGTTTGACTCAATTATATCAACACTAATTAGACGCTCTTATTCATGCCATTTGTGTTGTTTTTACACAGCTCCGAAACCCAGCAAAGTGCAGCACTCAGAAAACAAATCTCGGAAGAGAGAAAGAGCTTCTTGTAGTGCCTCTGACAGCAGTGACAGCGGCTCTGAAGCGTCAGACTCCTCTGAAGTTTCAGCGGCCTCGAGCGAACACAGAAGGAAGAAACACCATAAGGACAAGAAAAGATCAAAGAAAGCGAAAGACTACAGCAGGAAGAGAGGTAATAATCACGCCTTGTCATTATAAAGGAAAAAAGTGTTAACGTTAAGTTAAGGTCAGGGTGTTATGCTGGCTGCTGTCTTTTTCAGTGTGTGTGTTATAACAAATAAAGCCTAGAGGTGGATAAACCTGCTGAAGAACCCTAGAAAGGGAATGAGAAAGTAAAACTACTTTAATGAATGTATTCACTGAACACTTGCAAAGCTATACACATTTGACTTTTTCGAACATTTTTCATTTGAAAATTCTAGTCAATACCTGTAATATATTAATTGCCTTATCACTCATTTCACCAGCCACCGGTGTCCAGTATGTCATCCACCGCTACAAACAAGTCCTGTCAGCCTTCATCAAGAAGAAAAGCATGAGTGAAGCCTTCCGCCACCTGGGAATCGACCGGAACACCATCGCCAACACAGCGTCGATTGCAGAGCTCCACCTGGCCGGCAAAGACATGGTCCCCTTGGTGGGCATGTTTCGCCAAGGAGAAGAGACTCTGGTCAGCTACGCCCAAAGGTGCACTTTGGTCATTGACAGCGACGCTGACCTGTCCAGGAGAATAGACCACATGAAAGCTAACGGCGAGCTGCTGCCCATCTCAGGGAAAAGGCCACGGGTGTTGCATTCTCACCTGCAGCAGCTGGGGGGCGCTGCGGAGAGCATTTTAATAGGTTGATGATCATTTTATTGCATGGGGAACGGGTGAAACATAATGCCTTCATAGAATTATATCCTTATGTTTGTTTTTTTCCCCCAACCTGAACTGCTGGATTTATGTTTCATGTAGCATTTTTTTGCAATTCTTAAAGTTGATTTATGTCTCAGAGAGAACAACAATGTTAATTATTTTCAGTCTCCACATATGCACATTTAGGATGTATATTTTGTACTTGATAGCCATAAAAATTGTTCACAGCTGCTTTCACTAAGGGAAATTATGTTTTTTTTTTTATTATTATTATTTAAGAGCAGGAGTGTGTGTAGTGTTAGAAACACCCACAAGATGGCAGTGCTCACATATTAGATGTATGTTTACAAATCACTCCTCTTGTCATTTACTCCAAAATGGTGGATAGTCACTTTCAATTTTCCAGCTCCCAGTTTTTGTTGGAGGTGTAACTTTATGTTCATAGACTTTGTGAAAATAATTTTGTTGACATTATTCATTATTCTGTGATTCATTATGCTGTATTTGAACCGAGCGATTTAAAAACTGCAAAGTGTGTTAATGTTTTTGAACTGCCCACAAATGAAAATGAAGACGCTGTTTGTTCATACAGAGATTTCACTGAGTTATGTTGCCTTTTGTTTTTATCCTAGGATGTTTTTGAATGTCTTGAATCAAGACACTATCACATGATACTACTGTACATGATCTTTAATTGAGCTATTGAATATGTAACCTTTCAGAATGACTTGATCCCAGGCCAAGGGATGGTAAAGAAGTAAAACGTCAGCGGCACATTAACACCAAATCATAGAACTTCTGTCTTGTGGAAGCTGAAATGTGATTGACAACAAATGAAATGGAATTTATTACAGCTGTACATAGTATTAAATTTGGTGCTGCTCTCAGTGGCATATTTTTACTCTCTTGACCAGAGGAATGGGCAACACCAGTTGTGTAGACAGATGGGAAAGTCTGGTAAGACATCCTTGGGCGATGGTAAGTGTCAGTGCAAAGTGTTGCCATTGCCTTCCCTGCTGTTTGCTTTTCACATGGAGTGACAAATTACTCGTGCAAAGCCATTACAGGGGCTGCACCCAGGCTGTTTATCTTTGCATGGGACTCTGTCACTGTCACTCCCATTCACACGCTGGGCTATCTGCTTATCTTTCACTCTCAAATCCCAATCTCTCTGTACCCTCCCCCTAACCCCCCGCCCTCTTCTATTATGAACTCATTCAGTCGTTTCTCATTACCTTTCACTTCTCCATCTCTTCTTCATCCTTGCTTTTCTTTCTGTCTCATCATTTCACCTTAAAATCTAGTTGAGTTTTTGGACAGTGTAGAAACATTTCATGCCAGGAGAGGCGGCCACGAGTGACCTAAAGTTCCTCTCAGCCTGTTCACAGCCAGAGGGGACAGGTGCATGCTGGTCTGCTCAGCAGCGTGAGGTAGAAATGGCTGGGTGTATCTCATCTCTTCCCACCTCCTGAGGCATACAAATGCCACTTCTGCACTCCTTGTCATCGGCATGAGACATGGAGGCAGGTTTTTTTGCAAATCCTGAAATGAAAAAGGACACTTGAGAGTAAGGTACAGGATGTTCTCGAGGTATTTGACAATTTGACTTTTGAACACCACCCCTGTTTGTCACCATGTCCCTAAAAAAGGCAATAAAAATGCAACCTCCACCTGCTTTATACTCCAGAGTGGCAGCTGTGAATTTGGTGCTAATGACTCGGGGTGATGGAGCTCAGAGCTGAAGATGGAGATAGGATGTGGGCCTAATCGAGCCTGAAGCATTCTCTCATCCTCCCCCGGCCTTTTACCTCACACTGGTGTGGGGCCAGCTGGGACTCCATTTTGCGTCTTTCCTGGTTGCAGGTGCCACGTCATTGCGGGGGTTCCAAGTGCCTGATGAGTACAAAATCAACCCCCTCCTACTCTCTCCCTGTCCAACTTTGATCCTGACCTTGACAAAAAAAGAGCATCTGGACGTTCTCACAGAGAGTAGCTTGTAATAACCACCAATCACCCTCTTAATGGTTCGAGTAAAATGTGTTTGAACTGGTGAGTTCAAATGGGGTTATGTTTTGATGTTATACTTGCAGTGTGTGCCAGACCTGCTGAGTAATAAAAGCCTCAGACATATTATATAAAGGATTACAAGGCTTGTAATTGAGCAAAAGAGCTAAGACTTTTGATTTTATGCTCTCTGGTGGAAAACAGTTCTTGGTTTGAAAAAGTGTGATGTCACTTTTTCACAATTACTGAGATTATTGGAAGATACTGAGTAACCAGTTGTGTAGCCAGCATGTTAAGTATTACATATAAAAAACTGTATCATTTTCCTGCCTTGTTAAATTGCTTCTACATTAAGTAGAAATCTACCTACCTATTTTCCATTCATGATTGCTGTTATATTTATCAGTTTCTATTTAAGGACAAATGAAGTACAGTTACAGCAAGTCTCAGTCGTAAGTTCCTAGAGTTACCTTAAGTGGACAACGTGTCCTTTTCACATTTTGGTTTTCGTACAAATTAAATAAACACAAAATGCAAATTATTGCACTTCAGTGGTGCTGGTAAATAGATGTTCTTCCTTTAGACCTTATATATACTGTCAATGCTTTAGATTGAGCCAGGCTATAGCTCTTTTCCCATTTCCACTCTTTGTTCCAGGGTAAGCTGGAGCCAGAGGACTATTAGTTTACTTAGCTTAGCATAAAGATTGTATACCAGCTAGCATAAGTGACAAAATCTTGTTGCGTTTACTTTAAAAAAAAAAAAAAAAGGATTTAAACATTGGATTCCCCCTGCTGCAATCAGCAAATTCTCCACTAGAAGTAACTAAATCCTGGTAATAAATGCTGGTCCTTTAAAGGTGCAATATGTAAGAACAGCTGCTAACTTTATTTATAAGACTACAACAGTTAAGAGAGCATGTGTAAAGGAAGTCTTACGAGATAGGACGGGCCAAGGCTTGCTGGTTAGCATCTTCAGTCTGCAACACACTACATAGACAATTTTGACATAACATCAAAACTGTTATTTCTGCACATTCTGTTGATAATTTTTCTTCATTTTTAAATGTTTTTAAACTCTTACAACTTGCACCTTTAAACTCAGTTATGTATTCTTCTTGTTCAAAAATGACATCTTTATAACTAGAAGACTAGACAACATACCAGTGGTCATCAGAGTTACTCATATTTTGCCCTATATTTAAACACTTTCTGTGGCAGGCAGGCTGCACAGAAACAGGACAGTCAGGTTCAAACTGATTTGAATTCATAAAAATGAACAGACAGTTGGTCTGAGTGTGTCTCTGAGCCTCTTCACCTTTCGTTTGCCCTTGGTCTTCTTGCTAATGAAATCTTAAAATAACCTGCACGCTGCTGAAAAAAGTGGGTCAGAGCACCAATGCAAAGCCAATTCAATACAAAAGCATCAAGTGGTGCATTATGGGTATTTCCCCCTGTGGTAGAATTGAGGTGGGGGCCGGAGTCTGCGTACTGGTGGATGCCTATTCTTGTCCTTTTACTGCACTGGCATTAGATGGCCGATGGAGCGGTCAACAACGGTTTTCGTTAACGCACAGTAACAAGGAAGTTTCTTCCTCAGCCAAACACACATGGCCTTTTTTTTTTTGTTCTCCAAGCTAGTGTCTAATCCCCGTGCTTATTTACTGCATGACACCACTGGATGACAGCAGGGTTGCTTCAGTGTAGCACACCACGGAGCTGCTGGTTGTGAGAGGCACTAGAGGACAGTGTTGTATCCAGTTCACTCTTGTCATGTTCTATTGTTTGTGGCCAGACACATCATGCAGACACCCCTCGACGCACAGTTTGCCCTACCGAGGCTGATTAGATTCGGTCTGATGGGTTAGCAGCAGTAAGCTTCTACTACAATGTAGGGTGAGTCTTATTATAGTCTTTAAATATGCACATTAAGCCAAAGACATGGATAGGAAAACACAGACACATGCTTAAACAAACCTCCTCAGACAAAAATGTCATGTTTGCCATGTCAGTCTTTCTTGCCTGCTGTTCTTTTAAACCCTTCAAGCTGTCCACACTGACAAATACATCCAGCCATTGATATAATAGCCATTAATGAGACTTCTCTTGGCAATTATAAAATAGGAAAAAAAAGCAAAGATACCAATCTGAGACCACAGAACCTCTCTACAATGACAGCCTTTCTGCCAGCGCTGCTCGATCAACAAGTCTTGAGGTATTGCTGGCGCGCTCTCCATCTGGCTGCCACTGATAAGAACTTCCTGGGGCTGGCTGGATAATAGTCTCGCAAGCTTAAAAGCAGGAGGGGGTGTGGGGGCATAATGTATTCTGGGGGAATCCAGCAAACAGGACCCTATAAACCAAACCTCATCTCCCCCCTCTGAGCACATTCGGGCGAAGACAGCCCCTTCGATATAGCCAGTGGGGGTGGAGAGGGAGGTGGGGGCATCATGCTGCCACAGTCATGATTTGCCTTGAGCGTGATTTTATTCCCGAAGAAACAAGATGGCTGCACTCAGCCAAAACATATTAGGTACATCCATGAGCAGGGCTGTAGTCAACCAGAGCTATATGGCTGAGCTTCTACACTAAAGTTGATGTATTTCTCTCTATTTCTCATGGCCTTGTGTCTGAGGGAAATATGTAAAGCAGGTATGACCTCTATTTTCAGGGTCAGATGCACTAACTGTTTTTTGGCTTGTACCCCCAGAGGTGTCCTCAGACTGACAAGGGTGCCTCATGGGAGATGAAAGAGCAAAATATGATAAATGGTTGTACACTGCAGGCTTGAAAATGTTGTTTTAAATGTTGTGCATTGTATATATTTTGGTCATTTTATGCATATATTTTCTGATGCAAGCTTCAAAGACAAAAGGTAATGGACCACAAAAATGCCTGGGCATCCATCTGTGGGGACTCATGTGACAGCTACGTCCACAAACGCATCATTCGGACACAGAGGCGATGATGGTATGTGACGTAGAAGAATACGCAACATGACAGCATGAAGGAACCCCAACCCCACCCTCAAATCCTGTTGGTTGTTGGCCCGGTGACGCAGGATGAACCAGACGTCTTTGACACAAAAAAAGAAAAATCATTTGAAGGGGACTGGATGCAGGCAGGCACACAAGCCTCACAATATGTTTCAGAACATTTGCTGATAACCACGGATGATTTGGATTGTGTCCGACATATTTCAAAGTGGCCAAACATCCAAGTATTTATGAATCGGCATCGTCTCAGCAGTGGTGTCTATTCTAATGACTCAATCACAGGTCTCTAGCAGGGTTAATGACAGGAAAAAAAGTGAAAGTAAAGACTAAAATGCCACTGGCCATTAACCTCCGATCAGAGCTGTCATATTATCTGGAAACACAGATAAATGGGAGGTTTGGCTGGAGGGAAAATGCTTTGACTCTCTGCCATGATCACAGTCTTGTATTGCCAACCAGAAGTCTGAGTTGGTGCGAAAGATATGCTCTGGAATATGATGGCGATTGCATGCCACAAACCGTCTCTGCAAAATGATCTAATAGCCTACGTCTTGTATTTTTTTTTTGTCTATCTCGGGAAGGAGGGATTCTGTCAGATTAGGGGAAGCTAGGCTTTTCTGTGTATACTCCTCTACTTGACCTCTATTATGATAACAGATGTTAATTACACACTGCTGGGTTTCCCAGTGAATCTGTCTGTTGTTTTCTCACATTGCAGGTTGCCCCTGCAACAGCTGTCCTTTTTATAGACCGACAGAACATCCACTGAGATTCTGTCACCATTTTTTTTTTAGCATAATACACGCTCTTTGTGTATTCTGTGGTGTTATGGTTGATTTGTGATAGGTGGGTGTATTTGCTTGTGGTTGTGAATCGCAGCTAAACTTGGCAGAGCTGCTGAACATGGAAAACCATGTCGGCAGCCATATGGAGCAAAAGCCGATTCAGTTTAATCAGTGTGTTCAATATGCTTCCTCCATCAGGGAATTTCAGCACTGCAAAATAGCTGAGGAAGGGAAAACTCAAAGTAATACTCATGAGGATACACTAAAAGTTAAACCGGTTTGATTTCAGCTTTGTTGGTATCTGCCACCAAACTAGCAGCAAAAACAGAGGACAACAGGAAATCCAGTGAAAACGTGGGATACACAGAGCTAAAAATAATCACCAAAGATGTCACCAAAATAAAAACTGCAGAACACCAGGGTTGGTCTAATGGCTGTAATTGAACTTAAATTACATAGAATAAGAACTGTGGCAAAGAAATCTGTTGGATGAGGTCTTAAAGTTACATAAAATGAGAACAACTTTGCGGACCTTAACCTTTAAGTATGTGGCCTGCTTTCAATATATACAGACAAGTGAAAAATGACACTGTATTAAGTGGTGGTGGACGTGGTTCTACAAATATTTTTCCCATTTTTCCATGATCCAGCTGCACAAGCTGATGTAGTGCTTTTTTTGTCTGTAAACCAAAGAGACCAAACTCAGTTTTTTTTAGATGCTGTCGCCCCTAATATGTCAAGTACATTTTTATGGGACTTCCAGGGATGCAAAGATGAAAACACATATATGACATGTGTACTCTGGGGAGAGAAATGAATAAGAAGAGCATGGGAGGGCATTTGCATCAGTTATACAACTCTTCTCCACTGGGGACGAGGACAAGCTCTTTTAATGATGAGTCACTGCTGGGACTAGTCAGCACTGTGTCATGAACCCAGCTGATTATGTGGGAGTAGGCAGGAGCGATCAGAAGCAGTTTGTTGTTCACATTGTATTTTATGTGTTTATTGCATTTAGTTATTCACTGAATCACGATTTTTTAGGGTATTTTCTTATGGATGGCAATGTTGTTCTATCTGTCTGTCGGTCTACCACTATGATCAAGCTGTTGGATGGACTGCCATGTAACCTTGTACAGACATTTATGATGTGTCCTGATGATCATCTGACCTTTCCACTTGCACCACCATGAGGTTGACATTTATGGTTTTGAATGAAATGTCTGGACAAATATTGGATGGATTGCCATGAAGTTTGGTTTTAAAAATAACATTTATGTTCCCCCACAGGATGAACTTTGGCGATCCTGTAACATTTCATCTTGTGCCATCATCAGATAAAAAATTTAATTTATCAAGTACTTTTTTTTATGATTAAATATATGCAATACTAATTACATTCCCATCAGCTTCAGCTGACTTACTGTTTAGGGCTAATTTCAGCTAGCATTGTCTTTGTGAGCATCCTGACGTTGGCATTTAGCTCCAAGCACTGCTATGCCTAGTGAGTGTAGTCTCTTCTGTCAGGTTTATACATTCATAAAAATTAAACGAATGGATTGAAATAAAACTGGAAATTCCTTCAATATAAACACATATTAATAGAACAGGTCAAATTAGCATCCGCAGAGCTGCAGAGGGTGCTAAATGTCTCAAAGAAGCCTGTGTTAAGATCTGCAATTATGGACATCTAAAGGAGAATTATATTTTTGTATATCAAAGGCTGCTATAAATACACCCACATTCACAGGACTCACATCACACAACCTGCAACAAATTCATTATCATATGCAAGGCTCATTTCCACAGTCAGATAAGCTACAGTATGTGTCTAGCTTGTGTTTGTTACTGTTGCATTAAATTGAACAAATTTGTTTTTTTTAGTTCGTTTATTTCTGCCTTCACACAGATTAAATAATCAGCAAACAAGGTGAAATGCTCTGGACTACATTGTCCTTTGCACAAATGAGAGCGAAAAAGAAAATGGAAGAGAATACAAATGGACTCCAATTGCTCATATAAACATTTTAATGAGCAAAGTTGTCAGGTCAACTGAAAAAAGGGTTGGCCAAATTGAAAATGGAGATTCATGCATGTATATGGTTGCACCAATGATATCCTAAAGATCTTTCCATCAATGGCACAATCCCAATACTCATTTAAGTGGCTCATGATATACCACAGCTGGGGAAGTCACGGCCCAGTGGCCTGCCACAATGGCAGCCAGTCATTGATGGCAGCCACGTGCCTGTCAGGCATTCACCCCACGTACCTACGGCCACAATAGCCTCATCAGTAGCCTTATTCAATCAGTCTTCACAGACGGAGTCGACTCGGGTGCTGCAGACCCAGCCAGCCATCCACTGATCTGCATCACAGAGGAATCAACAATCAGAGCGTCCCTCCTTAAATCTCCTTGAAGTGATCTCTGATTTCGCCTGATTGTGTCCGACACTGTGTCATTATTCCACTTGGCGCTTTCGAGTATGACCATGTGATTAGTACATGAGGAGGAAGGGACGATGGCATACTGTTATTTTGTTTGTATGAATTGTTTTAGCAGCAGTGTACAAAATAGACGTTTATGCGAGGCGTTTATGCCAAGGGTTTTTGAGTTCAATTCAGCCCATAGGTCAGTCTCAATACATGAGAAATACATGATATTTACATGTGTGTATGTAAATATCTGTGTATGAAGGTGAAACACAACCTCAGTGAAGTCATTCAGGCTAGCATTAACCTTGTAATGGCGGTGCAGGACGGAGTGGGGTCCAGTTGGTGGGGTGTTGATGATGTCAGAAGCGATACAAGGCCGGTATCGATTCCCACATGTGCACAAACACACACAAATAGGGAGTGACTGTGTTAATCAATACCCTTATCAATCCGTCAATCAACCCTCATGAACTGCTGCTTGTCCTTCAAACCAGTGTGTCACCACTGCAGGAAAACTGGTGTTGGAGGTCGTAAACTGACTGCTAATCCAATCAGAATAAGTTTTATGTTTGAGAACATTTATCTTTCTTTGTCTGTGCAGCGTGAATGTGAAAATCAGTCTGTTTCGCTGAGAAAATTGCTTCTTGAATTTATCTTTGTAGCATTTTTTACAGGTATTGATCAAATGGCAAGTGGCTCTGCACTGTGTAACACCATTATATAACCCAAGTTTAGTTTTGCTTTCATGTAGAATGTTTATTATTTCTTTCTAAAGCCAAGAAAAATCACTTAGCTGATGACACAATGCAGAGATACTCGTAATAACAGTGCAGCCAGAGTTCATTGAGTGGGCTAGAAGAGACAAAGCTGAGTGACTTGCTTGTCATTCCAGTGCCACTTAGTTTTCAACAACATAATTGTTCTCAACCCCTAACACTGTTCTGAATCCTAACACATTTCACAAAGTATCTGTCAGCAGAGTAGGTCTGAAAACATGTCTGAAAACAGCTACTTTAATTTCAGGTAAGACACTGTTCATTAAATCTTTTATAATGCAGATTTTATATTTAACTATATGGATTAGTTATTATTTTTAATGTCTTCAGGTAGTTTTGGATGCAATTCTTTGGATTTTACGTAATTTGCTAATGGATAAAGAAATAAAAAAGCCATGCAGCTCCGATAGAGAAGATACAAAATGCAATGAAAGTCTGCTTTTGTGCTCCAATCAGATTGTATATGTGTTTGTTTTAGGTTTGTATGTAACAATGTATATAATAATTTTCACTGAATGGCTGAAATTATTTACTTTATTCTTATGCAAATCTTTATGCAAGTGTAACTTTCTAGCCACAAAGTCACCTAGTATTCTCAATTTTGTTTTCAAAATGTATGTAAATGTATGTAAAAACATACATTGACTGAGAGGACTGAAATATGGACATGAGCCAAATCAAAGTAGAAGGACATACTGTTCCATACAGTACATTAGAAGGATTATTTGATCATGCAGCCATCTTACGTGTTTCATAAGATGAGATGTCTCATGGGTGCAGTGTCAGTCAGAGAGGATGATTTTTTTCATGGTGTTAAGACTAGCGGCTGATCAGTGGGTGAGAAACTGGGAGTGCAGCAGAGCAGTATGTAGGTTACCTGTCAGGAAATTAAGCCTATTAACCGCTTATGTAACACGTCACGCATTTGGCTGTGTGTCACATGTGGTTTTCTCATCCAATATTTCATACGTGGCACCAGGCAGACTTCTGTAAAGATGGTGTATTCATTAGTTCTTGCACTTTTCTGATATTAAACTTATATTAAACTAGTTTTGCTGCAGTGCTACTGTTTCCATGCTGGTAATAATAGTTTTAGTGAAGTAGAGCTGATATTTTCATTATAATAAATATATATTCTAACAACATAC
Organism: Dicentrarchus labrax; assembly: GCF_905237075.1. NCBI lineage: Eukaryota > Metazoa > Chordata > Actinopteri > Moronidae > Dicentrarchus > Dicentrarchus labrax. The sequence goes on along the minus strand of NW_026136709.1, from coordinate 18,947,876 downwards.
TCTTTTTTAAAATATATACAGGACGCAATTCATTTTACCTTTCTCTCAGTGGAGAAAAGAGTACCTTGTACACTTAGAGTCTACAGCTATGATAGCAATGACGCTTTGAGCTAAATGCTAATGTAAGTATACTAACATGCTCACAATCTAACATACCAATGTTTTGCAGTGAATTTTGAGCTTATGACGGTGGTTGAAAAGTTGAGGTTTAATAGGTGGTTGCAATTCATCCTGAGGGCAATGTGAATTTCTGAAGCAAATTTTGTGATAATGCATCCAATAATTGTTGAGACTCAAAACCACAAATGTCAACGTCCTGGTCACACTAGAGATAAACGTCAGAAAGAAAAGTCAGATCATTAGAATACATCATCTGGTAAATCGTTTTCCAATTTTGTGGCTATCCGTAGTCAGTCAATCAGCCATAGTCAGTATGGGTTCATATTCTGGGCACCAGGAATATCTGCACCTACTTTGATGGCAATCCATCCAGTAGTTGTTGTAGAGATATTTAACTAAAAACCACAAACGAAAAGTCACCAAAGTCTTTATTTCTTTATCCTCTGGGTACCATGAATACACAATTTCAAAGAAATCCATTCATTAATATTCAGATATTTCTGTCTGGTCAACACTGCAATCATAAAGCCACTACTAAAAGAAGATATGTCATGGTAGCTAACCTGGTGTGTAGAGTGAGTCCTTACTGCAGTGGCCCGGGTTTGAGTCTGACCTGTAGCCCTTTGCTGCGTGTCGTCCCCCCTCTCTCTCTCTTCCCACTTTCCTGTCATCAAATAAAGGCATAAAAACCCCCCAAAATATCTTTAAAACAACAGCAACAATAGCACAAAAAATAGTTATGGCCAATTAACACAAAGAAGCCATAACACTGGACACACCATTTAACGCACTTGCGATCTTTGGAAAGTGTAGAAAGAAGAACATGAAAGATGTAAAAAAAAAAAAAAAGACTAAAAGCATCAATTGTATTTTTCTGTTCTCAAACTAGTCAAATAGTGAGGCAGGGGCAGGGAGGTGTGGTCAGTCTACACACCGAGCTGGACCTTTGCCCACTCTAATCATACGGCTATTATGGCCATCAGTGTGTCTCCATCCTTGGCTTTGGTTCAGCTTCCAGGAGCCATTTGTAAAGCAGCGGAGCAGGAAATGAGGTTGGTTTGCTGCAGTCTGGTAAGCCTGGAGGATGTGCTTGAGGGAGCCACACTTAAGTCGGCGGGTTGATCACGCAGGGTCCCTCCCTGCGGACGGAGAGCGAGGGGGTCATCAGTAAGAGGCGGTGGTGAAGATGGAGTTGAGATTCACAGTGTGTCATGGACAGAGACATCACTGGCCTCCAGATTTATTATTGGGAAAAACCAGGGGCCCCAAAGCCGACGGATTGATGAGGTTTTATGGCACGGTCAAAAGCCCTGGACCTATTGTAGTTCCTCTTTTAAAAATGAAAAATTACATCCACTCCTCAGCCAATTCATAGAGTTAGGGTGTCTTTTTTTCAAATTCTTCTCCTTCTTTTGAATTTTCCTCTTTTCTCATTCTCATAATTTATTTTTTTACTGGCATTGTTAAAGGTCCAGTGCGTAACATAATACTCATTGGTATGTTTTCATTAGTGCATAATAGATTTTTTGTGTTTTTATTACCATAGAATGAGCTGTTGTCATTTACAGAGGAACTAGAAAGTCATTCATATTGAACCACCATGTAGTAGCCCAGAATGAATAAACCAAAACACCTTTGCGTTTTTCATGAGTTTTCACGACCACCCTAGTTTGTCATGCATGTCAGGCGTGCAGTTAATGAGTTGGGTGGTTGTTCTCAAAACCCTCTGTTCACTCATCTGAAGACTTTTGAGCCATTGTGTGTAGTTGGCAAGATCACAAACTCACCTCTAAAACAAAAAAGAAAATACAGATAAAATAACGAGCTGTTAGCCCTCCATGCAGGCAAAAAGCACAGTATTACACAGCCGGAACAAACATATGTTTGTTATTCTGAGCTAATAGAGTAGCTGTCATCAATGTTTCAGCTATGTGACGCCTCCGTATGAGTTCAACCTGCTTTTACATGCTTTCTTGCAAATTGGGGTCATGTTCCACTGTACAAAGAAAGGTAATTTCAATAGACTGACCAAGGGAACCTTCTAGTGACAGGACTGGTTTTCAGTAGAAGGGACTAGAGTTTCTTGCTCTCCTGAATCCCAACAAAGCATAAAATCTTTTTCAGTTTAACACATGATCCAAGCATATCGGATAAAAACGTCAAAGCGTTCATGAGGTTACACTGAAGGAAGGTTGAACCTTTACTGCAGATAATGAAAATAATAGCTATTCTAAAAGTTCAAGTACCTTTGTTATTCTTTGTATGACTAGATTTTAAATACAAAATGTTGACTGAGCTGGGGCAACAACAATTAGGTGAATACACAGATCTAATAGTCTTTTGCTAATTTGTCAAAAAACACGAGATTGTGCAGTGAGAGTTTTTCTCTCTCTGATGGATACATGCCTCTGAGTGTTTAGGGGAAAACAATCACTGTGCCATCTGTTAGTCTGTATGATAAATTAACAGCTTCACTGCTTGAGCAATTAGTTTCTGACAGTTTGAACAGAATCAATAATTTGCAGAGAAAGTCACGGCCGCATGAAATCTCACTTTTCCACATGAAGACATTGTTAAAGGATGTAATTGGGCAAAGTTTGAAAGGGTTATGTGTATTCAAAGGTATTTTAATGTAAATAAATTAGATGATTTCAAGACAAATAATAACCTGCTTTGCATATTATTAGCACTGCTAGCAGAGTTTCTCAAAATTAAGATCACATTTAGTTACATGCCTAATAGAAGAGGACAGTATTTTTTTAAATTTACCTTTCACAAGATCCCTGATCCATTTAGCTTCATAACGCTTGTGTGTATAATGTGTGGAAATAAACAAGCATATGTTAGGAAGCTGAGGGAAATGCAGCTAGTTAGCAAGCTAAACAAGTGCAGCAGGCTCTTTTTGTTTGTTGCAGTAATTCTACAAACATCTTAAAATAAGTGGTAATGATTTATGATTTATGATTTAGGTATCATGCTACATCTAAGAAGCTTTAGATATCATCAGATATCTCTGAACTGAACTCTCAGTCCAGCTCTGGCTCAGCCCCACGGTGGCTCTTTCCCCAGCAGTGCCTGTGTAATGGGACACTGCTAAACAATGCTGAAAGTGCTCCAGTGCAGTCATGGCCTGTTACACCTGACTCGCTCCTCGCTGCCGTCCATGCACTCGCCTGTTGGTAGCGTCTCTTCTCCAGGCTAATTTATGACACTATCAGACTCACCGGCTGCTGGCTGTACTGGACGCCCTCGTGCTAAATCTAATTACTTAAACTAATTACTACAGGTCTAATAACTTTGGTATGCTCTGCAATATTGTGTTCCTTATTCTCGATGTATAATATATAGCAGAGGAGGTTGGGGAACACAGGACCTACACCCTGCTCTTGGTTACTAGTGCTATCATCCACAATTCAAGCATGTAAATGCACAAAGAGTAAGTATAATGATGACTTTTGGCTTTTTATGTCACTAGATATGCTACTGATGCTACTAATGTAGATATATTTGCTTGCTTGGGCTGAAAATATATGCATCTTTTACTTGCTTTCACTTTGGTTAAACAGGAGTGCAAAGTTGGCTTTATTTGGATTTCTTATTTGCAAGTTCTGGGAGTGGCCCAGCACATTGCAGCTGGGTGTGTGTGTGTGTGTGTGTGTGTGTGTGTGTGTGTGTGTGTGTGTGTGTGTATGTGTGTTTGTCTGTGCATACAGTATGTGTGTGTGTGTGTGTGTGTGTGTGTGTGTGTGTGTGTGTGTGTGTGTGTGTGTGTGTGTGTGTGTCTGTGTCTGTGCATACTTGTATGCATCTAAATCTATGCTTTACTCTTACCATCCATGTTTGTCTGTTCTCTTCATTCCCTCAGCCATCAAAGGTCAGTAAATGTAATGAAATACTTATTGATCATTGCTATAATTTGCCAAAATGTAAATCCGTAAAGAGCGGCACGGTTTATACAGTAGTGTGTGATGAGAGGATGTTACTGTTTGATTAGTTGCTGCTCAGTAGTTGTTGTCTTTTAATATATTTAATCTGAAACATGTCATGGTGTTTCTACTCTTCCTAGACCTGAACTATGAATAGATTGCTCTCTTATGATGTTACCAAAAAAATACTGTTTTAATACTTTAAAACTACGTTTGTATGTTGGCATACAACCAGCCAAAGCAAAACAATAAACATGGGGTTTTACTGCTTGATGAAGATCTTTAGCTGTAGGCTTACAGTAACAACCATTTACATCTCAGTATTCTTTTACGCAACTCTTGCACTCTAAGTGAAAGTATTGGACGTATTGACTCTGATGTGTGCAGTGAGATTATCTTGGCTCGTAGACCAACAGTCTTTTTGTGCCATGGTTAAGCCGAAACTTTAACCCACTCATCAGGGTCACAGATTAGTCAATGTCAGTATCTCCTTTTGCCAAATGGATCTTCTGTTTCCTCTAAGTGGCCAAACCTCTGCTAAGACATCACTCTCATCAAAGAGTTAATGTCCACTTTCGACTTCTTGACTGTATTTATTTATATTTGTCTTAAATAATGTGACGACAATTACGTTTAGAAAAACTGTATTCTTTCTTTCAAAACCACAGTAATACATCTTTTCATACAGTAAATACATGCTCAGTTATACATGTGCTCTTCATTATTTGTGCACTTGTACACAGACTGTGGTTAATGCTACATCTCTAAACAACTAACTAAAAGTGACAGCTAGCTAGTACTCCAGGGCACACAAGGTTAGATAACCCCATGCAAACAGACACATACACACACACACACACACACACACACAATGTCTCCTCTAAGGGGTTATTTCCTTGCAGCCTGTGCTCCTGTTGGAGGTGTCCAGTGTGAGTCCTTTGGTTTCACCCTCCTGTCTCATGTGTCACAGCATGTTGTCACATATAGAGGCAGAGATGTATTATTGAAGATGTCTGCACCTTACTTAGGCACTGTACATTAGGCTAACACAAGTGCAATTATCTACACGTGGATGCATGTATAGGAGTCTAATTGCCCCGCATAGGCAATGACTGATAATACCTCTGCAAAAGAATGTGTCTGTGCCAGTATTATCTTGCTCTGGAGTGATTTATTTACAGTAACTCAGTCAAACTGATTTAAATCACCAAAATGATCACATTTAGATACAATAACTGCTTGGAGGTAAGGTGAAGATAGCACCCTTGGAAGCAATCTTCCTTGAACATAAAGAAAGTGACCAGTGATAACAAAAAGAGGCCCTCTGCAGCATGTGTGCTTAGGGAATTTAACCAGCTTTCCTTTGTGTATGAATGGGCGTCTATATGGGGAAAGGCTCACGCTGCAACAGTGGCTAATTCCTGCTAATCCCACCGTATCTCCTACCACTTAGAGATGGTTTTCAACGGCAGCCCTGGAGCTGGGGAATTGCTGGTGAGATTAGCTCGCATTAGCTCCTCCTCTGTGGTAAACACTCACAACCAGGCCAGGCCGGGCCTGCCACACTGCTTCCATGCTAACCTTTTGCACAGAAATGGATTAATTACTTTTCAAAAATGTTTCAAGTCTTATTTAGAGAACAATGTAAGTTTGTTTCAATTTATTCTGCTTTTATTATGGTTGTAGTTTTGTGTGGATTCAGTTCTGTGAGGGCTGAAACAGGCTCCCTTGTCATGCAGGCTTTATGAAAGGTGTGTTTAGAGGTGTTTGTTTGTGCAGGATTTAGCTGTGTTCTCCTCTACATTTCACTAACTTTCCTTTGCACATTTCCATGCTTTTCTTATTGCCTGTCAATAGGCTTGTGTTTATAGTATTAGGTTGTGATTTTGGACACAGTTTGATAAATGTTACAACAATAATCCAAATGCACAAAGAAAAACAACATGCATTCGTAGACTGATAGATTACTTTGAAATTGAGACTCTGCTTTGACTGACTCTGAATGTAGGAAACACGCCCCTTTGAGTGTTTAGAGACAAGAAACAAATAGCAGCCATCAAAAGGTTAACTGTAGATATAAATCTCAATTCTGCAGGTGGCAGTTATCAGATCCTGTTTTTGAAAAGCTATTGCACAACACAGTTTTAAAAGTTGGCAACAATTTTAACTTTTCATGCTTTAAATGACAAATTATTCACTGTGAAATTAGATAATGATTACTGAATTCCATGATTATGTAGATTAATTTAACAGTTATCCTACATATAATGTTCTACATTTAGTATGAAAATCCCCAAATCCCAATAACAAAAGGCTATGTTTTCACCATGAGTCAGTGCTGCTCTTAATGTCATCCAGCATTGTAACAGTGTAATCCTAAAGTATCATTTATCTGCATCCGGCACGTAGCTACAGCGTGTAAAATGCAACATGATTAATAAGAAATAACAGCATATCCAGTCTTTTAAGATACAGATGAGTCCTTTCAGATAAAGACAGAGCTGAGAGTTGGTCGTCTCTTTTGTTGCACAAGAATACAGTGCAGCATAACACTCTCTGTCAGGAATTCATCACAAGTGTAACGGAAAGTGAGCACACGTTTATAGCCTGTATTTTTGTATATGCGGCTATATATGCAGCTCTATGTAAGAGTGTATTGTAGTGTTAAACCCTCAAAAATTAACCCTGAACTAACCAACTACCACTGGATTATCCTCTAGTTAAACACTTGATGTGGTTCCAGTTTAATTCCCAAACAAACCAGCATGACGGCACTTTAAACGCTAGACAAACCACTCATCTGGTTACTCTACACTACAGTTTATCGTGTAACCAGCATGGTTTCATTGAGTATTGTATTCAGAATCTAAAGAAAGTGGTCCTGTATGTGCTTGTATACTGGGCTTCAAGTCTCCTTCAGCTGAGCTCTTCACTAATATGTTTCACATGGATTTATACCAGTAAAAGCACATGAGCCTGTGCGTACTGCAGTTTACATTGTTCTCTCCCAGCAGTAACCCATGTGCTTTTCTTTCACAGGAGATCTCTCCTGAAGATGTTTCCACAATCAGGGAAATCGATTGTCTTTGACAACTTTCCAGATCCAACTGACACCTGGGAAATCATCGAGACAATTGGGAAAGGGACGTATGGAAAAGTCTACAAGGTGCTCGACAAACTTGATGGAAGTAAAGCAGCTGTAAAGATACTGGATCCCATCCATGTAAGTTCTTGTCTGGAGTGTACAAAATAAATGTGTGTCAGTTTAAATGACTCAGTTGATCGTTTAATGTAGGTCCAAATCTCACATTATACTACAATATGTAGTCTAAAGTTCACATGTTTTCACCCCGTATTGGAAGTCCACACTGCCATGCACGTGTTGTAGTCAGTGCTTAAAGCAGCTATAAGCTTGTGGTGTGTTTATGCCTTTGGTGGAGGCTCAGGGTGGAGAAGTTACTGTCTTGTGACCCTAAATCTGTCGCATTTGGAGCGTCTGTATTTTAAAGATTTAGACACCAACACAGATTAGATCTGACCAACCATTTTTCTCTTTGCATCTATCTTGCTCTTTGTTAACTTTATGGTTTGCCTTCAGTTGTTTAGTCAGTGTATATCTACCAATATTCCTCTCAGTCATACTGTATGATACCGTAAACTTCTCTGTGTTTTTCACATAAACATGAACCCATTTTTAGTGTAACATATGATTTGTGTTCTTCGGTTTAGGTTAGTGTTTGTGAGTTGTATACTTTTTTTCCCATTACTTTGGCTACAGTCAACACAAAAACACATTACAATAATATGGACTGCCTGTCTTTTCCAGTCACAATAGTATGCATTATATTACATTTTAGACTTTTATACTACTTACTTTTCATACCTGTAGTTTATGTTTACTCCAATGAGCAACTCAAAATGACCTGAGAGACTTACCCAGTACTAAACAATGAAAGAAAGACAGAAACAATTCCTGCAAATTTACAGTAGAAAGACCCTCCATAAAGGATGCAACCGTATGGAAAACGCTTAGGACTTTAGGTGTAATAGGTGGAAAAAGCTGGTGGAAAGTATGTTGACAGACCTCTTGTACAACATCAGTATAGTGATGGAGTCATTAGCTCAGAACTTGGCAAGATAAACATGCTGCCCTCCTTTATTCCCTGCACTCGCCTTTTAGAAAAGGAGTTTTTTCTTCCATCTACAACAAATTATCTCATCAAATTGGTTCTGATGAATTGATCATCATCAGTGGGATGTGTCATGGCACTACTCTGATAATTCGGGGCTCCTTTGCTTGTGCAATTACAGAAGATTACGGAGCAGGAGGTACTACATTTTTAAGCAGTAACTGATTTATTGTTGTCATCTTAGATTTAAATTGAATAGAACATTAGCAAAGGTCACTATTTCTAATGAACATTTATAGAAAGTAGTCATCATTGATCTTATGCTATGGTGTCACTGGGTCCTGCATAGACTGATAATACCTGCTATGTTGTTTATTATTTTGAAGGTACACTGAATTGTATGGCTTATTTAGCAGCTGTAATGAGCAGTCATTGTCATCTATTAAATCCAGCCTTCGTGCTTATAAAAGTCTCATTAGTCTTTTGTGAATTTGTTACTGTTTCTCATTATTGAGAAATGATTATCTACAGACCACTAGTCTGTGAGGACCATCATTACCGTCATTTTAATCACAGGGTTGATTATTTCACGTATAGACCTATTACACTCACTACAACTATATTAAAAAGTCAGCTCATATGCTACGCTCTGCTTGGTTTGCAGCTAGGTGTATACAGTAGAGCAGTGGTTCCCAACCTGGGGTCTGAACCCCATGAAGAGGGTCACAAGATATATCTCAGGGGTCATGAGAGAGAATGTAAATCATATGTCTTTTACACAATTTCTCTAATATGTTTTTTTTTTCTTGTGAAATACTGGATTGTTTTAGACTTTGTGGTGTCAAAAAAAACAGACTTAGAAGTCACATGCAGACATTGCTTCACTTTAAAGGGCCATAAGTCAAAAAAGGTTGGAAATCTTTCCTAGCATAATTTGATACAACTATAAACCTGTATTTAACATTAAATATGCATCAGCAAGATTTGTATGTAAAATACTCCTGTCTCGTAAGCCTTAATGACACAGTAAGGCTGCACCATACAGTAAAAGAGTGTCCAATAATTGCTATTATTAAGATGTCCTGGTTTTGCCCTTTTCACCCATGTTAAATTATAGAGTAAGTGATGAAGACTTCATAAATTGCCCTAAAGAGCATCAAAAGAGTGTTCATTAGTTTTCTTGGCTTAGTTAGATGAGAAGATCAATGCCATTGTTATGAATGTCCTGATATGATAAACATAAGCAAAACATGACTTTGTGTGTCCTTGTCTTTCAGGATATCGATGAGGAGATCGAAGCAGAGTACAACATCCTCAAAGCTCTTTCTGACCACGCAAATGTTGTCAAATTCTACGGGATGTACTACAAGAAGGATGTAAAATGTGGAGATCAGTTGTGGCTCGTATTGGAGGTAGGAACGCTTGTATTTGAAAAGAAAAGCCACTATGTGTTTGCCACACAGGAGTCTTATTTTGAGACCTCAAATAGCATTTGCCTGTATACTGTGGCGGTACCATGCAGACAAAGAGAGCATAGCTGAGATTAAAGGTCTGATTGTACTTCACATGCCATGTCTCGCCAGGTATATGCAATGGTGACCAAATCTGGCCAGGGATTATGCACCAGTTTAAGCCACCATGGGCAGTCTAGGAGTTTACCTATAGGCCACCTGGGGATTTGGTTGAAAGCCAACATCATGGAGCTTGTTGAGGGTTGAGGTTAGTTTGCATGACGTGGGAGCCCTGCTGAGAGCAGCAGAGCAGGGATTTCTGTTTACAGGGGCTGTCTCAGTGCATTAGTTTATACACCTTGCAGTTTGGAGCACAGGCCCAAATGTAGCTGCTTTCTGTTTTGGGTAGAAAATGCTGAAATGTTACAGGAAAGAGCGTATTTTGAGGTTATATGTAAACTGCTTTAAATTACTATGCTAAATTGGCAACTGAATGCATACCTGCATTTAACTTTGGGACTGCTTTCTTGCACCTGCTCATGTACAGGAATGGCTAGATGCAGGTATGAATTTGTGATATTTTATACAATTGTTCAAGGGGACCTTGCTGCTGCAGCTGCTTTCTGTACATCCAAAAAAGTGCCTTGCCTCCAGCTCCCCAGTTCTCCCTCTTTCATATTTCATTGCCTGCTGTAGCCCTTTTCAAATGTCAAGCTCCAGAGAAAACATGTAATGGAGGTCAACCTCAGAGGAGGAAAAGTGTTTGTGGGGTCCAACACAGTGGCAGATGTGGTTTTCCTTTGCCTTTTGACTTTCTGACCATGTAATTTATGTTCCTGCTTTGATAAAGGGCAGTGCAAATCTGGAGATGTGTGGTAAACAAGGTCAGTGAACTTGAGGAAGAATGGTGGCGAAGTGTCGCAGATTTGGTCATAAAGGTCTTTGAAGTAGTTTTTTGAAGAATGTAATGTTGGTTGGTTGGTTTACATCCAATAATCCAACGGCTATCGCCATAAAATGTTGCACAGAGATTCATGGTCCCCAGACGATGAATCTTAATATCTTTGGGTATCCCCTGACTTTTCCTCTTGTGGAACCATTAGGCTGGCACTTTTGGTTTTGAGTGAAACATGAAATTTGGTACAGATACTGTATCCATGGTGTCCTGAGAGGCTGACTTTGATGACCCCCTGACTTTTCATGCAACTCCCCCAGCAGGTTTTTATTTTTGGTTCAAAGGAACATTTCTTGACAACTGTTATACAGTTTGCCATAAAACTTGGTGCAGAAATTTACATTTCACACAGGATACACTGAGAAAAAACATCAAATATGGAGGAGAAAATTAAAAATATTATAAAGGATACAAAGAAGGGAGATTTAAATTTTTGGGCCTCTTGCAATTTCAGAATATTTTATTATATGGCCTTTTTTATCCTCCAGTGGACTGTGCATGCATGTATTTGGTTTGGTCTTCTTGCCCAAGAAATGCCCATCTTCACCAACTGTTCCACATTGTGCTGTTCTTTTATCCATTATCAAGTGCAACAGCGCTAGAACACAGTGTCCATATTTCTGTAATCCAAGCTCAATGTGCTTTGCATCAACTGCAGCAGTGTTATGCTAACCCAGTAGATAGTTTTCACCTCTCCAGCTTGTGTTTCTTTCCCTTTTCATCGCTGTCCTTCCTCCTGACCTTTGCAGAGGACCCTGCAATTACTTTGCTCGGATATCAAGTACAATCCAAGATGCTGAATAAACAGACCACACACTGCATTACAGGAAAACAAAGACCTTTATCTGACGTGATAGATTGTACGTTTTGTATCAGGTTTTTTTAATCTGTCAGTTATTGAATAAGAATACATATCTGGTGTAAGGGGAGTTCACTCAGCTTTGCTACTTTGTTTACTCCCTGTTTCCTCTGTGGTTTGCATATCCATTTCCAAAATTTCCCTTGCAAAAATCTGCAGCCAGCAGTCCAAATCTGGTGGCTAATCCTGAGGCTGAAATCACTGCCTGACAGTTTAGCAAGTGGCTGTGTGGGGCTGTGTGTGTGTGTGTGTGTGTGTGTGTGTGTGTGTGTGTGTGTGTGTGTGTGTGCTCTGAACTAGATGCACAGGGGGTTTTAGCAGTGAAGAGACAGGAAAGCAGGCAGTGAGGTGGTCATTCACCATGGTTACTGTCCCTCCTTTCTAAACTGTAATTTTCCATCCTTTAGCGACGCTGAGAGGAGCCTTTCTCTACCCTGCCCTGACAGCAGACCGCTCATTATGAACAGAATTCATACAAATTGCATCCTCTACTTTGTTAGACCCTCATTGGGGCCTGCAAGCTTTTGGCTTTGCCTCTGTAGTATGCTCCTTTATGATAGCGGATGTGGGCAGAGATGAACAAGCTTTCATGTATGACTGCCTAATTCTGCTCCCCGAGAGTTTAAAAATACTTCAAAGATAGCGATGATGGAGCGACTTTTATTCCCTAATTGGAAATGAAAACCTGATTTGGATGTGCATTTCATTTGTGAGTTGTTGTGAGTTTCATTCAAAGACCCAGTTTAATGAAGGCCAACAATGATTGGTCCAATCTGTAAAAGCTCATCTTTAAGATGTATCTCATTTCATTATGAAAAAATAAAAAAACATAGCTAATGCTAAATTGAAATGGCATTGCTCTGTGCCTATATTGCATTTTAGGTCATATGGTTATTTATGTAATTTAACTGCTAGTTCTTTTTCTGCTGCTTTGTTGTTACTACAATTAATAATGATAGTAAAGTGACTATTACATGGGAAAGAAATATGCTTATGTTTAGGCAAAAGCTGCTGATCTCTGCTGTAAAACAATGTTATAATAGATTAGTTGATCACACCTTTAACATCATCACCATTTTTAACAAATTCTTTGTATCTCTGTTAAAAGACAGAAACACCTTGTTTTTTGTTTATGATTAGATTCGATTAGATTCAACTCTATGCTCTTACAGTCATACAGTTTTATAGCAAGTACTAGTTTTACTTCTGCATCAGGATGTTGTTGCAAAGAGATATGGGACCAACTGTGGACTGTGATTCATCAACTTTGGCTATTTTTGTTGTCTCCAATGTGTTTCTAATGACAGTTGATGGTAACAACATGGAGCAAGCTGAAAGAGGGCTCAGTAATCCAAACTTTTCAATAATATGTGTCATTTTTTGTCACAAAGTAAAGAAGAGAATTTTGCTAAACAAGATTACATTAGGTATATAGCACTTGTTCAGCTCATTTATTATCTAATTTTAGTATCTAAACCCCATTCTACATATGGAAAATTCATTTGATTGGCATGCACCTGTCAATACAAGGTCCGACACTTCACAGAGAACTATATACAGACAAAACTCTCTGCAACTATTTAGAACAAATGGGCTCTGTCATTAGGAAATGGAAGAAGTAAGTGGGCATGAAGGGCCTTTACCATGACCAAAACTGAATTGGCATCTTTAAGAGCAGAAATGGAAGAAGTTGTCAGACTGTCTCTGTAATACTACATCAAACAGGCCTTTATGGTAGAGTGGCTGGAAAGAATAATTCCTGAATAACAACCCATGTGACAGCCCACTCAGAGTCTAAAGAAGAATATATAGTACTTATTACACAGTAAAATGCCCCCTGTGACTGATATATTCTTACATTATTAGACTGTTAATACTGATGCAACAACGTGTAAGTAGCATTTGACTGTTGTAGCTGTTTAAGAGCTATAGTTTTACTATATGCAGTTAGGTAGTTTAGTCCAGTGGTTTCCAACCAATGGTTCGGGCCCCTTCCAAAGGGTAACAACATACATATGGGGGCAGTGAAATGATTACTGGCAGGGGAAAGAGTTTAGAGATTATTTTGAAACAATCTGAAAAGGTATTGTGTATATAATAGAATATTAAATAAAAAATAATAAACCAGAGACTTTGATTTTTGACCTTTTTGTTTGTCCTCTCTTATTATACCACATTTCTTTTTGGTCGGACAGCTTCTGAAAGTCAAAACAAAACCGCTGTGGCCTGCATTTATCCCCATTAGTGTCTGTCCCGATTCATCCTGCCCTCATACCCCAACCTCTACAGTCAATGTCATTAATTGACAATGAGGTGTAAAATGGTATTCCTTGTTCAGGCTTTTCAGTAAATGGTGCCAGAAAGTAGACACCTCAGCTATTATTCCTCTGTAAACGATAAGGCCACAGTAACAATAGTAGTGTTTCTTTCTGGAAATGATCCAGAGTGTCACACACACAGGAACACACACGCTTATTCAGTGTTGTAGACATGATGCACCTCCTAAGTCCAGTAATCTGACAGTGAATTAGAAAGATACATCTATATATACACAGTATATTTATATTTGCATGGACATCAAAGATAGTTGAGTAAAAAGTCAGCACCTGTGTGTTTAAACGGCCGCTGTGGTTTCTCCTCACTGAGTCAGGGGGGATGCTCCGTCTGTTTCATCTTTATATTTGTTTCATCCACTTCTTTTACACATCTTTGATCGACTACTTTCATTTACATGACTAAACAAGCACCTGACCTCATTTGTAATGGAGAATATTCTACTCAGTATTCAATGTATTCAGTTTTCTTTGAAAATTGGTAGTTCTGTAGAAACTAAGGGGACATTCAAGATGAAGATGTAAGACATTGATCTTAACAGATGTTTTATTTAGCTAGTGTTCCCTTCGGATTTTAAACCAAATATTTGGCGATAAATGCTAATAAGGTAGCACTATTAATCATTTTTAGAAGTAATAGGGTTAAGGTTATTAGTCTACTTGTAGCAGTGTGAGTTCTTCAACAATATTGTGGCCTATATTTGAAATATTATATATAATAATAAGACAGCAACCAGTGGAATTGGTGTTGAGCTTCCACTAGAAACCCTTATATCCCTTTATGTGATCCCTTGTTGGCAGCTGACTGTAAAAAACAAATCTTGAAGGAAAGTGTGCTTTATATTGAAGGTCCATATTTGAAATTTAAGGCTGCATTTTTTTCATGGAGTGGGAATTTGAACCCTGTTTACCTATTTTTTTTCTACCAAACTTAATGGAATAAACTGTCTTTTCAGCTCTTCTGTATATCTCCATTGACTTTCACAATCACTATCATAGTTTAACGATGTGGCGCTATTGAAAAGAACCTTCAAACCACTAAATACCTGTACCCGAGCTCTTTCATGGAAAGGTTAGGAAATCTTGTTTAATCTGTACACGATTTAAATCAAACCAGGTCTGAAGTTTCAAATGTCGTTTCCACTTTGCAGAGGTTTGAGTCTTCACCACATCTCAAATAATTAATGTTCATGTCGAGCATCACTTTCTGGAAGTGGACTATGGTGAAAGCGCTAACATTTAGCTGTGCTAAATCTAGAGCACCGGACCTCTCATTAATATGGATTTGTCTGTCTGCCCTGTGTAATTTAATGATGACAGGTGATATTGCAGCAGTGAGGTGGACTGACGTCAGGCGCAGCTCATTGTCAGAGTGTTGTGCTGTCTGTGAAAGCCTCAGTGGTATTCTCTGCTTAACTGCAGTTTGTCTGCACGTCTGATACCAGAGAGAAGGAGTGATTAAGCTCCCCATGTGGCAGCTGAGATACACGCCATCCATCCTGCAACAGCTCTCTGGGCTCCTGATGGATAGGTAGATTGATAGGCAGATAGAAAACAGACAAAAGGCACAGCGTTGAAAACTTATGCCATCGCTTAGTCAAGGTCAAAGACTTGCTTCACTCACAGCATCATGGTGCATAGAAGGATTACTGAATGGTACGGTGGCCGACAAGGGCAAACGCGCCGCAAACGGCAAAACGCTGCAAACACGGGGAATGATGCAAAACCAAAAACACACAAACACATAAAAACAAATGCAACAGAAAAACGCAGCAACAGAAAAATGCTGCAAATACCAAACACCTTGTCGGCCACCGTAGAATGGGCCCCAAGTGGTTACTTTTGGAAGTCACTGCTGGTATTTCGTGATGGAAAGTCAGTCGGACAACTAGAAAGAGACAAAGAACAACCACAAAACTTCTACAAAGAGAAACTCACCACCACAAAGAGATGCAAAATGCATGCAACATGACCACAGAGAGACACAAAACAACCACAGAGACTGTATGACTGCAAGGAGACACAAAACTTCGACAAAGAGATACAAACCCAAAATCTAAACCACTCAGCGTTTCTTGTCATTTTGTGTCTCTTTCAGTCCTTGTGTCGTATCATGTTGGAGGGGTGGAGGGAGTTTTACATGTTTGTTTTGAATATTTTAGTATTTCCTGATTTACTTTACTTCAAGTTTCAAAATATCTTGTTCCAACAAAGAAAATGTTCATTTAACAAAGTCATTATGCATTGTGTGCTTTTTAAAATCAACTGAAGCTGAAACAATTAATTGGCAACTATTGATAGAATCATTTAATTAATTTAGCCTTTAGCCAAAACACCAAGCATTTACTCATTTGAGCCTCCCAAATGTGAGTATTTGCTGCTTTCATTAGTTTATTTAGACTTTCAGCAATTTGACTGGGTTGGGACTGTTATTATTTCCTGACGGTTTATAGACAAATAATCAATTGAAATATATATATATATTTGAATCCATAACATCAACTAAATTTAGTGAGCTATTTTATGTTCACTGTAAGCTGTAAGTGGAAGAATCAATTTATAGCTTTTCTGGGGTTAGCTCAGTTAGCACATAAACACTCTGTACAAAGGCAATCAAGCCCTGTGGGTGGAATTATAATGAGATGACAAAATGGGTCCCTATTCAGAGATTTGGGCACACAGCTGCAAATATTATCACTGTGTTATGATGCTACTATTGTACCAGTCAGCACTTTTTTGTTAGGATTGCAGGGGAAGACATTCAGAGAGTAATAATACAAAATGATACAATCAATTTTCCATCTAGTGCTGTTATGCAAGTACTGTAGGTAACATCCTGTTTCCCTAACCATTTCAGGAAAGCACATATTACACTATAGGCTTCATGCTGTGCTGTTGTGTCATTTTAAATGAGAGCTGAAAAACCTGTGTTATGTAAGTTATCTATCAGTAACCTTTTCTGATACATGCTGCATAGTCTCTTTAGTACGATCGCTGCAGGGGACTGATTCTTATCCTAAATAACCACACACCACTGCACCTCTATTGCCTAATTAATCTTTCAGTTTACAAGTGCGGGAAATTAGTGTAATTATACAAGAACAAGTGTTTAATACATAAAAAGATGTGATGGAAATTTCCTGTCTGACACAAAAATGTTTTAGCATGCGTGTAGGACTAAAGATGTGCGTTGAAATGGGTCATAGCAAATAAGAAAAAGGTGTATGTTTATTGCATCTGTAAAATGCATCTTTTTACCACAAAGAAAGACGAGATCTGTGTTTACAAACAGTGTTCGTATGCAGAATCTACAATTTCTCTTCACTAGCGGCCTCCAAGCACTGTGACTGACATCTAAGAGCTTTATATTTTTCGTATACCTCTGGCATCTCCCAAAGAAAGGCTCAAATTAAGGGCTATTATTGTTGCCAAGGCAACCCACTGGGTAATTTTCTGTAATTTTCCAAGAGGGATTGCTGTTGACAGTGGAGTCCATATCTACTAGCACAGTATAGCACAAGAAAACACCTATAAATACATGAAATCAAACATATGTCTCTGTGGTTTTTAATCTTGGTACCTTCAGTTTGGTAGGAAATGCTGTCCTTCAGAGGGTGTGTAATTACTAATATTGGCATTGTATGAAAACACAAGAGGATGTACTTCATTTGAAGATGATTTGCGCATGTTTAATATTTAGCCTGCTTAGTCATCACAGCGTAGATTAAATCCTGCAAGCAAAATGTACATTCTCCCCGTGCGATTTTCACCTCTCACTAAGCTGCCTCAGAGAGATAAGCTGCTAAAGATTGACAAAATTACTTTCAGCATCTCTTTTCTCACTGTGAAATCTTCTGATCAAAACGTTTTCATCCTCTGCTTCTGTTTCTCCACGTAAGATTCTGCACATCTCAGATGCCCCAGATTTCAGCGTATTGTATAAATTCAGCTGTAAGCGCTGACTCATGTTGAGTTTCTTCTCATTATTCTCTTTTCTTTGTGGGTTCTTCTGTTGCAGCTCTGCAATGGCGGCTCTGTGACAGATCTGGCCAAAGGCATGCTGAAGAGAGGAGACAGAATGGATGAAGCCATTATTGCCTACATCTTGCACGAGGCCCTCATGGTAAGTCTGGCCTTTTGAATGTGCGCGAGGGGAGACAATGCTGTACTGTAGAGCTCAATCGAACAACCTCCTGCTGAATGAAAAGGGGTTTAAACGGGATAATTTCGAAGGCAGGTGCTAGTCAGAAAAAAGCTGTTAACCTCTTTTTCTTCACAGGGCCTCCAGCACCTGCACATCAACAAGACCATCCACCGTGACGTCAAAGGCAATAACATCCTGCTGACGACACACGCAGGGGTCAAACTGGTGGATTTTGGTACGCAGTGTGTCTCTTTTTTTGTTGTTGCAAAAGACGTTTAACGTAAGCTTTAACATTGGGTCTTTTTTTTAACCATCCTCCTCTAATCAGTGGAAATCACGTTACGGCTCTATTTAACAGAAGAGGGTCAAATCCATTACCTTCCTCTGCTTGCCAAATAAATTGTACCACTAATTAGTTTCCTTGAGAGGTTGGAATACATTTATGTAACCCGACAAGGTGGCAGGTGATTATACTTTTCCATTACAGCCTATCTTTTACATTCTCCTGCAGACAGCAGCGGACATTGTTGCTATTCACCCTGTGTTTGCACTGATTTGCTTTTGGGTTTTCTTAACCAAATGAGGCGCTCAAAGCAGCAGAACCACAGTTCTTGGACTGAAGGCTCATCATAGGCAAAGTGATTCTGACTATTTCCAGGGGGATGACTCACCCCTATTTTCTTCAGTGGCTGAAAAACCAGCTGCCTGTTTTCATTACAAATACAATCCCCACTCAACGTGTGTGTAGGTTTGCATTTAGTCTGCTAATTGTGGGCTTCTCTTAAAAGCCTTTTTCTACCCATGAAGCCCAAAGTGCACAGCTCTTACATAAGGAGGGGGAGGGGGAGGGGGGGGGGGGGTATTAATGGAATCACTTCATACGTGAATGTGAAGTAGCTAATATGGAGCAGGGCCATCCTTTGCCTCCAGAGCAGCTTCTTCCTCCACACATGGTTGTCAGAGATTCTCAATACCTGTTTTTTTATACCAGTTTTGAAGAAGGAAAGCCTCGAGGTCTTTAGGACGTAAGAAGTTAGAAATGTTGTTTATCTCATAAATATTTAGTGATGTCTACATCTGGTGAGAGGAGCTCCATCCTATGTTCTGATATTCTTAATTTTTTTAGCAGTTGGTGTTTTAATGGTCAGTAAAGCAAACATCTGCTTAATGGGCCTTTTTTCAACTGCACATTTAAAATGTCTTTTGAAAGCAACTTTTACAGGCTGTTATTGGTCCGTATGGGGTTACTCTAAAGATACAACCATCTATGGCAAATAAGAGGTATACATATCAGCAGAAACATATTCTAATAATCACTCAAAACTATCAACCTCACGCTTAACCCCTTACATAAACCAAACCGTGGCTCAGTTTGTTTGTTTGTTGTGGCATTTAACATCTAATTTCAGTTTTCTTATTTTTGCCTTCACCCCATCTCCTGCTCTGAAATACTGATATTCAACAACTCAAAGCCAACAGTAAACTAAAAGGGGGTACTGTGTGCTTTCAGTCAATATGCTCCCAGCTGAATGGTGAACAGTTGTCCATTAGTCTGCATTTCTCGAACCATGTCCCCTGGTTATTCAGCTGAAATTGTATTGCCTTTTTCCACAACATTTCAATGTTCTCTTATTTTTGCTGCCGTATACTGAAAATCACAGTGTGACACAGTTGTAAAATACTGAAATAAGTCATGCATTGTGTACATTTTAACATTCTTAATACGTATATTCAGGGACATTATAAATGTAATATACAAATATTCAAACAGAACATCTCATGGTTAGTGAAGAAAAAGTACAACATTTTTTACAGTACATAGCTACAGTACAGTACAGTTAGTAACAGTAACTTAAAGTTAAGATCTCCGATTGTACAGTTTTTGAAGGTTGATAACTTGAGTGTTTAAAAGGTGTAATCTCTTTTGCTGTTTCAATTTCAAAATTTCATTGAAAGTAGTTATTAATTATTGAGTTTTCTCAATAAATGGATTCCATTTACATAGTCAAATGCTCCTCTGAAAAAACACACAAAACAGGATGGATGTGGCATATCTACACTGTAAACTAAAGGAAATGTCACAGATAAGAAAAGCCAGAGAGGGCTTATGAAGAGAAAGCATCTCCATCAGCGTCATCAGAAACTTACTGGCCTTTTCCAGCAGAAAAGTGAAGGTGTCATGCTGTAGTAAGTGGTTGCTGTGGAGAACTGCCACATCACAGGATTAATCTGAACAACAGACCAGTGTGTCCATCTATAGCCACTTGAGCTGTCAAAAGTGTCCTTGAGACGGACACTTGACTGCTAATGCATTATAAGTCCCTCTCGATAAGAGAGGCAGTTATATATCTGCTGATAAATGTCAAAATAGCCTGGTCTAGTACCAGTCTTTATTAGGGTTAGATAATCTAGGAAAATATTCTCACATTTATATAGTGATTATATAAAAGATATCAAATGTTCCACAGTTCCTGAGTTACAGTTATATAAGATAAAATTATCTTGTATAACTAAATTGTCCTCAGACACATCATACAAATCTGAATAATTGAATATATTATGTAACTAATGGTCACTGAAGCACTGGAAAGTTTACACACCAGTGATGGGGAGAAAAAGGGCTGAACCCACACACATCTACTGCGGCTCCAACATTAAGTTCAGCTGAATAAAATGTCAGATACTTTGAAACAGTACTGAGTAATGCAACAAAAAGTATTTTTTTATTATTATAACTTATACCTATATATAAATCTAAATCCACCATCCTACCTCAAAAAGATATTGTAAAAAGGAATGACTATTGTTGCAGAATTAACCCAAACTAACAATATCATTACAGTTTCAAGTAGATTGTGAAAGATCTCAGAGAAGATATATTGCACATATGAGACTGTTTATTACAGTCGAGGCATTGCAAACATTTTTACTTTGATATATAGATATTTTGTTTGCTTTAGAACATCTTATCAAGTGTTTCTCTGGCTAAACTTGTAATGACTCTCTAAGATAGGAAGGGTACAGTATCTATGGTGTGCCTGAGAAGAGATTTATTACATGAAAACAAGTTTCAACTCTCATATCACCATGTTGTTTAGTAAGAAGCATCTGAAAACCCTATAGGAAGTAATTACATTTAATAGTTGTGGCATTATCACCAATAAATCATTACTGCATTAATTTGGAAACCTGAGAGTAATTGTTGTAAAGCAATTGGACCGTCGACTAGTTCCATGTTAGCCTATCTTGCCAGAATGCACACAACAATGGGACTTATAATGAAACTGGAGGTGAGAAAATTAAGCCCAAAGCAGCATTAGCATCACTATCACCATCATAGTGACTATATGGCATGAAAATGTTGGCTATGAAAGGTGCTATGCTGTACCTTTTTATACCCTGCATCACTGTGAGACTGTGAATGAAAACAAAAGACAAAAGGTCACCACAAGTGAACAGTGTCCTGATTCATGCGTCAGATGCGGCGGCTCTATGGTCTGATTGTATTGGTCTAGATTGAAATATCTCAATAACTGTGGGATTAATTTAATGTGTGCCCAGACATTCATGGTTCTCAGAGGAACCTACTGACTCCCCAGTTTCCTCTAGTGCCACCATGAGGTTGATATTATTTGGAAATGCTGTGACAACTCTTGGATAGATTGCCATGTCATTTGGTCCAGACATTCATGGTGAACAGTGAACAAGATAAACATTTTGTTATTATTATAAGCATTGTCATTGTGAGTGTGTTAGCATGCCGATGTTCCCATTTACTAGCTGTGCCTTAGCTTTGTTTCAAATCTGATCATGACTAAAATGGGGTTTGAGTACAAAACTAGAACATCATGCATGCAACACATATGTGACTTGCATTTAATTTAATTTTAATCTGAAATTTTCAGCTTTCCGTGACACTAAGTAAATGTCATGTCTTCCGGCTGAGATAAAAGGTAGCAGCAAACTGAGCAGATAAGATGTGGACTCCTGTGTTATCATCTGCCAATTGAGTCTTAGCCGATTAAGATTTTTGCAGTATTAAAAGAACAAATTAACATAGTGGAATCTCTCCCTGTGTCCAGAGCAGGAGAACTATAGGCATAAAAATTACTGTGGCATCTTTTGTATAGGTGATTTGCAAGTCTTGAACATTGCTGACAGTAAAAAAATCAACCAATCAGATATTGGTTATTACGTCATCAGAAAGGGGGGTGAAAAAAGAGGGGCAACGGTTTAGAAGTAAGCCCGGGTGCACAAAAACTTG
The DNA here is from genome assembly GCF_905237075.1 of Dicentrarchus labrax. NCBI lineage: Eukaryota > Metazoa > Chordata > Actinopteri > Moronidae > Dicentrarchus > Dicentrarchus labrax. The sequence continues at coordinate 18,925,694 of NW_026136709.1, read as the reverse complement.
CAGTGACGAAAATGGCAGAAAAAAAGGGCAGACTCGTGCTTGCCGCGGTGCTACACGCAGGCACTGCGTCACGCTGGGATTAATGGTTTTTCATGTGGAGGGGTGCACGCTACACTAAGCAGCTGAAGAGATAAAGCCCCCGCAGTGACTCATCACCAGCGGAGAAACAAAATAGCAAAGAGATGGACCCAAAAAGAGCAGTGGAAGAGTGAGAGGAGCTGTTCGTTCATGGGTCTCTCATGAATATTCTAATTGACAGCGTTATCTCTGTGATGATTATTAAGTGTGGCCCACCAGGCTCCACTCTGGGCTAATGTAGCGGAAAGAGAGGGGCTGTGAGAGCTTTAATAGGGGGCTCTTTGTGTTTTTTGTATCCACACACACTGATATAGGCCACCGTATGTATATTGTGGCAGGCGCATGTGAGTGTGCAACCATAAGTTTGATCGGATTTTTGGGGTTTACTGCAGTAGTTTGGCTTCATCCATCTTTGCGTGTATGCCTGCATCTATGTAAAACTATGGGTTTGTCACTAATGTGGGTTGACAGGTTACTGTGTAGTGGTTTGGTGACAGCATGTCTCTCTCTCTGTGTGTGTGTGTGTGTGTGTGTGTGTCAGCCTTATGTATAAATCCCCTCCTGCACACATTTTCGAATCCCTTTTGATGTTTGCTACGGAAACATTTTCCTCTGCATTGCTCATCTCCACCCCTGGCTTTAACCCACTAGCACCAACAGAGCGTCAGATGCTTGTTGAATGCTCGTCTGATGCTTGTTAGAAATACATGTACGTTGTTTACATGTCTGCACACGTGGCATGTTTTGAACAGAATCTGACTGCTGAGACAAATTCTGCAGAAAATGAATATTCAATTTCAAACTGTGATTCAGATTCACGTAAAATAATCCACGACGTGCTAGTGCAAGACAAAGACACTGGTCTGCAACCGCATGTCGTGCATCAGTAGATCACCTTTTGTTTGTTGGTAGCCGCATTTGTCTAGAGGCTTTGCTTTTGTCCTGGTTGCTGCTTCAGCAAAGCCAGCCCTGGGATACATCACTGTGTGGTGTAACACTGATTTGTCTGGACTGGACTGAAGTCACGATTGTGGGTCAGCATGTTCTTTGTCAGGGTTTGTAAAACACATTAACACACACATAACAACACACACGCGCTCTCTTTCTCCATTTTTCCTGAATGTATTCTGACTTGATTGTTGCAACATGACTTTGTCCTCTTTTTATGTGTGTAACAGGAGATAATAAATCATTTAGATACATAATATCTTGTTCTGAGAGAAGGTGAAACGTTGTCTCCAGCTGCCAAAGCCTGTTTACAGTTGAATTGTATTCAAATGTTGTTCTTGAAATGCCTGGAAAAATCACCTGCAGTCACACAAGAATTTGAAATTCAAAGCAATCTATCATTTGAAGGGAAAAAAACAACTTGATGGCGTTGTGTGCATGTGAGTGTGCGCGTGTGTGTGTTTTGTTTTTCCTCCTTGTCACTATAGTGACAGCTTTATCAGTGGGACACAAGAAAGCGCTAGGATCCATTCAACCCCATATCAGTTGAGCAGCACCCCACTGTTTACTTTTCACCGTTTCCCTTTTCATAGACTGATCTTTGTGAGAAAAAAGAACACATACACACAAAAAAAACACATGTCAGGGAAGTTATTGCAAATTGTCTCCACTGAGTGCACGTTCTGAGAGCGAGGCTAAAATGTCTAAAGTGTGTATTCTCTTCCCTTCAGGTGTTTCTGCCCAGCTGACAAATACCCGCCTGAGGAGGAATACCTCTGTGGGAACTCCCTTCTGGATGGCTCCTGAGGTACAGTAAAACAGAGCCTATAAACACTCCCGCAGCCTCATCTCTTTCCACTACATTAGCCTGGAGCAGATCCCAGTGGGCCACAGTTAATAATCATCAAAGAGATAACACTGTCAGATACAGTGGGAAAAAACAGAATGGACGGCCTCCATCATTTGTGTCCTGTCTAATCATAGCTCTAGTGCACCAGCAGTTCATATATTGCCTATACAGACTGCATCAAGAACTGATCATTTTATACCACTTGCATCCCTGTGTCCTTTACCTTTTATGGTAGATAAATGTAACTTACGTTGTATAAGGGACAATATAAAGTGAAGTGATCTCCTAGTTTGAGGTTATTGCTCTTGATTCATCTCACTGGAGTTTATTTTGTGACAATGATCAATGTCTTTTCTCTTGAAAGTCTGTTTCCGTACTTGAATCATAAAATGGGGAAGAAGTTGCAGTTTCTCTGTGTTGTCTGGCTTATCCAACGGTTGAGCACAAGCATCCCTCCCAAGTTGCACATATTTACATCCGATGCCATTATTTATTGCCAGTGCAGGAAGTAGTGTGCCCTTTATAAAGCAAGTTTGAGAGTGACTTTTATGCCAAAGCCGGAAGTTTGCGTAAAAAAGTGAAGCTTTTTGTGGCTCCAGCAGTAGCTGCACAACGTCTGATAAAATTGGCAGTGTGGAATTAGAAAGAACTAAGCTTATGGGACCTCTGTAGCCCAATCTCTGCTTGAGGCTTGAGGCTACATTCGCTGCTACTAGCAGAACACACCTGATCTGCATTGTGGGTAATAAAAGCACCAGGTTTTGACACGGTGGAATAAAAAAGACAATATATTGCACTAAATCAGTGGAGTACTCTTTTAAAGGTCCAGTGTGTCTGCTACATGCCACTTAATCCTGCACACTGGTTCTACAATGTTTGGGTACTTTAGTTATTACCACAACCTTTCCCTAACCTGAACAATACCGTAGTTGTCATACACAGACATTGTTAAAATGAAGAATTCAAAAAACATTGTCATTGAACATAATGCAGGGTTGATTAAACATTTGGTCTGTCCATGGGGTTAATTAAATGTGTAAAAATAAAAACATTTCATGGACTGGCAATGAATGAAAACAGCTCACTAAAACTTAACTATTTGGTAATTGCAAATTTTTGGTGTTGTATTTTGTTGTTATTTTATATACCAATGATTGTATAAAGCAGTGTTAAAGAAGTTTAGTAGATAGTAAAATCAAAGCAAAAAGGTGGCACACTTATGAAAAAGCAAGGAAACACTTAAGAATACGACTTAACTTCCAAGGACGTCTTGACTGTTCACGTCCACTTGTAAAATCAAATTGACTATCTTTACATGAGGTTTGCATGCGGTGCAAATTGTGCATTAGAATACATGTGACGTGTCCTGTCAGGACTCAAAGATTTTAATCTCATTTGTGTAGGATCCTCGTCATCAAAGAAAGTAGCTTGGATGGACTTTTTAGACTAGTCTTTGGTTGAAAGGAGAATTGTAAACAGGGATCTGCAGTATTATTATTACAAGAAAATAAGCGTTATCGCCAACATTCTGGATAATAAACTTTTGTTTTTGTACAATCACGGTCTGACCTACTGTCTAAAGAAGATCTGTTTATGTGCCTTTGTGTTGTGGGGTAAGTGTCACATCTATAGCTTTCAGCTAAATTTTTATTGACTTTATTTATTTTAGGCTTTGTTCAGAGTATATATTGGCTCTTTTGGGGATATATTTGATCATTTAAAGTTGCATTTTTTTTGCAAAATAATGTTCATGAGGACTGATTTAACATAGATTTTTTTGAGTGTTACTTATGTTTGTTATGTAGAGGTTTAACAGAGTAGTGAGGGACTTTATGTTTTCCATAAAGGATTGTGTGTCTTTGTGTGTGTTTGTGTGTCTTTGTGTGTGTTTGTGTGTGTGTGTGTGTGTGTGTGCGTGTGCGTTTGTACAGTTCTTATTGATCTGGTAATGATTGCCTGTGTACATAAGCACATGCCTATTGAGAATTGGGAACACAAATTAAATAGATTTTAGACATTTGACAATAATAGTGAACGTTTGTTTTCGTCTGTGTGTGTGTGTGTGTGTGTGTGTGTGTGTGTGTGTGTGTGTGTGTGTGTGTGTGTGTGTGTGTGTGTGCGCGCATTTGTGTGTGGTTATGTGTACACATGCCTCCCACTCAGAGATGAGTCATATTGTTGATTGGGTACCATGTAGCCCTAAAGACATTGATGACAGACTGTGAGTGCATGTACTTGTATGTGTGTGTGTGTGTGTGTGTGTGTGTGTGTGTGTGTGTGTGTGTGTGTGTGTGTATGTGTGTGTGTGCACTATATTGCCCACAGCAGATGATGATGAGACTGCAGCTTTGGCTGAGCTCTGCTACAGTTTAAATTAGGCTACTTTAATATTTGTATATACATCTTGCATTGCTACATGTTTATTTAGTGTATAGTGGATGTGTAAGGGCTGACAAAATCCACTAACAATACATTAATATTGGCTTCTAAAAAAGGAAATAGACCCACACTTTACACCTTTAGTCCCCCCTCAGACATTTCATCTCAAGCTCTGATCTTCTGTCGTTTTAGGGATGAAGGTTTAATGATGTTTTGATTTGAGAATTGTTGAAGCCATTGAGGGCAAAATAATTAGACTTGTTTATTAAATGATCCTTGAACTATTGCAACTCCCAAGACAATTCACCAAGACAGTGAAAAAGTTGATTACTTTCAATGGTTGTTTTTGCTCTTTTTGGTAACAAAAACACAATGATTCCTATATTCAGGTGAATATACACTAATATTACCATACCTATGAATATTATATTCTATTTCTGCCAATAGATGCTCATAAATGTTACACACTGGACCTTTAATTTTTGCCTGTTTGGAATTGTTTTTGTTGCTATGAGAAGAGCTATTCACACATAAATTATTTAATGTCGTCAACAACATTCAAACCGACATAACACGACTCATATGCTCTTTTTGTAATTCAGTTTCAATAGCTTGATGTTTTCGATACCGTCTGTCTCCTGTAGGTAATCGCATGTGAGCAGCAGCTGGACTCCACCTACGATGCTCGTTGTGATGTCTGGTCCCTCGGCATCACTGCCATAGAGCTGGGAGATGGAGACCCACCCCTCTCTGACCTCCACCCAATGAGAGCCCTTTTCAAAATACCCAGGTGAGCCTCCATTACACTTACACAGCAGTATTCATTATCAGGTGGCCATGACTTTGACCCTGCCACTGTCAATTTACACCTATTCTACTTTTCTGAATAAATACTCCTGGTGCTGATCAGGCTCTAGCTTTAAGGCGACAATGCTAACCAGTTAGCCACTGTGCTGCTTTACATAAAAAATACATTTATTTAAAGCCTCTACAAGGAACTTTAAGTGTGTATTGATTCTGGCAGTGTTTCTACCACCTTGTTTCATTGATTTCATTGGGAATCCAACCAAATTCAACCCAGAGGCTGGCAAGAATAACTACACAGAAATATCCAATCTTTTCGCTCTTGTTTATGTACAATTAGTCATATAGAGGCATCAGTATTAGAGACTGCTTCATAACCAGTTCTTGTAGTAAGCTCAAATTAAGATAATAGTTGCTCATATTCTGCCTTCTTCTAAAACTTTTGAACTTAAAGTTATAATTATGAATGCCATGGAAATAAGTTTTACTCATAGATAAATTACTTTTGCTCGTCTTGTGTTTTACTGAATGTTGGACTATAGCAAAATTACACATAATTGAATGTTTGGAGACACTAACAGCCATATTTACTTTCATCACTCACAATATGCATTTCCTATCTCCCTTATTTTGAACTAAATGATGAATGACTGTGTCAAAGTAAAGAAAGCGTCTTTATCCTCCTGACATCCTGCATGTTTCACACTCTGAGGCGCTTCAGTGTGGTGACTTCTTAATTACAACTTAAGAACTGAGAAATCAGAGCTCCCTGTGAGAATGTGAAGGCAGCAGCTGGCCCCAGTAGACCAAGCAAGCTTTTGCATTACATGTCAGCATCTAGTTCGTATTTATACAAAGTTAGTGAATGGCATTAGCTTCAATAAAAGAAAGTACATTTTCCTAGCCTTGTGTGGTAATAGGGCAAGGCTACAGTTAACTTTTAGCATGCAGTGATTTATTTTCAGTTGTTGCAAATTTTCTGCATTTTCATATGACAATAATAAGTTCATGAAATTGTCCTCACCCTTGCACAAGATTTTTAAATACATTTTTTATTAGCGTGATGATAAAAGATGAATACATTATCAATGTTTTTTGTTGATTCATTTTCTGTCTGTGGGTAAATTCATTCATTGATTAATCTTTTCAGCTATTACTGTTCTGTGAAGGCTTTCAAGTTACACAACATTATTTCAACTGCAGAACTAAAACAAGTCGATTATTTATTCACTGCACAGATGCAGATGGTCAGAAAGTAAAGACAGGGTAATGCACAGTAGTTTGCACTACTGCAATCTAGAAAAGCCATCTCCTGCTCCCCAACGCAGCGATTTTCTTCTCTCTACTGACTGTCACCAGACAAAGTACAGTCTTTTCATCTCAAATGGCTTTTTTCTGTTCGTGGGGGCTTATCCATAAACTCCCCTCCTGGCACTGATTCCATTCATCCTGTGGGGGTAGGCCGAGAGCATGCAGCCTTTTTTCATCTGCGTGTATTGTGGGCTGAAGGTGAAAAGTAATTGTTTATTGTCTCCTGATTCCAGTGTGAGAGCTGCATAAGCACTTACCGTCACTGTCATCTTAACGGCACAGCACTTTTTCCATCACTGCCCTGAAACGTAGCGCTCCTGCACACACACACACACACACACACACACACACACACACACACACACACACTTCTGTGTCTTGGCTGTCCTGTGTGTTTGCTCTGGGGGTTGTGCTCCACAGGAGCCATCACACAGCTTCCTCAGAATCTGTGTGACTGCTGCAGCCAGAGCTTCAGGCTGTCTGTTCACACTCCTCACTCCCCTCCTCTCACTACTCTGGGTTCATTCGTCAAGCAGTCTCGGAAGAAGCCACGCTGAGGGCATTGATTCAACCACACCACGTCTTATTTAATTTGGGCTGACTTAAATGCTACCAAATATAAACAGAAGATCATCAACACCATTTGTTACCTCTTAGTGCTGCTGTTTACAGTATAGTTTTAACTGGAAATCTACCACATAGCCTAGTAAACAAGCTTACACACAATACAACTCCATGCACCAATACAGTATAGGCCACACACATTTCAGCTAAATCGCCATCTCTCTGACACAGTCCAGATGAAAATGAGATTAATTTGTAATTAGCATTGTTTTTTTTTGTTTCTTTTATTCCGTCATTCCCCTGTGCAGTAGGCTTATATGTAGTAGGGTGGGTGTTGTTACTATTAAACAGCAGGACTGCTAACATGATTCATAGAAAAATAATCAGAACCTGCAGAAACGAACACAGTGAATATACATCATCTTTGAACGCCTGTTCCAGTGACATAGGCTATAACATAAGATTATTAAAAAACAACATCAAGCCTAACTTTATATCCATCTCTAAGGTTTCAGATAATATTTATGTCCACTGTATATTGACATACAGTATGCATCGTCTTTCAAACATTCAACACATGAGTAAAGTTGAAATTAACATACCGTACACAAGTCAGATTTCCTCTGTCTATGTCTGTCTGTCACTTTTACCCGGTATTTAAATTAAAGACAGAAACAGAGGAAGACAGGGAGGGATTGGGATGACACTATATGTGCAGAAGTCAAATCCCTGCTCAAAGCATCACACTCTGGAGCAGCTGAAAGATTAAATGTGCTCTCCTAATTATGCACAAGTTTAAGGATTTAAGCTTTTATCCTTCATTATGTGCAAAGGAGAATATTTGAATTTGCCACACATACTGTTCGATTTTATTGCAGGACAAGGCAAATACAACATTTACTGGAGCATAAACAGGATATTAAAATTAAAATACCTCCTCATATTTGTATCCAGGGAAATAAAAACTCAAAAAAGTTATCCACAAGACCCTGTTTGTCTTCTTGATAAAAAGGAACACACTTTAATAGTCACAGCATTAGCAGAAGAGACTCCTAATAAATGTCTGACGCATTTGCTGTCTATATAGGCTGTGTTGTGTGATAAACAGGAGATGTATGCCCTCTCATTAGACCAATTTATCTCTGTCAGAGCCTACGTGTAAAAAGGCCCCGATGCATTAGCAGGCAGCATTGACTTCGCCACCACTTGCCAGGAACACTCTTGTAAAAAGGTACTTAAAGCAGAACGAGGAATTATAGCAAATTAACTCAGTTGTTTGCCGTCTGTGAGGCCTTGTTAGGGTTGACCCCTTAACAGCATTTGTCAGTCTAAATGGGCTGTTTTACCGGAGAAACCTTACGCTTTTAAGATCTGGTTACATATTTGATATCCAGCACACCTGACTATTGCTTTTCTGTCATAAAATCAGCTGTATCAAGACCACATGGCTGCACAGGTGGAGGACCATTTGTTATTGCCTCATGCCACCGCAGAAACACCTCTGGATGTCCTCGATGACGAATAGTTAAGATTTCACTCCATCGTTCCACTCTGTGCCTCTGCCTTTTGTTCTCCTGGCCCGCCTCCGTAAATCCCATCTCATCTTATCTTTCCATTTATCTTTTCCATTTCTTCCTTTAACAGAAATCCTCCGCCTACTCTCCACCAGCCGGAGCTTTGGTCAGACGACTTTAATGACTTCATCTGCAAGTGAGTGCGGATGCTCCTGTGTTTGTTATGCCTCTGTGGATAATAAATATTTACACTGATAGTACATAACCAAAATAAATTTGAATATAAATCCACTGCACTCCTCCTCCTCCTCCTCCTCCTCCTCCTCCTCCTCTTCCTCCTCTACCTATTCTCCCTCCTCCCCACAGATGTCTGATTAAGGACTTTGAGCTGAGACCAAATGTGCTAGACCTGCTCCAGCATGTGTTCATCAAACAGATTGTTGGCAGAGAGAAAATACTGCAGAAACAATTGATTGAACTCATTGATCTCAACCAACAAATAGGAGTCATTGAAAAAACAAGGTACTGTCCAAACTACATTTTGCTTGCTCGTTTCCTCGTTTCCTCTCCAAAGTCTCTCGTTTCTATGTGTATTTCTGACATTTTAGAAGTTGTACTACCCCTGTTTGTCTCGCAGTACGAGCAGAATACTCACACCATAAAGGGTTTGATAGATTTTGTTATAAACCCCAAGAAAACTTAAAGTCTGCAAGCCCTCCTGACAGTGGGTTTTATATGTTAGGCTGCAGCTTAACGTTTGCAGACAGTATAATCCAAATTACCCTCCTTGCTGGATGTTTTACAAGCCCTGTCACCCTCACATAAACAACAGCTCAATCCTGCTCCAGCTTCACTCGAGGTGGAGGCTGCACATCGTGTGTCACATGAGTCAAAATGTTGGCCCAAAAAAGTGTGTATTGCCCGTACGGTCATGAAATGTTAATCCTATTTCTGTCATTCAAGCCATCATGGAAAGACAGACAGAAGCACAGACAGTAATGACAGGTAACAAATGCCTATATGACCTTTATGCCACAGTAGGAGTAGATGATTATTGGCTCTTTTAGTTCGGAGCTCTTGTCGTAGTTGTGTTCGCACATGTATTTGCAATCAAGCACATGGGCTGGTTTTAGATTTTTTACATGCTCCCACCTGCCATGGCTTTCTGTCTTATAGGTCATGTTGCTGTCACATTTTCTCTGTAACTGGGGTTATGAGCTTTGCTGTGAAACACTACAGCAGTTGATGAGCTTCAAACCTCACCAGCGTTCATCAATAACTTTCACATAAATGGAGTTTCAGCAGAGATTAATTTCAATCACGATGGGAGATTACCACCGTCATCAACTAAATAATGATATATTTTCATGTAATAGTCAGATGTAATCAAACATTTCTGTTAATACATTATGTGAGGAAAACAGTAGATTGTAATGAGGTATTCCTAAAAAGTGCAGTCATTTTAAGCACTGCTGTTTACTGTCTGCATTTTGTTAATTCCAGATTTATTTTATTTAAAATGTGTTCTCACAGTAAACAGTGCAGATATTAGCCATAATCTCATGTCTGGAGTAACTAGTTAATATAAGGGAGGCAGATGGAACATTTAATAAGAAGTTTATTTAAGCCATCTTCTGGCTTCCAACACTTGGTGAAACAACCATCTAGAGTCTGGCAAGCGAAAATGTATACTGACGGACCCCATGCTTCAGCATTAGTGCTAGAGGATTATATTTACATTTAGATCTTTATCTAGTTTAATCTGTGATTATATTTACATTGTTTTCAGTTTGTTTTAAGTGAGGAGATGTTCCATTTTGCCTCAGCAAACACCATTGGCTGCACCATGGGCCGACTGAATTTTTATTGTTATGTGGAGTACATACATTACATATGTTGCCCAGTTAAAGACTTGGTTGTGTATTTGTGAGTTCTAGGCATGAACGCATCCACACTAAAAGAGGAGGCCACATGAAGACACAGACTGACCCAGATGAGGTGGACGACCTCGCCACCCTAGAGGTTCTAGACGAGGTAGGATAGTCGACAGTCTACAAAAACAGTAATACTCTGCTGCAGTCATGAGGGGACAGACATTCTCACAGTAGACATAATAAAGCAAAAATGGTGTAAACAGATTACAATTGTGAGATACAGAAGAACTCCTAACGTATTTCATGACAAAGGACATCATTGTATTCTCTGTTGTGGAGGAAGATTGTCTTTGATTTTGGACACAGCAGTTGTCAAAATAATCTCTAACAATAAATATATCTTTTCAAAAATCCAGTCCACACCACAACAATATTGACAATAAGATTACTTTCAGAGCGATTTGATGAATGATAATATGATATACAACCTATTAAATGCGTATAAAATATAATTTTAGGCCGTAAATCACACATTAAAAAAACATAATTTGACTTTTTCGGGTCTCTGAAGTCCTTAATTATGTCCTCTGTTGTTGTTGTTTTATACCAAAGTACAACTCTTGTAAAAGAGTTTTGGATAACTCCTCTCGTCTCTGAAGAACTGTGAACCCATATATTATATATACGTACAGCAGTAGCAGCTCATAAGTACACATTTTCCTATTAAGCTGCCAACATTCATTCATCAGTGTGAATGCTCACATTGTTATCATTATAGTTATTGTCATAGTGCTTTTGGTGTGGACGGCCGTTAAGCCAACAAGAAAAATGAAACTTTGAACATTTACATTTTCATAATAACTGAGCAATCTCCATGTGCAGAGGAAGCCCACATGAAACAGTCAAAAGCTTCAGAACAGCCGCTGGATGGACCACAACGATTACATTTACATCTGAAAAAGATCTATGATATTCTGTAAAAACATAGTAATTGTTATATATATTGTAATGATTGCGTCCAGTGCTATTTGTACTTTATTTGCTTGTTTTTCCCCGATCAACCTTGTCGGTCTGTTGAACAACCAGTGAAAAATGCACGGCAGCATGTTTTGCACAAATAACACGAAGAGCAATTTATCAAATCTGAATGCTGCATTGACGTATTGAATGATACAATCAGTCTGAGTTGCCAGCGGATATTTCCACCCATCCTTCAAGATGAGGAGCTCTGCTGGTGTGAGGGATGCAGTGTCCTGCTGTTGTTGATGTACCTGTCCCGGCAGTGAGAAGACAGGGAGAATTAATCACCATATGACATAATGATAATACATTGACGTAACACGCGTCAGAGGCCTTGACTTGAGGCAGGACATAAGCTAAAGTACAGCTTGTTGTCTCTCATAATAGGGTTCTGACAATAATCCTGGTTATACCGGTTGTGTGAATCACGCTTGTTGCTGTTTTTCAGAACATAGTCGCAGAGAAGCTTCAGATCCGCTATGGAAGAGATCAAATTTACACGTATGTGGGAGACATCCTCATCGCAGTCAATCCTTTCCATAAGATGGAGATATACACTCCTCAGGTTTGTGGATCTAGGCCTTTTTTGTGTGGGTGTGTGTTTGTTTTACGCACCTGTGCTCATACATTTGGTCAATAATGTACTGAATGTAGCCCAGCGTATCTCATTAGTGCCTCTGCAGTTCTTCAGTCGGCTGCATCCCATTTAGCCTCACCTCCACACACACACACACACTCACTCACTCTGCCCCTGTTTCCCTGTCTCTTCCACAGCTCACTGACTGTATTTTCCTCCTAATCATCATGTTATGCTTTGCCTCAAGTTTGTAGCTATTTTTCATTCCTCTCCTCTCAGAACAAAAATATAATATAGTGTATGGACAGATAGTTTGCACCGAGGGAAAATGGTGTGTAGTAGCAAAAAGAAGCAAAGCCATATCATGATAACATTCATTTAATTTTCTAATACATAATATATGCTTTGTATCAGTTACATTCATGTGCATGTTTTAAACCAGTATTTTCTTTTCATTCTTAACCATCATACCTTAATAGTACACTAAGATGTACATAGGAGCTAAGCGTACAGCTAACCCACCACACATCTTCGCTGTGGCTGACGTGGCCTACCAGTCCATGGTGTCATACAACACAGACCAGGTAAGATTTTGTGGTCTCTGAGTTAGCTGTTGTCACTAATGGAGTCAAATGTCCTTATAGTGTAATTTTGTTAGCATTATTACCACAAGCTTCCCATTAAACTCCTTGCCTTTCTGTGTGCAGTGTATTGTGATCAGTGGGGAAAGTGGAGCTGGGAAAACAGAGAGTGCTCATCTGTTGGTGCAGCAGCTGACGGTTCTTGGGAAGGTGAGTCATAAATGTCCATGAATGTAACATTTCATTAACATGTCCTTCCCATTATAGTTTATTCATTCATTCAAGGATCATAAAGTCTTCCTGAATAAAAACATGAAATATGCTATTTAAAATGACCAAAATGGGTATTAGACATTCATATTCACAATCATACAAATCTTTTCTATAAAAGCATTTCAGACTAACAGAACTCCAAAGTTAAAGTTTTGAATTGTGGAACAGCTGTATGTCTTGGCCAGCAACCTGTGTACCTCCAGCCAACTGTGGATATTTAGAAAATTCAATATCTAAAAGGCACCATCAAGGCACTTTGAACATCCTATGATCAGTTTGTTTGACGCTCCAGCTGAGGCCAGTCACGATTTGCAATTTGATTGAAAAGAAAGTTACATTTCAAATCACTTTTTGCATTTTTTTTATAGGTGGAGGGATGAAATAAGAAATGGCAGTGTCACTTTTGATGAGAATAACAGGAATAGAAAGGCTTATGACAGGAATCCATGCATCATTTCATGACAGAGATGTATTGCTTGCACTATATTGGTTTCCCAGTTACTTAGCTCGAATAATATTTTATTCAGGCCAATAATCAAACACTCCAAGAGAAGATCCTGCTGGTCAACAACCTGGTGGAGGCTTTTGGGAACGCCTGCACTGTCATCAATGACAACTCCAGCCGCTTTGGCAAGTACCTGGAGATGAAGTTCACTTGCGGAGGAACGGTTGTCGGAGCGCAGATATCTGAGTACCTGCTGGAGAAATCCAGAGTCATCCATCAGGCAGTGTAAATATCACTTCTTTCCTGTTTTTGTTATTTTTGTCAAATGTAAGCAACCTCATGACAGTTATTACTATTCTGACCTTCTTTTGACAATGACATCCATAGAAATTAGAATCATTTGTCTGTACGTTTTCTTAACATTGCCAGGAAAGTAATTTTTCAGCCTGCTGGCCAGGGATCAGCTCATAATGGAGTCTGTCTCTCTTCCCTTCACCTCTACCTTCCTCCATCTGAAACTGGTGGTATTTGCCTTCCACCTGCTCTTCAGTCAATCCATCTTTTCTTCTTATCATGTGTCTGGGGAGCGAACCGGGTCAAGTGGACCACAATCTTTGATCAAACAGGAAATAAGCTAGCTCTTATTTCCTGTTTGATCAAAGATTGTGGTCTTGCAAGTATCCTTAGTGGAACTTCAAAGGCAGCCTCAAGTATACCATCAGAAAACAGACACAGAGGTCAGAGGGTTTGATTTGGCTGCGAGCATTGTGTGTATTTACTTTTCTTCAGCCTGTTATTGGATACTAATTTGGGGGGATGGCAAAGAATTATGCTTCAAAAGAGGCATTCATATTTCATTACTGCTGTCAGGAACATTATGTTTTTGGATTTGTTTGTTTGTGAGGATTTTGGTAAGCAGAATATCTAAATGACACATTTTATTGGTTAGGCCAATAGTTCGGCCAGTAGCTTTCTTCTATAAATGTAGCCATGCCAAGATTACCCTTGACATCATCAGAGTTATTTTACCAGACTAACAAAGCTCCTGCATAGCTACAGAAGACATTGTACAACTGTTTTCACTCATGTGGAGCCCCTAAACTTAAGGTTTAAGTTATTAGGTAAGTCAAAATAATAGTGTTACTTAAATGAATAACACTAAAATAATGCAATGTGGTGATTTTTATTTTTGTCAAATATAAAGACTGCATGGATCTTTGACAGATTTTATTTTTATTTTACATGTTATAATATAATATGAGATGATATACAGATATGGATACATTCATCCATAGATAAAAAAAAAAACGTAAGTATTTAACTAAAAATATTATTTATTGATGTATTTTGTTATATTTTTTACTTGTCTGATATTGTGAAATGCTTCTCTAACAAAAGATGGTGCATACATCTTGCAAGGCTGAGTAATTCTCCTGTCTGCTTTTTAGGTTTCAGCTTGTTTCCTCCTTGTTCATTGTCTTATATCTGCAATATTTTCATTTTACCCCGCTGGCTTTAAGACCTGAATTTCCAAGCTACATCTTGTATTTCCACAGAGGGGAGAGGAACTTCCACATCTTCTACTACATTTATGCTGGCCTGGCTGACAGGAAGAAACTAGCCCACTACAAGCTCTCTGACAGCAAAACACCTAAGTAGGTTTGACATTCCTTAGCCCTTCTTTTAAACACTGTTATTTCCCACTCACAAAGCAAACTTCCTACTTCCTGTGACCCAAATTGTGATCTTTGTGTTTCCTTTTTGATCTGCAGGTATCTGTGCAACGAGCACATTAAATTAGGGCCTGACATAGTGAGCAACACCTTCTACAAAGAGCAGTTTGATGCAGTGGAGCAGTGTTTCAAAGTCATTGGATTCACCCTGGAGGTACAAACTACTGCATTAATTACTTGGCGCAAAGCTGAACGTGGTCTGCCAACAAGGTTTAACAGCAAAATCTTCATCTTAACGTTCACACATGCTCTCACACTCACGTATTATATGAAAATGTGTATAACTATATGACAACATGTAAGTAAGTATACCAATGAGCTCTAAAAAAAATACATAACATACGCTTTAAAACTAGAGGAGAAGTAGTTCCTCACGTCCACTGTACGGCATGTGATGGAGCATGAAGCTACAGGCACATGTAGGCAGTCAGCTGTTAGCATTGTGGAGGCTAATGAAGCTCAAAGAACTGATTGCCTCTGGGATCTGCACGTCAATAGTACTTATCGTGTAATGACTTGGCAGTACTGAATGAAAAACCTTTCTTCTACAGTCCATTTTGTCTTGCATGAAATCAGTGTGAACTCTATAAAGAGGATCTTTGAATTCATCTATCTTGAGACAGTAACTTGCATGTAGACAGATTTCCAAATTTTGCTTCAGGTGAATAAAGGAGTTTATTTTTATTTTATTTTTTTGAATATTACTTTTGTTGTCATATTATGACATCTCAAACCTCAATCTCATTTCTTTTCTCAATAAAATGTAAGGTTTGTTCACTGGTGCTCTTTTTGTTGTGTTTTTAGCTAATTAACTTGTATATTTAGACCACACAAACCATTGTCATTGTGACCAGACACAAAACATTACATCCTATATAAAAGGACATTTGATTAATTGGCCAATTTGAATATAATGGACCATATTACAGCACTTGAACTGAGATAAAAACAGTACAACTCCTCCAAAACATCAACCTTCATAGCACTCACATTTGTTGGGAGCTCAAATTATTTACAAAAGCTTTTAATTTGAGGGTAAAAATTACTCATTTGAGATACTAATAATGATTAATGTGCTCGAGTTGTCCAAAAATGTAACCCATCTGACCACCAGCAACACCTACAATGGCAATAATTCATGTCAAACAATGACAATGATCTAATTCAAGTACTACTGTGTTATATTAGCTGATAATAGAGTAATGAAAAACAGTCATTATGGTATCTTTAAAATTTCCATCCAGATATACCAGTACATGAGGCTGTACAATGTACCTGACATTATTTGATATCAAGGTGACAACATATACTGTCTCCCAAACTCTAAGGTAATAAAGTATTACAATCACTTCTGCAGGAGCTGGGCAGCGTTTACAGCACTCTGGCTGCCATCCTCAACTCCGGCGATATCGAGTTTTCTCCGGTTGCCACGGAGCACCAAACTGACAAGAGCGACATCACCAACATTTCTGTCCTGGATAACGGTAAGAGGAGAAACATCTACATCCCCACTCCTTCCCCTCCCCCTTCTGCTCTCCTCCTTTAAACTATTCTTCTGAAATAAGTTAACCATTGGTGCAAACAGGCTACAGCTGTATTGTCATTACCAAACATACAGTCATTAGGCAATGGTTAGAGTTAATGGAACTTTGTTTTCCTCTGGTATTATAGATCCTAAAGCAAGAGAGCATGAGTGTCCTTTGTCACTTATTTTTATGTGCACCCCAGAACTCTAAAACATTATTTTTATTTCTGAGGAGAGTTAAGGTTGCACATTTGCACACCCCGCATGTATTGCTTGCACTCATTCAACTTTAGAAATGTTAACTTTCATCCCATTCCTTATCTAATGTCCCCTTAGTGGCATCACTGCTGTGTATCCGCTCAGACGAGCTCCAGGAAGCCCTGACCTCCCACTGTGTTGTGGCCCGGGGAGAGACAATCGTCAGGCCCAACACGGTGGAAAAGGCGGCAGAGGTGAGGGACGCCATGGGCAAGGCTCTCTACGGCCGCCTCTTCAGCTGGATTGTCAACCGCATCAACTCGCTGCTGCGGCCCGACAGCATAGGGTGAGAGCAGGAGCAGAAAATGTGATGTGTTTGGCTTGAATGCAAAATGAGGTAATCTCAGAAAGTTTCTACATTTGTATAGATGAAAAACTGCACAATAAGATCACTGCCAGCTCAGCAAATGTTAGCTTGTCAACACACTATAGTAAGATGGTGAACAAGCTGACATTAGCATTTACACAAATATAGTCTTACAGGCCCACTAACATGCCTGTAGACTTCTAGTCTTGTTTTCATCTTAATACACATTTATTTTTAACAGCCCTAGATTGTGTTTATCTAAGATTTCCTTCATATTTATTTTGTGGTTGACCTCTAAAACATAAAAAAATACATTTTAGAAGGGAAAAAGTACTTAGGGGCTTACTGGTCACAACTCACAGACATAGTCCACCTGTGACAAGGTACCATAACTAGGGAATCCTTCATTTCCAGAGGTCAGCCGCCAACATGGCGCTCGTGTAAAGTAATTGTGATTTTAGATAGAGGGGATGGACATTTTGGAGAAGCTGGGATGCTGCCGAACTGCAGTCGACATTTGACACAAATGACGAAACTAGTAAATACTTCTAAATGACTTTTCATTCCTCTGACCTCCAGAGAGGATGACAAGGGCTTGAACATCGGCATCCTGGACATCTTTGGCTTTGAGAACTTCAAGAAGAACTCTTTTGAGCAGCTCTGCATCAACATCGCCAATGAGCAGATCCAGTTTTACTTCAACCAGCACATATTCGCTTGGGAACAGGTAAAAGCTCGGACCAGCATCCACCCTAAACTATCAGTAAAATCAAAGAACACTTTCTGAGTGCTTGAATCCCTTCCTGGAAAGCGCTTTGTATGCATTTTTCACCTTGGTACTACCTCATTTCCATCTAAATGGTGATAACATGTCATCATTTGTCACTCTGTGCTTTAAGAGAGACGGCAAGGGTAAAATATGCTGCTGTCTTTATTTACGGGAGAATGAGGTTCGCGATTCTCCCTTTATTCAGTCTCGTGGGTGTGTTCTGCCTTGGGGGGGCAGAGAATGGTTTGCTAATGTTAAATGATTTGGTCTCACCCATAGAGAGGAGCTATAAATCATCCCAAACGAGGGTCAATTAGGAGTTGAAGACAGTTAGCGTTTGACTTAATCTCACTCTTGGGTATTGTTGGCACCAGGCCCAGAAATACATTTGTCCTATACTGCCACCATATATACAGAGCATAGGGGAATTGTAGTGGGCTATGAGATTAAGAAGCATAACCTAACTTGTCACATCTACAGTTAAATGAAGCAGATTTACCTATATGTTTCCATACATGTTTACACATGTGGACACGATATGCCTGCGTCCCTGCAGATTTCCTGATGCGGCTCGTTTACTTCGCAGTGTGCAGGTCACGCTAGAATAAGCCCGCTGATTTGATGTTGTTTGTTCCCATTTTGTCCTTTTCTTCTCAGAATAGAAGTCTCTAGTAATGTTGCTGAGTCATACTAGGAACTCTGAGAGTCAGTCAACCTGATGTGATCAGGTTAGCTGAGTATAAAGTGGAGGTCTTAGCTTACTTTGCCCTCCAGACCAGATTTATCCAAAGGGGGGAAGAGCTGTGTATAATGCAATGAAAGGCAACAAAATCTAGTTCTGGCTTGTTGTTGGTTGGCTGACAGTTGGCCAGTTAATAAAAAGTTTAGGCTCTCTGAACATTCAATCATGACATTTAAAAGTTAAAGCAAAGAGAACAGACTTAAAGGTGGATTTAAAGGTTCACTTGATATTCCTGCATCTGACATAACAGCACCAAAACAAAACTAAAAAACAGCTTCTGGCTTTACAAAGCTGCTCTGTTATTACAGCTGTGCAGCAGGAAACATCTCATCAATCACTTTTGTACAATCAATCCAACATGGTATTCTATTGATCAGATAAGATAAGATGTTCCTTTATTGATCCCCCATAGGAGAAATTCAAGTCAGACACAGCAACATAGGGGGAATGTGGTGCAAACAGCAAGTATAATAAAATAAAAATAAAAATTGCAAATACAAATATAAAATACAAAGTAATAAATGTTTAGTTAATACAAACATTTCTCTGCTTTTGCTGAACAAGAAAAAGGGTGGGAATGAACAGATTAGGAACTAATGTTTCCACCAAACTTTAGACAGTTTTTAGACCTGATGAGATCATTTTAGGCCACAATACAACACAACATGTACATCCAAGAGGTTGCCTTTCAAAAAAATAGAAGTAAGAATCTTGTGAAGCCATGGTTATAGTCACAGTATCTCCCGTTTCTGTACAGGATGAGTACCTGAACGAGGAGGTGGATGCTCGGATGATTGAGTATGAGGACAACCGACCCCTCCTGGACCTGTTCTTACAGAAGCCCATGGGAATGCTCTCACTTCTGGATGAGGAGAGTCGCTTCCCACAGGCCACCGACCAGACCCTCGTAGGTCAGTCCCTTCAGCTTACGATTGGACAACCTTTATTTGCCCTGCAAATGCTGACGGAGCTTGTTATGTCTTCAGAAACTCCCAATGTTCTAAAACAATTTTCATGTTAAGCAGTACCTACCAGCCTCACAGAACGAGAAATTGCTGATCTACCCTACAGAACATATTCATAGTGGTTGGGGGGTAATTAACCAATGTATTATTGGACATTTTAGAGAAATTTGAAGATAACCTCAAGACTAAAAGCTTCTGGAGACCAAAGAGGGTTGACCTTGGCTTTGGTATTCACCACTACGCCGGAAAGGTAATTGATATTTGATTATGACAATATGTACATGAAGGTTTTACTTTAAACTGAAGCTACTTGATGTGCGTTGGCCTTCACATAAGTATTCTTTCTCTCTACCTAACTCTAAGGTGATTTACAATGCTTCAGGCTTTTTGGCCAAGAACAGGGACATGCTACCAGCCGACATTGTCCTGCTGCTGAGGTCGTCAGAAAACGAGCTCACTCGCAAGCTGGTCACCCACCCCCTCACCAAAACAGGTAGAGGAGAAAAGCTCTTTCTTTGACGCACAGAAGGTTTCCCCCGGGAAAATAGGAAGACAAATAATAGGGAAGTTGTTTGCAACAACCTGTCATTTAGGCAGTTTATACAGTGAGCAGCATACTTAAAGTAAAACAACAGGCTATTGTTACCTATTTTAGCCAGGCTTTCCTCTCGTCTGCCAGACTTTTGTTGTAATAAGCTGGCCTTGGCAGTGAGAGTAACCTTTGTTACTTCCAGCTCTGTCAAAATCAAATCACAAAGCCAATAATCACATAATCACTCTCTTAAAGTAGTCTTAAAGCTGTCGTATCAAGCTCATATAAAAAGGAAAGAACTCCCCTGGTGTCTGCTCCATTGAGTTCAGTTAATTAAATGATCAACAGTTTTATTTTTTATGGTGTTCAGTGTGACGGGGCCTTTTTCCAGACTTTTAGACAGTTTTCTACTAAAAATATATATTATTTAATATACTAGCCTATATATTTATCCCAACTGATAAAAACATATGCACGCAGCCACATTTCTGTGTTTTATTCTTATATGTATTACTAACTCTCCCCTTGGTGAGTGAGGGCAGTTTGTGTTAACTGATCCTCCCTTTGTTTATTTCATAGGCAACCTTGCCCACACCAAGGGTAAAGGCATAAACACAATGCGCAGCCCGCGGACCCCGACACGCACCATCACCTTCGCCAAGGTACTTACAGCACTGTCTGCATTATCACTGTATTATCTTCTACATCAAGAACTTCCCCTGAAAAGTTGTTCAATCAATTTTTTCCTTCTTGTTCTCACTACCAGAGCCAAAAACTGCTCTTGAATTACAATTATCTCTTGTCTTTACAGTGCTTTTCATTTCTACTCTTTTTTTGTCTCCTTTTTGTCCTCCTCTCTCTGTCTGTCTCTCTGTCTCTCCATTTCTGTCGCAAAAGATGGGAGTCCTAACTTTATACAGTTCTTTTTCTTTTAGTGAGGTAATCAACATGTTTCCATATAGTTTGTTTTTGAGTATTATTTTACCAATGTAGATAGCCTTACTCGCTCTAGATCTAAAACTTACAAATAGATCAAAATGGTTTGTATTTCTATTAGCATCAGTGACAACTAAACCCTGTTACAATCAATTTTATAGCTTATGCAAAGCAAGCTATTTTCCCTACATTTATACATGTCTGCATATCTTTGTGCTCATGAATGTCTGCAACCTTTGTAGGGTGCTAAATGTATTAACACTCCCCCAACTACCTCTGAATGTATGTATGTCTTTTGGATTGTAGTTGAATGTTTATAGCACCATGGCTCATGCTGATAACTAGTTTAAGTTTAAACTTTTCAAAGAAATTGCCTAAGAAAGTAGTAAAACTTTACAGTTTGCATTCAAAGTATTCAATAATCAACCAGAGCTTTTTTCAGTTGCCAATGGCCAAATAAGAACTTCTTTTAAAGAAATGAAATTACTTACTTGAGTGAATTCATTTAAATTGTGGCAGTACACGTTTGCAGTGCCTGCTAAATATAAAGCTTGAGGCAATTTGCTCACCTAAAAGCAATTGACAGTAGCTACATTTAAATGAACTGTGTTTGATGAGTCCTTGAATCTATTTCCATTCATCTGCATATGTTAGACAAAAAGCTCATCAAAGGCTTCGCTCTTAAGAGGCACAATGAGCATTCAAAATGCTATAAACAGTATTAGCCTGATGGCTTGCTATAAACTGGTTTCCCCCAGTGTAATAGTGCTGAGAATTAGACGTAGAGCTTGTTAAAAAATAGATGCTGGATACAGGTTAATACATTTGTATGTGTAATGTGTTATATTCATATTGATGTCTTTATGAGAGCAAATACTGTAAGTTTTTGTTAGTGCATAGTTAATTAGAACAGTTTTTAAGCATTTCATTTATGATTTTGAATTTGTCTGATTTTAACTGAGCACTTTTTGAAGTAATAGCTTGGAGTTGTATTCATGCAGGCCGTACTCTTGATTTGGCACTGTTTTTTTTTTTTTTTGTTTATACATTTTATGCGTCTCTTTTGCAGCCTTCTCGGAAATTAAAGCACACTCCTGAAAAAAAAAGCTTGCTTCATGCACCTCTCGATGACACAGTGCAAATGCAAACGGTGATTTTTCAAAGGAAGATAAAAAAAAGTAGTATACAGAAAAATTGTAATGAAAATATCACTTACATTACAATTTTAAAGATGTGACTCTCCTGCAGGTGTGCTTCAGTTGACACAGTTGTTAATACTGTTCAAAACTTTATGTCAGCCAGTGCTCTCATTTCGTCTTGTTATGCTCAACTACCCAATTGGCCTTATGTGCATTGTCCTAAATTTTTCCCTTGCTTCTCATAAAGTTGAATGTAAAGGCATTAGTTTGTAGACACATACAGTATGCCATGAATTATTGTGATTTTTGACTAGCTTCATTTTTATCTGTACAGCCAGGAGAACCTGGAGACACGCCTTACCACCCAAGAGAAACCACCAACATGAGAACGCAGACAGTGGCCTCCTATTTCAGAGTAAGACTAGTTTCCTTACCAAAATTGTTACATAAACCCTTAATAAAGCTGCCTCATGGGTTTCCCTCTTCTTTTTCTCTTTCCAGTACTCTCTGATGGACCTGCTGTCCAAGATGGTGGCAGGGCAGCCTCACTTTGTTCGCTGTATCAAACCAAACAACGATCGGCAGTCCAACAAGTTTGACCGGGAGAAGGTCCTAGTTCAGCTGCGATACACTGGAGTTCTGGAGACTGCCAAGATCAGACGACAGGGCTACTCTCACCGGATCCTGTTTGCTAACTTCATAAAGAGGTCAGCAGGCTCTCACTTCCCACCAAGGCTCATTCAGATGAAAATCAGTGTATGATGTGTGTTGGCCCTTGTATTAGTGTCAGTATTAATATTAGCTGATTCCGCTGTCTGTTTCAGGTACTACATCCTAGCTTTCCATGCTCATGAGGAGCCAGCTGCGACTCAAGAAACATGTGCTGCAATCATGGAGAAGGCCAAGCTGGAGAACTGGGCAATGGGGAAGACTAAGGTTAGTAGAGATGTTTCATTTTATTTAACTGAATGTATTATTTGGCTCTACGTTTGATAATGCAGTATGAAGGAACTGAAGTAGCAGGGCTGTATGCTTACATTTATTTTTAGGGGGACTAGTGCCCAGGGGCAACCTGGCTTAACTGGGACATTACTAAAGCATTTTGAAAGATAAGATGCACTTAGGATATAAAAAAGGGCAGTATTGCATTGTGTTTCACAAATACATCCCTTTTCAAACAACCAATTATTTTTAGGCTTTTGCAATTACGCTTGGCATTTAATCGGAATCCTTTGAAACCTCTTAGTAAACCTATTTATATCTGCGTTCAACTTTTTTAAATTATAAATAACTAAAACTCAAAAGATCCAGAATTAACAACTCTGCTCAATTTATTGATTTAATATGAATGAATTACACTTGTCACTGGGAAATTCTGACTGAAATAAACGAGAGGCAATCAGCTGATGATTTTACTAGACTTGACAACAGCAAACTGTCATTTTGACCTGTTATTAAGTTAGTCATGGAACTAACATTTAGTTAATGAGAGTTGATATGGCCTACTGTTTTTCCATTTAATTGGCTGAAAAGGAAAAGCTGCTTCCTGAATAATGTATACACTAAACATCACTAATAACAGCATCAGAACTTGCACATTCTTTAGCCTGGTCTATGGGGGAGCAGCATGGCTATAAACAGTAACAAATCAACCAGATCACCCTATGATACTGTATGTTGAGTAGCAGTCTGGAAATTGTGAAGTGAAGTGAAATTAGTTGAGCAACTAGACCACCACTAAAAAGGCCAAAGTAGAACCCCATGACATTCACTTACTGTGTAGAACAGCTTCCCAATAACACTGACAACATAATGGCTTGTATTGATTACACATTTTTATGCCCACATAAGGGCCAGGCCATGCAAAGCAAGACTGCACCTAATTCATTCACACTCCACAACTCTACCAGTTTCTTGTACAAAATGTAAGTAAGATTGTTGTTGCACAAACATAGAAGCAGTATCATTACTGCAACACTCTGAAATTCTTCTAGCAAGTCAGACAAGCATGAGAAAGGACATTATGTGCTACACTGCAAACAGGTGCCACCTTAATGGAAGGAACTTGTAGCTTAAGTAGTAGTTGCACAGACAAAAAATGCAATTAGCTGTTTCATTGCAATATTAGTAAATCCAAAATAAAATTGATGTGGTGATGAGTAAAGTGTTTTATGTGTGTTCCTACTCGCAGGTGTTCCTCAAGTACTACCACGTGGAACATCTGAACCTGATGGTGCAGCAGGCCACACAACGGATCATTCTACTCCAGGCTTACGTCCGAGGCTGGCTGGGAGCGAAGCGTTACCAGCGGACATTAAAAGAGCGAGAGCAGAGTGCTCTGGTGCTGCAGTCAGGTTTGTAAACTGCACACTCTGTACAGCTGTTATCTACTAGAACATGAATAAGACATTTTTCTAATGTTTTCCATGGTTTTTATTCACACTCCAGCCTACAGGGGTCAAAAGGTTCGGAAGAGGGTGGCTGATGAAAAAAGCAAAGCAAAGTTTGAGGCCTTCATCACCCAGTTTCAAGCTGGTAAGAACATGGAAATCAGTTATCCACCACAGTCTAGGGTTTATTATATTACAATGGTTTCCCTTTTTATCTTCTTCAGTTTGCAGGGGCTATCTTGCAAAAAAGAAATACAAGGCGTTGGTCGATGAGAAGAACAAAGCTGCAACCAAGATTCAGGCCCGCTACAGAGGGCACAAGGAAAGGAAAAGCTTCAAAAGAAAACAGTATGAGAGACAGGAAATTCACACAATATAGCGCTGACAACAAAAATGGTTTGTTTTTTGACAAAGATGTGCCAAATTTTGTTTGCAGGGAAGCCAAAGAGAAAGAGAAGGAAGAGAAAGCCCTTAAAGAAAAAGAGGAAGAGACTACTGAACCAGATAAGATTACCAATGAAGAAAATGCCCCTGCTCCTGACAACGAAGCCAAGAACGATGAAGAGGAAACTAAGGCGGCTGTGGTTCTCCAGAGCAACTACAGGGGCTTTAAAGAGAGAAAAAAGTTTAAGGAGAGGAAAAAGACGATGGCTGGGGCTGAATTAGAGCTACCACCAAATGCAGTACAAGAGGGTGGGCAAGAGCCTACAGGCAGCAAGGTGGAGGAAGGAGAACAAACAGCTGATAAACAAGAGGAGAATGAGGAAGATGAAGAAAGCACTTATGAAGCAGAGGAGAATGATGACAGTGATCACACACAGGTGCCAGAAGATGATGAACATACAGAAGTGACAGATGAAGCAGTGATTGAGGACGCACCTGCTGCAGATGCTGGAAAAGAAGGGCAGGAGGCAAACAAGAAGGAGGAGATTGGACAAGAAAAGGCTGCGGGTGAAGAGGTTGTCAAAGTTGAAGAAGAAACCAAGGCTGCCACTGTTCTCCAGAGTAATTTCAGAGGTCACAAAGAGAGGAAGAGGTTGCAGGAAGAAGGCAAGATCCCAGCTAAGAAACAGAAAGCCAAAACTGGTGAAGAAGAAGTGCCCACAGTGAGCAGCCCTACAGCTGCAGAGGAAATCACAGAAAAAGACGAATCAACGGAAGCTGAAGATGTAGCAGGTGTTTCTTCAGTTGATATCCAGTTAGAAGACCAAGATGAGACCAAAGCAGCTGTGGTGCTTCAGAGCAACTTCCGCGGCCACAAGGAGCGCAAACGACTCGAGGAGGAAGGAAAGATCCCTAAGAAGAGGAAGAAGGAAAAGGAAGTAACACCAGAACCTCCAATAGAAGAAGAGCAGGTAATGCAGACAGAAGAATCAGTGCCAGAATCCCAGTCGGGGCCTTCTGCAGAGAACCCGGAGGGACTGGATGAGGAAAAAGCTGCTACTGTCCTCCAGAGTAATTTCCGAGGCCATCGGGACCGAAAGAAACTGAAAGCAGAGAGAGAAACGCAGCAGAAAACAAAAGAAGAAGTTGCCAATGATGCAGAAGAGGAAACTAAAGAAGAGGCAGGGGAGGAGGTTGTGGATGTTACTGACGTGGTGATAGAGCGCAAAGAGGAGACAGATGCTGAAAAAGAGAGACTGGAGGAAGAGCAGGCTGCAGTGAAGATCCAGAGTAACTTCAGAGGGTACAAGGACAGGAAGAACCTGAAAGCCAACAAGCAAACAGCGCAGTCAGAAGCTGCGCAACTAGAGAGCTTCTCGAAAGAGGTAATATCAATAAACACATTTTATCACCTCTCCAACTCGCCCTTCTTGCCACTCATATATTGTTTATTGTCAAATCTCTTCAACAGATCAAAAAGACTTCTCAGGATTTTCTGGCCCTGCAGCATAAGTTAAATGAGATCATCCAGGCCCATCAATCAAACCCAGAGAAAAATGGCATGTTTGTGAGAGGAAAAGCAATCAATGGCATTGCTCCCCCGAATCAGCAATCAAGTAAGACAATTGAGATTGGCTCAGTGGAAAAGAGAATTATAAAGGAATTATAAAGCAATAAATATAATGCATAATGTTTGGCACGTATTGACCCGGGGTTAATGTGCTTCTTTTGGTTCTGTTTTTGAAGTCTCAAACCATAAGATAGTTAAGAAAGACAGGCGAGGAAATGTATCTTTTCTATTGGTATATTCATCTTTCATCGTCTTTTTTTGTCTTTTACTGAGGTGGAGTTCACATTCACCCATATAAGAGTGAAACTGTGCTTTCTTGCCACACAAAGATTATGTTTAGTTAAGTATTTGTTATTAAACTCTTCATGTTTTCTTTCATGTAAGAAAGGACAGATTTGTATTACCGTCGTCTCACAGGTGAAGACGATTGTTATCGACGCTGTTCTCTTTTCTCTCTCGTGAGGCTCGATTAGATCAGGAAACCTGGGAAAAGTCAAGTGCCAAAATAGGAAGCGCTTCTCTACCCAATGTGTCATCAAAAATAAAATTTGATTTGCACAGGTGATAGGGGTAATTGCTTTGAGGTGGCGAGCGAGGGGGAGACAGCAAAATTAAAGTTCCCCATCTTTGCAAAACGAAGCTTGCAGCTAAAATCTCACCATCATCGTGGGTTCAGATGTCGTGAGAAAATAATGTAATAATTATGTAATAATAATATTAATAATCTACTTTCCTTGGCTGGCATTGTGGGTATTTTGCCATTAATTTTATCGTTGTGGATTTTTGATCGTCTTTGTTTTTTAAGTCTTTTAAAAAGGTACATGTACTGAAATCATATCTGTCTGATTCTTATTAGATTTTGGATGATTTATAATAAAAACTCATATAAGAAGTTCAGTTGGTCTTGCTACATGCCCACAGTATGTAACTTCAACTTCATGTGACAGACTTGATTTTTTTAAAGTAACCACAGTCTTTCCCTAACCTTAACCAACTACGACTCATAATTGTTGTTTAACATTGGACTCACAGTGGCAATTGCGATAAACGATAAATTCAATGTCATTCAATTTCCCATTATTCCCAAGTCAGTAGCTTTAAAGACATCATCATCATTTTGTACCATTAGCCACCATAAGCTCCCGGTCATACCAGACCAAATAAGGTTGCAACAGCGAAAGTGTGTTGAAGTTAGCAAAGCATTTTATGGCTTAAATTAAACTTCTCATATGTAGATGAAGATTTCATTTATTTTTTCAAATGTTACATACTCTCACTTTAACATAGTGTTTTAGTTTCCAAACCATAATCATACCTCAATCTATAGTTTTTGTCTAAAGCATGATTTTTAAGTTAAAAACTCAATATGCACTTGTAGATGTACATCTGCTTCAATCTGATTTTATTTTGATGACAAATATACGGTTCAGTTAAGAGTGATTCTTAACAAACATTACACACGCATTACTCCACAGAGAGTTTCTAGTAGAGCAGAGTGTTCCTTTAATCTGGGCATGTTTGCCCTTTACAGGCTTTTCTTTAGCACAGCAGATTGCCTGAGGTAAAACAGAATGAATTATCTGTGTTATTTCCAAAGGCTACTGCAACTCTCTACGAAATTATGCTTCTCAGCCCCATTTCTCCATCAACAGTCCTAAGCTGTCCGCATACATTTCTTTAACATAATAAACTTGATCAGAATCATTTGTGACACACACAATGAAAGCAGAGGAATGCCAGTCAAATTGTTCTTCATGGGAAAGGTCATCAAATGTTAATCACGTTTTGTGAGCAAGCGTTTCCAACAATTATGGCAGGAATTAATAAGAGGGGGTGTGAAATTGGCTTTACTCGTTTGTGCAATACAGAATGACCTTTAGATGAAGTTGTTCAATAATATTACAAACTTTCACCTACTTTACCTTAAAGCTGCTGCACATGATGGATTGTTTCTTGCTGTGTCTTTTCCCCTTGCATGAACAGTGATTAATAATCAGCAGCAAGCAAAGGTCATTGTAATATGTTATAATTGTAATATCACATGCCCAAAGAGGAATATTGTAACAGTACATCAGTCCCAAACAAATATGATACATTGCAACACATCCTCTACATTATTGAGGATGTTGTGCATGAAAAGCTGCCCAGCTGGTTAGAAACCCACCTCTCTCTTTAAGTTCAATACAGTGCGGGGAATCGAACATGGATCGTCACAAAGTTATAGGTCACTTTGTTGGTGTCAAAGGTTATTTCACATAATCTCTGTTGGAAAATTCACACTGACCAAAGGCCTTAGGGTTAAACTTCAGTATGTATGGAGGGCAGTTCAATAAGCATTAAGTCAAAGTCATAAGTCAAAGGTCAGCATGGTGGCAGATCACAGTCAACAGTCCTGTATCCAACCAACCATGTATGTAATGATCCCACCGGCTCTCGAGCTATTTGAAAGTGTTTTGCTCACTTTTGCCAAACCTCCTTCAAATCCCATCACAGTGAAAAAAAAAAGAAAAACACAAGATCACTTCAGATCATGCTATAAAGGTCACAGGTTGAAAGTTGGACTGGCTAGTAAGTATAAGAAAGTAATAGGGTTAATTTTAATCCTCCAGTTCTTCTAGCAAAAACAAAATCTAAAGTAAATCTAAAAAACTATAATATAAAATCCCTGGTTATGTTGTTTTTTTTGTTAGGCACAAACACGCGTTAACATTAATCTCAGCGTACCAGAAGGCAATGCAGATGCATCTAAACTCTCAGTATAGATATCCAAAAAACCAACACAGCTACATTTTTACACCTCTTAAAAGATGTTGAAAGTCCTTTTTGTGAAAGTGTGAAATTAGAAAATGCCAGTTGAGGGTGTATGGGTACACCAAATAAGTAAATAACAACACTATTTAAAAAGAATTAAAATGATATGTAAAGGTTTATTTAAGGTCAGTGCCCAGTCCTGTACACACTTCTAACAGGCAGAAATAGCACATCACTACCCCGGTGTCTTTTATCTCTGAACAAATAGACGAGTTTTAACCGTCTTTGTTACTTTCCAGCTGACAAGAGATTGTCGAGGACCCCCCGCAGAACCCAGCAGCCAAAGACCCTTAACACACCAGAGGACTCCACCTATTACAACTTGATTCATGTGAGTCATAAAAAGAGATGGAGAACGATTTCAGATATTTACTACAACAAAGCTTTGCTGTCTGCTTCCATGTGACGCTGTAACTACTTCCCCAGCTATTGGCTTTCACAATGAACTATTGATTGGCAATTTTTCTTCCTGTAGTACATATGTTCCCAAGGCAAGAAATATCAGCCTATTACAAAGCTGTCTGGAAAAGTTTCTTTAGTACATTTGACAAATAACATTGTCTTGAGCAATGTGTTTCATGTTCTTTAAGCAGTTCCTTTTTATTCATTGTTCTGCTTATGTAATTATTTGTAATGTTTCATAATTTCAGCGAACAATAGCTCAGCGCAGAGTAGCTCCTTTTGCAGCACTTAAGGTTTGTTTACAATGCTGTCAGTATTGTTTAGTTTACCTTTACTGTAGATACAGTAAAATGAATTTAATCAATAGTTTAATGAACTGCTAATGAAGACCTAACTTTTGATAAAGAGTAAGAAACTTTAGCAATAATTGTGCCAGTACTGTAGTACGCTACAAAAACATGATTGACTAAACGATAGCTTGATTACTCCCTTACAAATCTGATCACATGTATTGGAGCAAAAGTCACTAAAAAAGTTAATGACATTTAATATTTTAGAAATGCTTCTATTGCTCTATCTTTCAAAAATATCTAAAACAGTGGTTCCCAACATGGGGTCACATTTATTGGGGCTGTGAACCAACTTAAATGGTCAACTATTAACATGAACTAGTTCATTTTAATCTGTGTGAAGTAGAATTTGAGCTAGCACTTGTGAAGCGTGAACTTGCACAACACTGCTGATACTATCACCCTTATTGGAGTGCTACAGGAAAAGTCAGGGGATCACCAAAGTCACAATGATTCATCCTCTGGGTACCAAGAATATCTGAGCTATAATAGTTGTTGAGATATTTCCGTCTGGACCAAAGCAGTACACTGACAGACCGACATTTCCATTCATAGCTTGGCTAAAATGGTCACAACTTGTAAACAGATGCAACCTATAATGGACCAAATAGCCGTTTTGCTTCGTATTGAGGGGTTACAAACCAAAAGGTTAGGAACCACTGTTCTAAAACCACTTTCTTTTGCTTTACCTGAACACAGAGATTAGCAGTGTTTGACTGACATGTAGTAATCTGTCCTTCCCCTTGTCTCTCCACTCAGAGGTCTGTCCAGGATGATAAACGCAAGCCCAGGAAAGAGGAGTAAGTGGCCAGTTCTTATTTCAACCTCATTTTAACAACCTATCACTACTGTTTTAAGAGGCTGGCCTGCTGCCTGCCTGCTTGGCACGCAGGGTCCAGAGTAATGACTGTAGCCCGGCACCAACATAAGGACAGTGTCTGGGTCCAAACTTAACGATCTGCAGCATCGCACCCATCCTCAGTGAAATTAATTAGCCTCATCTTTCACCATGGTTCTCAGTGAAATGTAATGTTAGGTATCACAAATATTTGGGATGGTGGTATGCAAGATGTTTAATTTACCTGCAGATCAAATCTTAGAAGAAAAAAGCAGGAAGAAAGTGTGTGTGGATGTGTGTACTCATGCATATGTATGTGCTGTAGAGGCCACAAGGTGAGCGTACCGCCCAGAGTGAGGGGGTGAAGATAGACCGATAGGGCTGGCTGAACAAGTAAGGGCCAGGGTACTTTATCACAGCAGTCTGAAGTGGCACACACACACACACCTTGTTGTACACACACACGGTGCAACACAGCGCTAAACATCAAGGGTAATAATTTGTTAGCAGATAAATAAAGCCAGCGATGGACAGGAGCAGTTTACATGCATCATTAAGGATGAGAAGGTCAGCAGGAAAGATAGCATCTCAGGCCAAAGCTGACAGCAGAGGAGGATGGGAGATGGGAGAGCGTGGGTGGTAAGAGGAGAGGAAACTGAAGAGTAGACAGAGGTGATGATAGTAAATGGGAGTAAAGACATACAAAAGGAGAAAAAGGGAGGCAGAGATAATCAGAAACAGTGATAGTGAACTACAAATATCTTTATTTTATTGCCAATATCAAAGCAATGATCTATTACGTGTCTATTTGGTACCCTCTACCATAACAGTGATTCAACTCATTGCCAGCTCATAACATCTTTCGTATTTGCCTTTTTTAAAGACTTGATGTCGATGCCATTCCTGTGGACAATTCCTGCGTACCAGGGAAAGCAATGTCTTATGTTTCTGATAGCAGCCACAATATTTTATAAATAATAATAAACAGGAAAAACAAGGTAGTTAGCATGAGCAGTGAACCAGGGAGGAACCAGCCCCATAACCAGTCCTGGTTCAAATACCAGGGCCAAACTGGTCCCCTGGTGGCTGAATAAGGCCTAAGCAGAGAAAAAGGATACAAAACTAAAGCTCAAATTTCATCAACTGAAATTCATAAATATGAGTCTATAGCTATGCTTCTGTGAGGTTGAGTATGGCTTTGAGCTAAATGCTTATGTCGTAATGGCAATCCTAAAGTTTAAAGGTTTGTTTACCATGTTCACTGTCTTAGTTTAGCATAAACCAAAATATTGGAGAAATACACATTTTGACACCAGCGGAAACATTACTGTTAAAATGTATTACCAGACTTATTAAAGTTCATCCAGGTGGTGAACATGAATATTTGAACCAGATTCAGTCCAGACAATAGTTGAGATATTTCCAGAAAGAAAACTCAGATTTCAACCTCATGGTAGCACTAGAGGAAAAGCAAGGGGGTCACTAAAGTCATTTGGATAATGATACACCAAAAGATATTTTAGAGAAGACCTGACCTTTAAAGTCTCTGAAAAGGGGAAAGGTTTAACCAGAAACATTTCAAACACTTTATCTAGTGTACCACAGCATGGGTTATTATTGTCAGAAACCTGAACTGTAACTATAAAATGATCAACTTTAGCCACTTTAGCCTACAAGCTGTACTTAACTTCAATATTACTGGGTAAAGTATTTCCCGTACTGGTCCAGATCTGTGTTTAAAAACTGAAAAAAAGTGCTCAATGTCATCAAGGTTTTCCTCTTATACCACTATTTATCACATAATTCAGCCAGTGGCCCAGAGAAGAGGGAGATATTGTAATTACAATCAAGGGGACATTTTCATTTCAGCCTCAGAACAGCACATTGATCATGATTCATCAGTGGGATGATTGCGTGTCTGTGGTTATAAGGTCAGGTCGGGCCTCAAACTCATCACATTGTTAGATCATCAGTATTTATTGGGCAATGTTGACACCTTCTAATGTTGCAGCACTGTAGTCATGAAGACACTGATTTCCAATATCAGTCGTTACCATATGTTAATAATGTGTCAGACGCATTGATCTCCACATGGACATTCTCTTTTTTTCCTCCCGGCTTCTGTTCATATGTCAGATTGTAGGTTTGTGGGCCAGTTAACTGTCAGGCAAAAGACGTATCTCAATCTAAAGTCCTACAAGGACATTAACATGAAAACAAAACACATAATTACTACCATAATATGCTTTTAAAGAAGTTAAATCAGCTGTAGTAAGAAGACCACAACCACTTTTCATTTAAAATTATTTCCTTTCTACTTCAAAGGGAGGCAGCTCACATGTGGGAGGAAACACAGAAAACTGTAAAAACAGGAAGACTCAACCTCAGGTTTCTGAGTATATAGACCCAGTTCAAGCCATATCTGTACAGGTTTTAATTAAAGAAAAATATTTGTTCAGATGGAGCGTTCAAAGGAGAACTAAAACCACCAATTCACTGTAACAGATGAATGAACAAACAGGCTTTATATAGACCACGCCTACTGAGGCAAACAACTGCAATCAAGGCAATAGATCACAGGTGTGTCCTCTCTTAAAGAGAAGTTAGACATTCAAATATCATGAATAAAAACATAACATATAAATTATAGACTTAGAGTAGAATAAATACAATTTGCATTTGAGTATTTCTTCAAAGTTAGTATACAAAAAACAATAAAATGTTTTTCATTTAGAACAGGAAATCTTGAAGGCTGTACAAATACAAATACGAATATGAAAACTGAATTGTCCATGTGGAAATTTGTCTCCAGTTTCACCATAAGAAGTGTCACAAAAGTACATTAAGTTCATAAAAGTACAACTCACAAAACATAAAAACATTAACAAAAGTAAAAAGGACATCTGATACACACTGCTGTGTTTATTAAAAATGCTTTGTGTCAATATATTGAGATTTTTTATGTCCAGTTTAGTCTCAATGGGAGAAAACACACCTGTGATTTATGAAATCTTGATTGCAGTCATTTACCTGTAGGAGAAAGAGTCTGAAAGCCTCGACGTTTATTGCTCGGTAGGATCGTGACAAAGGCTGAAATGCATTGGTGGTTTACAATCACTTCTTATCACATGCAACATATAGCACTGTGTTAACAATATGTAACTGAGGACATTAATAAAGGGAACTCAATCAAACAAAACTACATATTTCAGAAGAGACCTGGCACCAGATGTCTTTCGTTATTATGACCACTATAAGTTTAGACTGTCCAAAAATAGCAAGTACTGAATGTCCAGTTGACACCAAGTCTGTCCTCCTAACGTCCATCTACCCCTTCTGTTCGTGCTCCAGTCCAGGAAAGCTGCTGGATGTGGATGACCAGTACTACCGGGAACTACCCACCAGCAGGTCTGAACCATGCATCTCCACAGAGGACACTTCCCTCAGTGACATCCCTGAGATGAGCCAGCCTGCAGAGCTGAGACCAGACGCTGCCAGCAGACCGACCAGAGAGCGGGCCATCACTGACCCAGAGCCTCCCAAACCTGCCAGTGACAACAGGTATTTCCATGTCCTTTATGTCCTTTTATGCTGAGACACTGTAAGTCCCATTATCATATTTTTTTTATTTTAATTAGTGACGGTAAAGTATCTCAACTCAAAGGTGATCTCACTAGCTTTTTGGGACCAACCTCATCTCATGATTTTCAAAAGCGACTGGAACTGGCTCAGGTGACCCAGATTCAGGTTGTAAAT
The DNA here is from genome assembly GCF_905237075.1 of Dicentrarchus labrax. Classification (NCBI taxonomy): domain Eukaryota; kingdom Metazoa; phylum Chordata; class Actinopteri; family Moronidae; genus Dicentrarchus; species Dicentrarchus labrax. The sequence continues at coordinate 18,891,069 of NW_026136709.1, read as the reverse complement.
TCCCTCCTTGATCTTCCTCCAGCTGTCATCTGTCTAGAAGTCTTTGTACACTGAGGCAATGAACTTGCAAGAAAACAATGCAGCTGATTCACAAAGTACAGTAAAAGTTATGCTGTAAAATGAAATTGTTTTGTTCACTAAACTGATTAAAAAGGCTGCACTCGTTTTAAACAACATTTAAACATTTTAATTTGAATGCGTTTAGATGGTAGCATAAACTGAGATATGCCCATAATAATCGAATTAACATTGCAGAAAATTAGCTTTGACAAATATTTATTAAGAGAGGATGTATCCTTCAAACAGTTGCAGAGCAAGTTTTATCTGCTTGTGCCTGTTATTATATGTAAGAACGGCAATTGTGAGTACTTCCAAAAAGTGTCACACCTGCATGCTGTATTCCAGCTGGTCAAAAGACAGATGTTGAAAAAAATCCACATACAAATTTAATCTGTTTTCCAGTCCTGCCTGGCCATCAGACAGCCCGCGTTCATGCTAAATGATCGCTGAGGATAATAAACAATATGAAATCTTTCCTCTCAACATGACTCATTTCATCCCCTTTCTCACTCTTGTTCCATTTCTCTAACTTTGTGTTGAATTTGTTCTCTCCCTGTGTCGTGCTGACAGACGCTCTGTTCCCAGAATGCCCTCCACGGAGAGCCATACTGACGACAATCCGTACGACTTCCGACATCTACTGAGGAAGACCTCCCAGAGACGGAAGCTCATCAAACAGTACTGAACACAGGATTCAACTCTTTAGCCATTTGACATGCTGCAATCTGTTAGCATGTATCATGATCTATGATATATGAGTATTTGATTCATCACAGCTTAATCAAAAACCTTAAAACTGTTTATGGAAATGAAATCACTGACTGCAAGGAAATGTAAATAATGCTTCACGCTTAAAACTTGCTGTAAATGAAGGTTTTATTTATGTGATTTGTAAACTAGACATTGCTACTTTTGCTCATTTTCCTGTATTTTCAGTTTACTTTCAATGCTGTTTGTTAAATGTTGTGCTTGAGGTTGTCAATATCCATTTAAACATCTGATGGAATTGTGTAAAATATCTATAGCTCATGTAAATAAATAAAGAAAGCCATGCTCTTACACTTGAATACTTTGCTTTTCCATCCATTTTGAAGGACTTATCTTTGGAAAATCAGCTTCAGTGTTGTCATGATGTAAGAAATGTACATTGTCTTCTCTGCTTTGTTCATTTAAACATAAAATATATCAAATTCATCCTTGTGATGTTTCATTTCAAATGAACAACTTAATGCTGTGAAAAAGGTTCAAGATAAGCAGAAGCAGCTGTATCATGTTGCTATCAAACCAGCTCCTGTAAATTCCTATTCATGCAGTCTTCTTTTCCATACTTGCTTTAGCATATCTTTGAGATTCAACCTCTGACCTTTATATGACATTTTAAAGGAGAAAAAACCCCACAGGGAGTGTAAGTGAATCCCCAACGACATGCTGACTGCACACACTGGCACTAAAAACCACATACAGACAACAACAAAAAAAAAACACAGACAAAATACAAGATAGCAAGGAAGAAACAACTGGGACATAAGCTGCCCAAAACCCTGCAGAGAATGAGCGGATACAGACAATGGTTGGATCTAATAGAGAGGAGGAACAGTATGTGTTTTTACAAATAAAAGAGCTATTATTTTAGAAAAATACTGAGGTTAAGTTTACAGAACTAAAGACTTACAAAAAATATTAATATTACAGTGAAAATCTAATACTAAAATAACAAAATAAATCCCTATAAGGCCTCAGTGGAGAACCACATACTTACTGTAACTCCACACACACATAGTACAGTTTTATCATGGCTTTGCCAAAAGGGTTCAATTTATTTTAATCTGTGTTATTTGGCATTAAATGGTTGTTGGCGATTGCATTCATAAATCATAACAGATGTGGCTATGCCCGCCGGCTCCGTTTGCTCTCATTCATGGATAAATGATAAGAAACCAGCGCAGGGCATGTGTGGATTGTAATATTGTAATTTGTAACGGGTAATGTGTGGAATTAGGCCATATACTATCAAAATGTCTGTTTTCCTAACATTATTATTATCATTATTATTATTTTACCTTATCCAGAATCGACAAACCAGTGTCCATCTGGATTTATAATTTGAGAGTTTAATCTTATTTTAAGGTGACAAAACACTGGATACCAAGAAAGTCCTGGATAATCATGATATTTATAGGGGGGGGACGCAAATGCGCAGTGGTGCAACAAAAAAAGGAGCTGTGGGAAACAAGTAACAAAGAAGTAACGAGTAGCCTAATAAATACTTTGGAGTAACGAGCCCCCGACACTGAGAGGAGAGAGGAGGGACCCGTGCGCACTCGCCTCCCCGCTGTTTCCTCCACCGGAGGCGGGCAATTAGAGCCGCCGGTCTCCAAGAAATAGATCCGCAATTGGTGGGCAGATGAATTAGTTGGCATTCACTCATTCAGTCTGTAAGGAGGGTGAGTTCGGCACGCAGGGGACCAAGTGTTGGGGATGTATGGAGTCACGACGCACGACGCAACGCAGTTCGTCATGACTTGAAGTGAATCACGATGGGATTTCTGTAGTGACGTGAAATTTAGGTTAGATGCAATTAGACATGGCTTCTGTGCTGCTTATGTACCAGCAGCTGTGCCATATAGCCGCTTACTGAAAGCACCTTTTTCACCATTTTTTCTTTATTTTTCTTTGCAAATTTCCATCCAAAGCAAGACTGCACCTGAACTTCCTCTTGCACTATATTTCCCCCAGTGAAGTGAGAAGCGTCGCTCTGTGTGTGTGTGTGTGTGTGTGTGTGTGTGTGTGTGTGTGTGTGTGTGTGTGTGTGTGGAAGCGCTGGCAGAGTGCGCCGGTGAAGTCAGTGAAGTGTTTGCGGATTTCTGTGGGAAGACGCTGCTTTTCGTGCACCTGTGGACGCCTGCAGAGACGTGGACGCCTTTTGTGTGCTTCTCCCACAAACGTTTTGATTTCTTTAGGGGGCTTTTTCTGCAGCATAACGCGTCTGTCGGATGCACGGCTGGATTTTGAGCAGTCGGAGAGCTCTGGTCAGCTTCAGCACCACATCAGCTTTGAACAGCTCCGGGTCGTCGCGTGTGGATGGGCTCTGTCGGTCTCCGTGTCTCCTGCAGCTCCTAACTACCGGCAACAATGGCATCACACGGTTTCTGGTCTCTTGGCGGAGATAATGCGGGGGCCAGTACCGGGAGTCAGAGCCCCAGTACGCGTGAGTGGCTTTTTGTCTTCAAAAAACCACCTCTGATGGACCGGGCGCAGCACTAATTCCAGTGCATTGTCTCAAAGCCAGTGCGCTGCAGTTGGCGTTACAGCCGCCGAGTGCCTACCAAACAGGCCTGCTGTATTTATATTCGACACATCTGCTTTTTACACCTTGTCTTTTTCTGTCTTGTTTCACCCCGCAGGGTGCAGGAATTTGGTCTAAAGGCTTGTTTTGCTTGCTACAACTTGCATGGCGCTCCTTGTGTTTCGGCTGCGATCTTAAAGTTGGACTCTGAACCTGAAGCCTGTTCATCCCTCATTTGATTTATCCCTTCTCTCTTCCAGCCAGGGCTTGGTGCCAAGCGGCGGCCCAGAAATTTTCCGGAGGAATTGGATCGAAATTATGTGGTATGTTGGTTCACAGCGGAGGGAGAGTGTGTATGTGTGTGTGTGTGTGTGTGTGTGTGTGTGTGTGTGTGTGGGGCCGGTGGGGGTGAGGGGCGAGGCGCTGGGGTGGGTGGGTGTTGGTGGGGGAGACGCTATTTAGGCGACGTGCCTCCTTATTTCTATCATTATATTTACGGCCTTGTCGACAGAGTAATAAAAATACCTCACTGCTGTTTTGTGGTGTCCAAAGCGCTGCTCAATGTCGGGGAAGTGGAGAAACCCGCCGATCCGGCCACCAAGCAGCCGCCACAGACAGAAGCTGCAGGCACCTGCGGCTGCAACAAATCCTGCAACTGCACCAAAGCTGCTGTGGGCTTCTCCGACCTCTATTCAACAGGTACAAAAAAGCATTGCTGTAAACCTGGACCTCTAACACTGGCGGACTCCTGGTCTGTCTAACTGAGTCTAAACTTGGCCTTGCCTCGTGGTTGTGGTGATTTATTCAGTGTAAACATGGCATAAATAAGCTATTTTTAATAGTAAGTGTAGGCATTCTTTTTCAAATAAAAGAGCTGTTTTAATTTATTGCATTTGACATTTTACGCATCCACTTTTTGTTAATAATCTTCATTAAAATGTCATTTTTATTGATTTTCCAAGATGTGATCCGCTTTATTCAATAAAATACATAACATGAAAAATGAAACAAATGGCAGAAGATGCGCCTCTTTGGGTGAAATAAATCATCTTCTGTATTTATACATCTACATTTAATATCTGCAATATTCAGAGAGGTGTGTTGCAGTGGTAGACTATTTGTGGAGAGGTCACCTTCAGCAGAATCTGAAGGTTTGAGGCGTTGAACGTCGCAGAAATTTAAAACTTCCTTCCATTTTTAGACCTGTAAAAATATTAAAAATCTGCCTTTTTTTTATTTGTGGGCCTTAAGGATAATTTCACACCAAAACGCTCCCATTTTAATGGCCTACACATATGCATCTTAATGTTCCAAGATACACGTTTTTTTCCGATCCTCTCCACAGATCCATCTTTTAAAGTCCCAGACATATAAATCACAAAATGTCTCCCCCCCTTTTTATTCATTTCTTATTTACAGACCTGTTACCTGCCATGGACGGTGACACCAAAACAATGACCTTCCTGCAGGAAGTTGTGGATATTTTAATGGCCTACATCGTGGAGTCTTTCGACCGGGAAACGAAAGTTATTGATTTTCATTATCCAAACGAGCTGCTCCAGATGAACAACTGGGAGCTGCAGGACGAGCCGGCCACTCTGGATGATATCTTGATCAGCTGTCGCGCTACCCTCAAATACGCCATCAAAACCGGTAGGCCCGGATCTCAGTGTTTGGATACCTGATCGATAAATAGCACTTCGGTTTTATAACTTTTTCCAAATATGCTTAAAACATTTCCAGTTTTAGCATGTTAGGAAATATTCACCACCTTTTTTTTAAATTACGTGTAGGCCTGAATTCTGGCCTGATTTGTGTTAAAAATGTCGAAATCACAATATATATTTAATATCTTACTGGAATGGACAGATAAATATGAAAACATGTGCAGGGAAAATAACTATAGCAGAGCCAGTGCAAGTTCTAATTTATCCTATAACACAGAAAATCCTAAAATACGTGACAGAAGATAGAATCTACTAGAAACCACTTATTCTTATTCTTATTATGATAATACAAAAGTCAGCACAAGTTAAATAAAATATTTTAGGTGAATACTATCTCTTGAGGATTATCCTACAAAAAATGAGACTGAAGAGAGAATAAACAGGGTGGGATAAAAGGAAAATAATAAATAAATTAATGATGTTTATTAAAAAACATCAACCTGGAAGTTGTCCTCCTTTTCCTCCTCCTGTCCACCAGACCGATAAATGCAGTGACGCAGTAAATCTGGCTCACCAAGTGGGAGATAATAGGCTAATAACCAGGATTCATAGGCCAAGTCCATTATTCTCTCCTGACTGACACATGTAGGAGACAATTTCCACAAAAAAAACAAAAACAGATATATTTTTTATAGCTTCTTTGTTAACACTTTACTTTAACCCCCTATTCTGTATTTATAAACTGTTTCTAAACAGGAATACATGGTTTATAACACACTATAATGTTGTTGTAAGCAGATGTAAGGATTTTTTTTTACATATCTTTTTATGTACAATATTTGTTAACAATTATAACTCAACCTATAAAGACATATTTTATATTATTAATTATATTATTTTATATTATTATTATTGTTTAATTATCTGTCTATACACCACCATCCAGTAGCTGCTGACAAATGCATTAACAAACATTTATCTGCTTCAAACTACATTATAGTGTGATGTAAACAGTTTATGTGTTTACAGTAAATGTTTATATGCTTCTTATAAATGCTAAATTATGGGGTTAGTAAAGTGTTGCATTGCATGTTTATAATATGAAAGACTTTTGCACGACCTTTTTAAAGTCACATTATCTCTTGTTTTTGTTTTTACTTATTTCCAAAGCTGCCCTGTGTATGATGTTGCCTGTATTATAAAACAAAGGTGCAAAAACTGAATTTTGGAGTGTTTATACCCTCCTCTAAACTCCTACATTTTCCATGCAACAGCAAATGTTTTCATTATTCCTCAAGATGATTTAAAACGTCACTGCAGCAGCGTTTCGAACCTGCAATTAAAGCATTCAGAAGATGACAGTTTCTGAGGCTTTTGCACAAACTCAGCATAAACACATAAAAAGCATATTTTAATTTTCCTGACACCAGATAAAATGTTCAAATTGCAGCCATCTCACACCCTTCCCCTCTCATTTCTCCTTTGCTCCTTTTCATTCAGCCCACCCCAGGTACTTCAATCAGCTCTCTACAGGATTAGACATGGTTGGACTGGCAGCCGATTGGCTAACATCCACTGCCAACACCAATATGTAAGTATGTGGCCTGTGCTTCATCATGATTTTAAATGGTGATAATGACAATGAATTCCATTTCCGGTCCACCCGTATGCACTCTGCTCTGCGTCTGCACCGGCTGATAGCAGCTTTTTTTTTTTTCACTCAATCACTGCGAATGAAAGGGGTGAAATGAAAGGCATACACCCCCTCTTTACTCCCCCCTCTGCACCCCTCCCACCTCTGCCTTTTATCCCTCCCCCTCACCTCTGATCCCCATGGGGATTCAAGGGGAGAAAATTAGCCTTTGAAATTAAATTCAGACTAATCTGAAGCTAATTTTGGTGTGTGTGTTTTTGCGGTGATAAACTCTGCAGGAGTCAGTCTTGGCAAATGTAAAGGGGGCTGTAGAATAAGACTGCTGTTGACGTTGAGGTTTTTTTAAATTACTGCAGCTAATACATCACATTTTAATGGAAAAATATAACAGGAGGCACATATTGTAAATTAACTTTTCAGTGCAGCAAGGATGATGAAAATGTGAGACTTCTGTACAACAGAGAGTACATTCGGGTCTTTTAAATGTAGCCGTGGAAAGAAAAATGTAAATCTTTTTGTGGATGTTTGTGCATTTTGTCCAAAAGCATCTCTGCAAATTTTGCCTCTTTAGAAATGAAAGTGAAGCCTGTAAAATCAACAATAATTCTACAACTTTAATACATAAAATATTGTTTCTATCTTTCAAGAATCTGAATCATTTACTGTTTGATCTACATCTGTAACAGTCATCAATTCCAGCTCTGAATATGTCCAGAAACAGCCAAACTGCAGAGGAAAAACGTCAGTTTTCGGGCTATTTTTCGGTGATGAGTCATGGCACATTTTGTGTAACCAGCAATCATGTGATGTCCCTTGTGTAACACAGGTTCACCTATGAGGTGGCTCCTGTCTTTGTGCTGCTGGAATACGTCACTCTGAAGAAGATGAGGGAGATCATTGGCTGGCCGGACGGGCGAGGAGATGGCATTTTCTCTCCTGGTATGTGAAGTGACGCCAATCCCACCACCCCTCTGTTTCACCGAAAATGGAACAGCCTGCCTGTGCATGTGTGTGTTGTAATGTGTCAATTTGCATTTTGATTATATAAATGGAACTCGTTTCAAAGCCAATTAGCATAAAATAATTTTCTTTTTCCAACTTGAGCCACAGCCCCGTCGCCCTCCAATCTTTAATTTCTCCCATGCATTTCTGTTTGACACATGATGACGAGCAATCATTGGAGAATTTAATGACAAAGGCTGTGATTGGTTCTGACATTGTGGACAGTGTGATTTTGGATGCTGTGTCATCGCCCCGATACGCTCTTGATATGCTGTAAACAAAGGATTTTTGTAATTGTTGTTGTTTCATTATTATTAACATGCACAGACATTTTTAAACTCTGTTACGCTTTGTGTAAGTTAGTATGCATCATTCCCATGAGACTCTAGTTGAGGCTGTGATGTGGCCTGACACTGTAAATCACTGAGCCCTGTCTGTCCTCTAGGTGGTGCTATTTCTAATATGTATGCCATGCTGCTGGCCCGCTTCAAGATGTTCCCTGAAGTGAAGGAGAAAGGAATGTCATCTGTTCCCAGACTGGTGGCCTTCACATCCGAACATGTAGGCATTTATGTCTCATTGTGGCTGCATTGCCAGTGTGTGTCTCACTGGATCAAATAATGAGTGTTAATCACAGTTTCCTTAAATCAGATGTTATAGATCTTCCTCTCCAGTGCAGGAATGACTTCAAATGGTGTTGCACATTAGCTGTTGCTGTGCTGGATGTATGTTTTTGAAGTGACTTTGTGTCACTTTCACACCACCGGCGCTGATATGAAGCTGACATTACGTGTGTCAGACGCAGAAGGGCACGAGGTGACTGGTGTGTCTGTCACATTATATGTCACCGCTTTCATGTTTAAAGGACATTTGCAAGATGCTGAGAGCAAAAAGCCATGAAATAACACTAACCTTTCAGCATCAAACCTAAATAATGTTATTTATATATATATATATATATATAAATATATTTCCAGAAGTGTTTCCTCCTCCTGTGATCTGATATACAGGCAGTTAAACACAGTCTCTCTTTCATTTGTTTGTTATCTTTCAGAGCCATTTTTCAATAAAAAAAGGTGCAGCAGCTCTTGGCATCGGGACTGAAAGTGTGATCTGCATCAAAGTAGACGAAAGGTAAAATATTAGAAGTTAGTATAAACAGTAGATTCCAGTGGTGGAAAGTAAATAAATGCATTTACTCAAATATCATTTTGAGATACTTACTAATTATTTTACATACTTTAGCAGGCCTATGTTCATTTTCTGCTACTTTATACTTCTACTCCGCTACAATTCAGAGGGAAATATTGCACTTTTAGTCCACTACATTTATATGTCAGATGTAGTTATTAGTTACTTTGCAGATGGAGATTTCACCTAAAACAATATGTCATAAGCTTATAAAATACACCCAGTGGTTTCTAGTAGGGGCCCTGTGTCAACTTTCAGATTTCCATTTAAGCCCCAAAAAGGGTAAAATTATCCAATATTTAACAAATAATAGCAAAGGTTTGACAAAAGTAAAACAAAAAAAACTGATTTCTTACAACCCCTTAGGCCCAACGCCTATATTGGGAAGCACTGCACATAAAGTGGTTAAAACTAAATCCACCATGCCCAGCTACAACAGTAAAATGCTGCACACACAATGATGAATCAGTATATAATAATATATCAAATAAATACTTCAACTGTGATACTTTAGGTACATTTTGAAGCAGGACTTTTGCTTGTAATTGAGTATTTCTACATAGTTATATTGTTGTATACTTTCATATAAATAAATAATCTGAGTATTGCTTCCACCGCTGATGAATTCACAAACACCTCGTGGCGACTAAAGCTTGTTTTTCATTTGCAGTGGTAAAATGATCCCAGCTGACCTTGAGAGGAGAATACTGGAGGCCAAACAGAAGGTAATGTGATGCACATTTACGGCCATAAATACTATATACAGATATGGAAACATATTAGCTTTGTTATATCAGTAGCTGCTTTACTGTATGTGCAATCTTTCTTTCTTTGTGCCTTTGCAGGGTTTTGTACCTTTCTTTGTAAGTGCAACAGCTGGAACAACAGTGTACGGAGCCTTTGACCCTCTCATCGCCATTTCTGACGTCTGCAAAAAGTACAACGTCTGGATGCATGTGGATGTGAGTAACACAAATTGACCCTTTATTTGGAATCTGAAGGCCGCAGACACAGATCTGCATAAACATCTCCTGCAGCCAACGTCCGCAATGCACAATATCTATCCACAGTAGGGGTTTTTAGTGAAGGAATGCATAGAAATACAGAGCTTACCAGTGAGTTTGACAAATCTATTATGTCTGTCTCGCCTCTAACTGCTTGCGGTTGACCCAGATAGGAGCCAGCCATTTCCTATCTAACACTGGGGATTAGAAAAACTGGAACAGAGGCTGTAAATCATCTCTTCCCCTGACTTTGCCATCATGGGCCCTCTCACTGAAGGAACTCTATCTATTAATGAAGGTGATTTAGTCCTGACAGGGGGACACCTCTATTAAGAGACATAAATGGCCTTATCTATCATTCCTCAACTGCCGAGTGATGGGAAGAAAACATCCTGCTTTGGAGTGACGGAGTGTGTGTTTTTGTGGATGCCGCTTCGTGTGAAATGCGTGTGTTTGGGGGCCTTCTTAAGTAAACATTATGAGGCTGGGAAATCTGGAAATGCCTCCACAGAAGCGTCTGACATTTAGACCTTTAACAATGTTTCAATTTAAGGTGCTGATCATCAATACTATCACTATATGTGACAAAGGATAAAGGATTTCTCCTCACAATTTATTCATCTAAGGGTAAAAAAGCTTCTGACAAATGAAGGAATGAGACCATTGTGTAAAACTAAAACTCAATCAATAGGATGGCAACTAACATTTATTTTCATTAACGATTAATCTGCCAATTATTTTTTAGGTTAATCATTTGGTCTTTACAAAAGCGAAAACCTAAAAATATTCAGTCTACTCTCACATAAGACAAAGAAAAGCTGCAAATCCTCGAAATGTGGTTTCATTGCAGGTTTGTGACGAGAGTTTTCACCTTATTTGAGATGGACAGCACGGCATGTCTATTATTATTATTATCATTATTATTATTATTATTATTATCAAGACTTAACAGTAGAGGTAGACCCGTACATCAGCCTGTGTAGCTTAGCAATGTGTTTGTACTGACTAGTTTAATTTTCAAATATAAAATGTCTTCTTCAGTACATCATGATCATTTGCCTTATAAAGTCCAGGACTGTTCAGGCTATAACTAATGGATGCCCAATGGATTTAGCATAGCAATAGCAAAATTAGTGGCACTAAGGCTGATATATCCTGATTTTTGCTCCCTAGTATGTAGCAAAGCTCTAAAAACCATTGATCCTACATTCCCATAATGCCACTTGATATTTTTTATTGTTAACCCTCCACACCTGGTAAATGTCACATCTCTAGAACTCCAGCTCCTCCAAAGAGACATAAGACTTTCTACAACTGTTTTCACAGGCCGACCGTTGAACTTGTATGTTAGAGAACTCATCAGTTTATCCTCGGTTGACACCTCGCTGCTAAATAACCCATAACTAAGTGTCACATGTTTGATTACCATCTGTCTGTCCTGTCAGGGTGCGTGGGGAGGAAGCCTCCTCATGTCCAGGAGACACAGGTGGAAGCTGGACGGAGTCGATAGGCAAGTGAAATATTTTTTTTTTTTTTTTGGGGGGGGGGGTAAAACACAAACATACAAGCTTTAGAAGCAAATGAGGATTTAAACTAATGATGCATGATGGATGTTTTTGTTCACTTCAGGGCCAATTCAGTTACATGGAACCCCCACAAGATGATGTCAGTCCCTCTGCAGTGTTCAGCCCTCCTGGTCAGAGAGGAGGTAGGTCATGTGAAAACAAATATTCACAGTATGTGACAGTGAAATATGATGTTTTCTTGTGGTGATGATAAACGTTCTGGATCTGGTTTCACAGGGTCTGATGCAGAACTGCAACCAGATGCACGCCTGCTACCTGTTCCAGCAGGACAAACATTACGACCTTTCATATGACACCGGAGACAAAGCGCTGCAGTGTGGACGCCACGTCGACATCTTCAAGCTGTGGCTCATGTGGAGAGCTAAGGTAAAGAAAAGCTATCATGCAAATTTGCTGTCTTGCGGATATTTTGCACGTAGTTCTTAAATACAGTCTGATTTTAAGAAGGCAATTGGATTTTGTGTTGATAGACATCCTGGACAATGGTTTCTTTTTTCATCTTTAACCAAAGCAATTCACAGAAAACAATATGGAAACCTGACTGAAACATATTAAAGTTTAAAAGTTAAAGATGCTACAAATAGAATTCATCTAATTGCATTTGAGTCAAACTAACCTGAACCAAATGTTTATTTTGTTTTCCATTCAAGTCTTGGATATGGGTTCTTAGACTAAAACATTTTGGACATTCATATCAAATTTTCCAGCATAAAAATATGTTTTGTAACTTATTATTATTATTACATTTCTCTAGTCTAATAGTTTAAGTATTTTCCTCAGTAATAAATGTTTTGAAGATTCCTCCGCATACCACTAGAGGCAGCTCACGTACCACCAGTGGTACACGTACCACAGTTTGAGAACCGGTGATCTAAATAAATGTTTCAAACCTAACAATCTTTTCTTTGACAGGGCACTATTGGATTCGAGGCTCAGATTGACAAGTGCTTGGAGCTTTCGGAGTACCTCTACAACAAGATCAAAGACAGAGAAGGATACGAGATGGTCTTTGATGGAAAAGTATGTCCACATTAAACGTTCACTCTCCACAAGAATAATTCATCCGCAGCCACATAATCAGAGAAAAGTAGCTAACATTAGTCCACGCTGTTTCTTTCACCTCAGTGTATTCAGTGTCATTGTGGGTGACTTGATTGGCACACTGTGTGCTCTCGCTTTGTGTTGGATGAATGCCATTTTTACCTCTAGCTGCCAGTATAATGTGCTGCTATTATGTTTAATGAATAGCATAACGGCCTGTAATTGCTCATATGCATATGAATAGCATGGTGTCTGAAATATCCTTCACCGAGCAAAGCTACAACAGCACAAACATATGCGGGTATGACGGGGTTATTAAGCTAAAAACTCTTTTATAAAAGAAGTGCTTGGACACCCAGAGTCATTTATAGTGAAAGCTCTTTAATGTTTCAAGGCTTATTGTTTTCCTGCTGAGCCACAAAAGGCTAAGAGCATCATAACCCAAAGGGTGATGGGAAAAAGCCAAGTCCTCTGGGCATTGGCCCAGGTGTTCACTTGTCTGTGCCTCCCATTGAGCCATTACATCAATCTGATGTTGAATATACTACCGCCGAACCAGCCCGGCTGTATAAATGAGGCTGGTGTGCATGGCTAGTCAGCTGTTGGTAATGAATGCTTTTCCACTCACATGCAGGCAGGCAGGCTGCTCCAGCAGGGCTGCACATGCCAAAAAATAGAGCTGTGTGGGGCTTTTAGACAGGGTATCTGAGAAGAAGGCAGGATACCTGTCTGATGCTTGGAACGCCTAATGGATTTCCTATTTGAGCTGAACAGAATCTGCTCTGGCTTGGTGAAATGGATGGGCTATGGCTACTTTAAGCACTTTTTATTTTAAGCTTTCTGTAGGACTTAGGCAAGAATAATTGGTAAATGTACAATATATATATATAGCTGTAGTTATATATATATGTACTGTGTATGTAATTCTTGTACATGTGTGCATAGGACTCAGTAGTATGTTTGGAATTAATATCATAATAATAATTCATTAATAATGAATGTATGCAAAATCATATCAGTAAATCAAATTGATGTTAATAGCCATTAACATGAGGAAAAAAACACTTTATTATTCTAGTGTCTTATAATGATTTTTAATTACAGTGTGCCTAAAAACATAAAGCCACTATGTGTAGGAGCCTTGTGTGATTATAGCATCTCCTAAATTATTCAGATGACCTAAACTTCCATTAAGATTTTTATTCTTTCGCCACTTGAGGGCAACCAACCACAAGCTGTGCCGCTCAGTCCGAAAACGAAACATTAATAGGTTACATTATCACCATATAAGGTTGATATGGCTAACATGTTAGCAGATAATTGCTAATTCACACACCCAGCTGACACCGAGCAACATTAGCATTCAGTTGGAGTCGTGTTTCTAGCCACCCAGCAGATGTTGTGGTGTTCTGTTTTGGTCTCCACCAACTAGTGTATTAAGTATTAAGTATTACAACTTTTTTTCTAAAAACAGTGAGAGAGCGGTAAAGTTGTGAGCCATACAACAAAAACAATAAACTAAAAGATGTAAAACTGAGGGGGAGCTCAAGAGTCAAGGTAATAATCCTCTGTAAGTACCTTTAATCATTAACTCACTAAAGTCAGTTAGAGCATGTCGGAAATTATTAGTTTAAATGAGACAGTACTGGTGATAATAATACTACCACAAGGACAAGAACTGTTCAAATTATTCACATAGTGGCTTTAATTTTAAACAGAATTTCTAAAAACAATAACACACTCATGTCACCATGAAACATTCCCATTGAAAGTCAGTAATATGTCATTATTTCCCAGCCTGAACTGTGCATGTTTTGCGTCCTCTCATCTCTTGTCAACTGTGTGTTCCTACAGCCTCAGCACACCAACGTCTGCTTCTGGTACCTCCCTCCTGGGATCCGCTACATGGAGGACAAAGAGGAGAGAAAGAAACACTTGCACAAGGTGGGTGAGCCGAGATAAGAAGCCTGACTGTAATATCTACCCAAAAAAAACACCTTTCACTACACCTTTCATTTGCCTTACAAGCCTGTCATTCCTATCCCGCTTGACCATCACATGTCCTCCTCATTAGGGACAACATGGATGTCCGCTTATACTCTGGATTTAAAAAAAATACTTTGCCATACACATTGGATATACTTTGTAAACTGTGGCGGTCTTAAAATAGGCTATGCTGTCACAGAGGAAGGGTATCACAAGCCAGACATAGAGGGATTGAGGCTATTCAGTTAGCTAAAGTGGCGGCCATTCAGAGGATCCCACAGCAGCAGGGGCCTACTAATTGACAATTAGGACAAACAGATGGAGTACGTGCCCCCCATACAAAGAGCTCTCTCCTCACTCTTTCGCTGTAAAACCATCAGCCATAAATCGTTGCCATGTTTGTCACAGCACATCAAATGGAGACGTTTCCTTTTGTTTTCCAAAGTCTGATAGAAAAAACACAGTGAATATGCTTAGCTGAACCTGAGTGTTTGGCCAGCTCGCTCTTTTCCACAGACTCTGACACTTAGATTGAGGGATGATGTAATGTTTCCCGATTAGCTCGTTGAGGAAAAAGCGTTCCTCAATTTCCACTTAATGACTGGAAAGTTGTCAAGACTGATTTGACAGTAATCTGCAGCAACTGATTGATTATTTTACAGAAACTGTAGGTCTGCCAACTACAACAGGACACCTGCAAGAGATTTAGAGGGAATGATTATGTGATGAGAAATACATTACTAGCCACAGCACTGCAGCCTGTATATATTGTAAGCCCAGTGGTGCAAGAAGTACTTTATTTAAGTTAAAGTGGCAATACCACAGTGCAGAAATACAAGTAAATGCATTTTAATTTAACAAGCCTTCAAGCTCCCAAAAATCATGTGCAATCAAGATAACACTTTTATTATATTTTTTTTCATGACTTTTCAGAGCAATTTACAACTTCATCACTCTAAGCATCAAAACATCACATTTATTAAGTTGATTTTTTAAGTTAAAATCAACTATAACAACATTTCTACAAGTAAAAAGTAGCACCGATATACTGAAGTGAAGGACCTCGCGCAGCTAACTACTCTAGCCGACCATGCACTGACATTGAACTGCGGTTGCTAGAGGAGTTTTAAAAGTCTATTTAAATTTTTCAACTTACTCTCAGTTTTATTAAAATTCCTACGAGATTATGCTGGACCTGGATGGCACTGTGTATGAGTCACGGTTAATTTGAGCCCTTAAGCCATAACTGCAGCAAACTGTCGCCTCAAGTTATGAATCTCATATCCTTCAGTTGATTATGCTTCCCACTTTAGTATGTACACTGGTCTGACTTTCTGACATATGATTTACTATAAAAATATATATTCTGCCTCAGCAACAGCTTTTTAAATTTGCAATAGCCACAAATTGCACCAAAAAAACCCCAAAACAAGCCAGAACGCAGTATGAACTTTGGTTGTGCATACTGCATTCTAGCTTAATAATCTGTGTGCACCGTACTTACTACACTCTGACATAGAAAGACAGCTAATTAGACAGCTAAAGTTAGAGGGCTATATCAAGTCAAATCTAGCTTGTGAGATAGTTGTGGCTAGCCTTGTTAATGTATTATATAGACTTCAGTAGGCCTGCTCAAGACAGATGAAAACATTGGCAAAAACAGAAACATTTGATTTCCATAAGCTATGGACTGTGGATAACAATAATAAGAAAATGGATGGCATTAGTTTTATGAGTTCTATGGCAGTGATTTCTGTGGTACAATAATAAGCTTAGAAAGATATGAAATTAAAGCCCCTCTAGGGGCTTTAATTTCATAAAGACAAGAACTAACCCTAAAATTATTTTTCAGAGACACATATAAGGAAATGTTTTTCCTCTGTAAAGTGTCAGTTGGTGTTGGTCACAACAAAGACTGTGAGTTTCAAACTTGTAATTGACCTGCCAGAGCTCATCACAGCACAGAATCCACATCGCCATCAAGACTCTGAGCACAAAATAAATGACTGTCACTGCTTTAGTCTCGGAGATAACCTCTCAACTTGGCAGCAGCAGTCAGAGTGCTGTGGTGTACCCTGCTGGTGTCAGATGTAGCTGTCACACTGGTGGGAGATAATGGACTACATAGACCAGGATCAGAGTAGTCTGGGGAGAAAATGTTTAGTTGCTGAAAAAGGAAAACGAAAAGGAAACAAACGCCACATAACAGACACTTTTTCAAAAGTCTAAGAGTCTTAGTCTTAGTCTCATTTTCTTTGCTTTAGCAAGATTTGGTTCATTTCTAGTCTTTGTAGCTTGCTTGCTCGCTATGTCAGCTTAAAATACATAAAACTATGCATTTTGTGTGTACTTTGTTGGAATTATATTTTAATTGAAGGACTGACTCTTAACATTTTCATACTTTTTAAGTAAATATATTTTGTGCCAACAGAGTTCAAGCTACATTGTTTACACCTCTGGCAGTTTAATAATGAGAAAACTACAGTACACAGCTTGAAGATGAAGCATTAATCAGCTGGTTTTATGTGCAAGGAAGGATTTAAGAGGGACAGATAAAATTTAAGAAATTCCTTTTCTTGTGGAGGGTCAACATTTTTAAGCATAGTTTTTAGCCAATCCTGACACTATGTTATCCAAGCCAAAACTTAATTGCACAACTTTAAAAGCTGCATTAAAAGTGAATGCTGTTACTAACTCAAATCTAGAGACGCAACTTGTTTTGCATTGAAAAACTTGACCCCACAAGCTCCTTTTATTAGTGATCCACTTTGTTTTGTACTCACATAGTAGATAGTCGCCTGGATGAACCAAACCAATAGTATAATAGAAACTGTCTTTATACAGTGTGCGACGTTCTTACTCATTCATGCTGTATTTTTTGGATCTTGCAGGTGGCTCCAGTGATAAAGGCCAGGATGATGGAGTACGGGACAACCATGGTCAGCTACCAACCACAAGGGGACAAGGTCAACTTTTTCCGCATGGTAATCTCAAATCCCGCTGCTACCTTCGAGGACATCGACTTTCTTATTGAGGAGATTGAACGACTCGGGCAAGATCTATAAGACTCATCTCACCAAATCCCTCTGTACTTTTCCCCTTGACGGATGAATTGTTTGTCGTGAATGTACTGGTAAACTTTTTCTTTTTGCTCTCTTTCCTCCAAAGTCACATATTTAAGAGTATATTTGAGAAAAAAGATATAGAGATATATCCATATATTATGTATTGTAGCTTTGCCGTGGACTGACTTGGTCCAAAGCTATGTAAAAGTACTTCTGTCTGCCATTCCTATAGTGTAGTAGATCCCAGAGTAGTGTACGTGATGTAACTTTATATGTACTTTTTGTGATATGAAATGCTTGTGCAATAGGTCGATGAGGAAGAGTTTATTTTTCAATCATTTCCCATTTGCCGAGTATGTTGTTAAGTGCCAAACGTGGTTGTGTTCTATTGTAACTTTACATTTTAAACTTCTGGTTTAAAAACTAAAAAAGCACTTCACCTTACCTCAGCTTAATCAACTGCCTTTACATCTGCGCATAGTACTACCACATATTGATTCTGGACAATATTGTCTTGACTGGTGATGTAAAACAGTACCAGCACACATTAAATAATATCCCAACCAGAACAGGCCATCATAAGGATTTGGAAATATGTACAAAAGAAGGCAAGGAAAAAATTTCCATCCAAATTGCACAACAGCAAAGTCAATTCGAAGCGTTTATGAAGCTGTGTTGGTCCATCGTGCATCACCTCGGCCTTTGACAGTTTGGTCTGCAGCTTATGATTCTTAACCTAATATTGTTGCTTATTATGTCTAACTATTTCTACTATTTTTACACGCACTTCTTTCTAGTGTATTTAAGGTGGTAAAGGCTTGTTTAACCCATTTTGTTTGATGTCACCAGCTACATGCACATGCACTAGATACCATTTCCAACCAGGCTGTATATTTAGCTGTGCTGAGTGTGCTTTACATGTTATAGTGATCTAAAATGACAATAACCAACACTTCAGAGGTAATGTAAAGTAATAATCCTTGAGATTTTCTTTATTTCAAACCCTTTTTACTACGATTAATGGCCAACATGCCCAACACAGCATTTGGTTTAATAGCCATTCAAAGTATTTGGGAATTTTTAACTGCCTCTCTTCATATTCATTTAAAGTGGCGGAGTCCGCCTTTTTCTGCTCAGAATAGAAAGGAATTTTTTATTTGACCTTACTGATAAATTCTGATAATGCAAAGTATCGTGTCGGAGAACTTGTGGCACAAAGATTAATTCAAAACCTTGTTTTTTTTGGTAATGATTGTGTAGAGGAAGCAAAGCTGGATTACAAACTGGGCAAAGTGAGCAACTGCCAATGGGCCACCAAGTAATTTGATTAACTGCAAATTTGCCAAAATGAAAAACAATTTCAACTGACCCAGCATTGTAATAACTTTGTCTTTTAAAGGAACCCTGTACCAAAGTCTAGTAGACCACTGCCCACTGATAGGTTACTCCAGCTTTGATGGGAAGATGCTTTTCTGGGCCAGTTGGCATCACATGACCTGCAGTGTCGACTGTGACCACTACTCCAAAAGCACAACATTGTTCCCGTTGGCTTGGTCATTTTAAATGGCAATCTGGGACCAGTATTACGTAAACCAGGACTGAAATTCTAAGGATTATAACTTTAAAGACGTGAACCTCTCATCTACAGTACCATAATGAGAGAAGCTATTTGTCAGTGGCGATTTTGGATGAGCACTTAATGAAAGATCGAGGATCATAAAAAAACTGGGAACAGGGCAATAATGGTGTTTTTGTCTGAATAGAGGAACTTCACCAGATTTGCAGCTACTGTATACCTGACATCACTTGCACTAAATCATCAAGGGAGGAGGAGTATCCCTTAGCATTGCAACTGAGATTTCTTCTTTATTCATTCACAAGCAATATTCGAGTATGGGTCCAATATATATATACCCTGCAAAATATCAAAAGAAACAGTGAATTCAAGTGTACAATAGTAAAAGATAATCAAGTTTCCTACTACGCACAGTAGTTAGCAAATAAAAAACTAAATACATGCTTACTGTAGGCAGGTTAGTTGATGGAATGTGAACCCTGATTCAACAAGCAGAGGTTCTGTAGCATTTTCATTAGAACAAGTTAGAAAAGCACAATTTGCTCAACATGGTCGGTCAGTGTACAATCACTTTTGATCATAGATTGTAAATAGTATTTCAAGATGTCCTAAGTACATATCTTTGTGTATACATAAGTGTATATAAGACATGTAACCAGAGACTATTTGTGAGGTAAAGTTATTCATATTTTCTCTATCTCCAATATAGATTACCTGTATTTTCATCCTGTTAGTCCAAAAAGGCTTTTTTTCCTGTGTGTGTGTATGTATGTATGTCAGATACTTGACTTGGTTTGTGACTCTTCTAGCTATTTCAAAGAAAACGTGTTTCAGGGACTGGCTTTAAAGAATCTGACAGATTTCAACTTGAAATACTTCCGAGTCTTGCTCAGAGACTCTGGTGTTTGGATTTTAAATGAATATGCAAAGCCATTTCGACTCTGAAGCAGTGTGTTTTTTGTGCACAAGTGATACTTGACAGTATGTGCCAATGTGTACCTTAGTGTGTTTGTAACTGTGTTGCCTTAGTATAAATTTGCCAGTATTGTCTAGTTTTCCTCCAAAAGGGAGGTTGTGCACTTTAGAGTATACACATGACCTAATAACGTGCAATGTCCAATGGTTGTTCATAAGTTGATGTTAAAAAAAAATTACTCAAAAATGTAACTTAAGCTCTTTGGTCTGAATGTGTCATGAATCAAGGGTCTGTTGGAAATGAAAGCATTTAATTTTTTGCAGTTTGTAGATATTATAAAGCTTCTTGTTTAACTGTCTTATATCCCAACAGAGAGTACCCTAGAGTTTAAAACACCTTTTAGATTTATTGATCGTAGTTCTGTTCATTGGCGTACACACTGTGACACAGACAACATCAGATTTATTACAGCGACAAAGGAATCTCACTGTGGTAGTCTTGGAAAGCCAGACATTTTGTTTCTCTTGCTGCTGCTGCTAGACTTGCTTCCTTTGCACGTGCATGCGATGCCTTGCCTATCCAGCTTGTTTGATATACTCCTATATACCTATTTATATATATATATATACATATATACAGTACGTGTAGCTCCTGTAATTAGCTTTAGTGTCCAATGTATAGCTTAGCCTGTAGATTAGTGCACTGTCGCTCTAGCCTTTACATGTGATCTGTGTGTCTTGGGCTTCCTGTAAAGTTTCTCCGTGCTGCAAGCATGCTAACCTCGCCTAGCATTGTATTCCTCTCCGCGCTTGATCTGACTATCTCTATCTTCTGTCTTTCTCTTCTGCTTGAAGACTGTCGCAGCTCAGAACGTAGAGTATTATATCTATATGTGTAGTCCCTCAGCATGTCTCTCTGAAAGCTCTTCTCTGCTCTGCACCTGTAACCACCTTTTTCTCTCTTTCTCTTCCGCTTCGCCCTCTGGTAGCAGTGACAATGTATCCTCGCGCTTTCCTCTAACGTTTCTTGGCTACCCGCTGTCGTTCTGTTTGTGTGTCTGAGACGGCATGTTGACTCGTGTCATGGTGTCATGACGTCACTGTTTTGGATTTTGTTTTTCACCAAGGCCCTTGACTCTATGGGATGTACAAGAAACAGAATGAACAGGATTTAGATTTGATTGTCCAAATACTTGTCCAAAGCAAGTGTTGTTAGCCTTTAACACAGACGTATAGGAAAGAATATACCCCGGTTTCTTGCATACAGGAAATATTGTTTGTTTATGAGAACAATTAAAATCCCTAGTACTCAGAGTGCAGGACATTTTCACTAAATATGGTGCAATTTTAAATCATGTATTCTGCAAACTGCTGTGCTAGCTTCTCTAAAACATTCATTTGTCCTGAACTATATGTTACTATTGGGAAAATAGAAATAAATATTGTCAAAACAAAGACTTTTGGGATCTTTTTTTCTTCTTTTATCCTTTGTCATGCATACGGTAACATTTTCAAAGTTAACTTTGTTGTGTTTCAGAGCTAGGGGCAGAAGCACTGTGTTACGTGAACAGAGGAGTTTAAATTGTTACATAAACTGGTGAGAAAATCCTTGAACATCAATGTGGGACATGAAAAGAGGCACTTTCACAGCACTACACAGAAAGGATGTGTCAGCGGTTGCAGTACAGAATTGGTCATGTTTATGTAATCTCTATGATCATTGTTTCAGTGCCTCTCAAATTATAAATTGATGCTAGTCACATTGCAGCACATCAGCATGCCGAACGAGTTTGTTATCATTGCCTAGAGCAAGGATTCTGCGTCCACACTGGACTCCAAAAAAGCAGCATTTTCTATAATTACATGCAATCCAGTGACATGACCTTTCAAAACTAACACCTTCATAGCATCTCTATGAGGTTTATAAAGTTAAACTTTGTTTTTTTTTTTTGTTTTTTTGAGGAAAATATTAACAAATTTACTGATCATTTACAGTACAAGCAATTCATTGTTTACTTTTCTGAGAAGCATATTATTTCCCCTGAAATTAAATGTGGAATATAAATAAAGAGCATTAACATATACACATGCATACAGTCAGATTAACAGTCAGAGCAGATTAAAGTAATGAAAACAAAACAATACTGATCAAATATGTATGAGAAAAGAAACCTTATCATGCATACCAGTGCAACACAATAAACTAATTACAAATTTGAACATTTCTCTCACAGAAAGTATCTAAATAATATGCTTCTCAGTGAAAAATGTGACATTTTTGTGAGCAACATCACCGGTAGGTTACAAATATCTCTCTAGATGGCACTGCTACCCTACAATTTAGCCATGATTGAGAGAGTGTATTTTTACAAATGTGGCTGGAATTTTTGGCAAATAAAATGTATTTTCCGTTATTGTCTGAATGAGCTGTTATTTTTTACATTTTCCTCTCAATCATTTGAGATTACAACATCCTTGTATGTCCAAACCAAAGAAGAAAGGATGAAAAAAGGCATACCAAACTATGTGAAAGGTTCCCAGATGGTTTGCCTCATCTTTCCCTCTCATACACAGACGCACATCCAGTAGATAAAGAGGAAAGTAACACATGGGAATAATTGCCTGACAAAGACTCGCCACACAGCCAGACAGAGAATTATCCTATTTGTTTATTTAACTGACATAAAGCGCACAGATAATAAAATGAGTGATATATATATATGTTTTAAACTAAACATCTGGGGCGCACACTATCAGCTGGCTCTGAATGAAGCCACTCAGAGGAAATGCATGTTTTTAACATTACAAATATGACATGTAATCATTCAGTTACTTAACTGTTTCCACACAGCAGTAAGAGTGGTTCTGCATGATGAGGTCCAAGATAGTTCATTGCAGTCATTGATCGATCTCCAACACATGATCAATCCACAACAGGAGAGTGGACAACACAAAGAAAATCTGCCTCACTGCTGAGCCTTCTGTAGACAAGATTTTAGCATGTAATGTGGTTAACAACTGTACCAAATGTTCTTCCTGTATTGCTACAATGTTGAAAGGTTTTGGCTACCATTCTTTGCTTAGTTGGCATGGGTGAGAATAGACCTGCAGTTCTTTCTGAATCTGTATTAAAGGCTCTAGAGGTTGATCATTTTCCAAAAGCATGAATATGTCCAGCAACTCTAAAAGAGTACAAGTTAAAAATCAGTAAACATGACCTTCATGAAGTTTATAATCTTCAGTTTTTGTTGTTTTCTGTTCATTTTAGAGGCTGTAGTTTATAGTGCTGTTGAGTTATATTGTATTATACAAAGAATATTCAGTCTACCCTTAATTATATAAATGGGGTTGACACTTTGACCTGAGGGTGGTACACACGTGTTGATTGTGAGTCCAAAATGGAAATGGTTGATCTTCTGCCCATTAGAATTTCATATTTTTTGCATATGTATAAGTACAAGTAGAAATGCTGGCCTAATGTTGGAACTAGAGTAAAGGCCAGAGGGGTTACTACAAACGTTAGGGTTCTTCTTCTGTGAATAATGAATTTTCTTCACAAATTTATTGTGTCTGGGGTCTCACCAAAGGTTTAATAGAAATTCAGCCAGTAGTTTACAAGATTCCTTATCAGTGCCCAGAGAACCAAATACTAAATTTGTAAAGCTAACTTCAAAACCCAAGTTTAACTTTATTAAACCTAATGCAGTGGATTTGATTTTGTAATACAATAGATATAATCTATTCTAGTGATATGAAATAAAATAAATAAAAACATGTTCATGAAGTTTTGAATGGACTGACCAACAGGCCAAGCTGCTATCAAGGTAAACAGGCAACTGTTTTAAAAGGGAAACTTCGCTACAGAAACTAAAACTCCAAAAGAGGAACTCTGGTCAAAGCAAAGATAAAAGATAAAGTGCAATGATCATGGATGGTCAGCAACATAGTTATTCTTATTTTAACCCCAATAAAGTATTTTAGGCTATATATGTGTTGTGTTAAAGCACGCTGGAAACATTAACACGCACAAGACTTACCAAGCCTCAGATATACAGTATGCACGTGCAGACATAAAGTCATGAGCTACCCTCCCTTACAGGCCACATGAGGAGTTTTACGATCCACTGTTCTTTCTGCAGGGGCACACAGAGACAAAATGACTTGTCAGCTCCTCCTCCATTAATTATCATCAAGGAATTACCTATGTTTACTCTTGACATCACATTTTGGATTCTTGTGTCAGGAGACCAAATTAATTTCAATCAACCTTGACACGCTGCCTCTGCAAACTCTGCTGCTGTTATCTTCCTCACAGGCAACTCTTCCACACAGTGCAAATATTTTCAGCACTGCTTTTACAGATTGAAATGGAAGAATAAGAAGAATAATGACTAAATGACCAAGTCTGACATTTGTCAGAGATTCATCCTGCAGGGTTCCTTCCTCTCAGTGATCAGAGACGTTCCCACATGAGCCGTTCATCACCAGCGTCACCTGGATGATCTGCACAGCGTTTGCGGCAACCTCGGCCATGTGGATCACATCACGGAGCTTGTAAAGCCCTGACACTCTAATCCTACACGTGATTACACAAAGAAGAGAAGAACTGCTCCATCCAAACACACAGGGTTGCAGGAAAGAGCAATGTAGCAAACATGTCATAAAGTTTAAGTCGAAGAAGTTACTCTTTCCTCAAACTTGCCGGTGATTTATGTGCAAACCAACAGATGGTAAAATCAAGGTGGCTGGCTTGAGAGAGGCTTACCGAAGCATTTTGACAGAAAGGCCAAAAGGATTCTCATGGTTCTCTAAACGACTGAAGTCTTTCCTAAAAACAGGCTGTGTGTATGTGTGTGTGGGGGGCAGCTAAGCCAAGCCAGATGTTGTGTCTGTTGGAATTGGTGGCGTTCACCTCGCGGCCGTACGTTGCTTGAACTCTGCCTTTGCCCTAATATCAACCCAGAAGCTGGTAGGTCATCCATTAGTGTTTGGTTTCCCTCTGACACTGCTGAACTAACACATGAAAGCCTGATCACCTTAGGGGAGAAGCTGCATGCTTGGTTGACAGCAGCAGAAGTTACAAAGACACATTTCCCCCCACCCCACATGTTGTGTTATCTATCAGCTGTCCAGCCAGGAGTTTGCTGCTAAGCATGGATTGGTTGTTTGGAGGTCAAAGGACATCTAAGGTGTTTAAGATTAAAGCTGCTCTAATTACATTTTTTAATTAAAAATAGTTACAATTACTATATACAATGGATGTCCTGTAGTGTGAAAGTGTGTTCCAGCTCATTGTTTTGTTTTTATGGCCCAGACCTTTACTGTTTTGATTCACTATCACCACCCCCGTAGTGGCATTTAAAAATGCAGCAATCAGCTGCTTTTCAGTGAAAAAGCTCTGTGAAGCCGCTGTACGCAACCTGCCCAGCAGCAAACGGCAGAAAAAACAAAGTTAGTGACAAGCCTTTGAACCTGGTGGGGCATTTAGCTGCTTAAAAAGAGACAGATCATTTCTTCAGGAGCTGGTGGAGGCCAGCAGAGCAGATGTTAGGCTACTCATAACATGGACAGAAACACAAGTTCAAATAAATGCCAATGTTGCTCCATAAATAATGTGTAAATGTACAACTATTTGCTAACACATCTACCATATCAACTTTTTAAGGTGATAGTATCTTAGTGTTGTGTGTACAGCTTGCTCCCAGGTGGCTAAAAAATCAGCTAATTTAGGTTTATGGATAATTAGAGTTTATGTGTTTTATAGGCTTGGCCATCATTTGTATCGACACACTGTACTTTCCAAGTTAACTGCTCAAATGAGCACAAGAGGCACGATCAGTCAGATAAACAGTTTTAATGAAACTTACAGATTAACTTATTTAAATGACACAAAGATGATTGGCAAAGCTTTCATAGCAAACTGTTGGTCTGTAAACTGTGATGGATGTTAACAGCAGACTCTTGTTCTTGCATGCGCCTTGTTTTCAGGTACAATGACGAAAATTTACCAGCGTTTCGGGTGTGCTTACTTTTGGTTCTGGCTCCAAAAAAGGACTGAAAACATTCCAGCTGTTCAAGTGTTGGCTTGTTTACAACCTGTCTGATCGTCTGACTGCTCGTGTTTTTGGCAACCCTATGGCCAGACAAGAATGTTGATTCTGGATGATTCCGCAAAGCCACAAATTAAATGACGTTTTTAAAATTCTCACTGATTTGTGGCATGACAATTACAGGTTAAAGTAAAGGAAAGATTATGGTAAAAGATATTGTTCGATTTTGGCAACTAAAACAAAATGAAAGTCTGACATATTACATGCCCATCCACCACACCCCTATTTTCTACCTCACCACATAAAGGTTACATTCCTTCCTCAGTAACACTGAACATAGGCATTCGATGTAAATCATGAGGTCCGTAATAATTCGGGTTTGAGCGAGTGCTTAGCTGAAATGACAGATAATGCACTTTTTACGAATGTCATTTCAGAAAAATGGGTCAATATCTATACTCGTAATTCGTAAAAAGAGGATTATTAAGAAATACATAGCAACTTTTACATAAAAAAAATAGTCAGAAATATGCTCATCTCTGGGGTTGTTATGTAAAAAGTTTTTTATTCTGATCAACCTACGACATTTTCAGGCTTAAATTAACAGTTTTGGTCCATCCATGTCTAGTTTAAGCCCCACCCATTCCGAGTTCAGATACAAATATAGATAATTTAATTGGTTGAACAGATACAGATAGAGATAATGTGGAACTCTCTCATCCCTAAGTATCCAATATGGATGTAATTCAACAACAAAAAAACAAAGGACATGATGGCTAAAAGTACAAAATCAAGACCAAAGGTGTAATAAACTGGAACTGTCCTGGGCTTAAAAACTTTAACTATGTTGGAGAAAAGATCTTTTCACCTTCAAATCACCAAATCCATGCTTGCTGGGTTGCATCCACTTCAGTAATATAAATGCTGGACTATTACACTGTCGTTGAAGACTACTTAAGCCAAAGATACTCTGTTGAGCCCACTTCGTTAGTCAAAGTCAGTTGTACTCATTAGCTTCCATGACCTCGCTGTGCACCCTGCCTGCTACCTAAGCATACACTATGTTCTGTTGCAAAGCTGCACACACACACACACACACACACACACACACACACACACACACACACACATCACTCCCCTCAACTTATTGTGGTATATGCAGAGTCATTTGTATGGATGCATTCAGTGAGATAGTTAATCTGTAAGCGCCTGCCGGAGAAAGCAATTAACCTCACGGACCACCGGGGAGTTGATATGAGTGAGAGAGCATCTCTCCGCCATTTAAATATACACCAGAGGGACTCACTCGCTCACATTCAGCCAACCTATTATTCATCATCAGCGCTTTAAAAGGCCTCTTCATGAAGACAGCAAGACAGGCCTCACCACTTCCTTTTACATATACGTGTATATTATACACACACACACAAACACACACATATACGCACACACACACACACACACACACAGGTATTTATTTCCACACCCAGACTGACTGATCCCCATGGCTCTGGAGTTTCGGATTGCCCTTGACGCAGAAATGATTAAGGTCAGCTAGGGAACAAGAAAATTAAATGCTGCATTCCTGGTGATCAGGGAATTTACTAGACACTGGAGGGAACTATGCAGAGCCCTGGCCAAGTCTGGAGAAGGGAGATACAACATGTCGAGCATGATTATTTTCAATGCCAGTGTAGGTTTCAGCTGGCAAAAATATCCAATAGAAAGTAGTACCATTAAAAAAAGAAATAGTTTTCTTTATGTACCATCTCTTGATAGATGTTCAGTGACGTAGAAAATCTGAGCTTTCTGCTCAACTTTTTTCTGTTTGTCAGACCGAGAAACTTTGCACAGGCTGTTCAATATGAATCCCGCTTTGTGTTTGTGGCTACTGACCTGCCAGCCCATTCCCTCATGCATCAGTAACCTCTCTAATGAGGAGAAAAACACCGGCACAGATGGACCAAGGAGGGGAGGAGATTGCGACAGATGAGTGGATGCGCAAGAAAGGGAGGATGATGGGAGAATTTATGATGAAATGAGGACTGAAAAGAACCCAGAGATATAGATGCTGCAGTTTTGCACTTAAAAGTGCAGTGTGTAACATTTAGGAGGCTCTTTTGAACAGGAAAGTAATATAATATTCATAGGTATGTTTTCATTAGTATATAATCACCCTGCATTTTTATTACCTTAGAATAAGTCGTTTTTATCTACAGAGGGAACCGGTTCTCTTCCATGGATACATGTTTCTGCAGTAGCCCAGAACAGACTAACAGTATTCATATGGTATATCAATGATCTTTAACCTCCTATTAGTTGAAAATTAGCAACTAATAGAATTCTGAGCATTTTGGAATTAAGGAGAGCCACAGTGTGCACTAACACCTCTCTTTCAACTCCAAAGAGAAATGTTTAAAGCTTTTAGAGCAAACGTCATCTGGAATCTCACCAGCTGAATGATGTAGCTTGATACTTGAACACAAAATCGCTTCAATTCAGGCACAAATGACACCATTCTGTTTCCTCTTAAAAGGAAGAAAGATGAAAACTTTGTTTTAAAGGCCGAGTGTGTAACGTGGAACAATCTATTGGCAGAAATAGAATATAATATTCAGAGGTATTTTTACGACAAACCCAAAAATAGGTACGAAACTTTAAGATAACTTCGAAGTGGTTTTCAGCAGTCACTCAATGTAGCAGGCAAAAACTTCCAGAATAAAGACATTTCAAATGTACAATGTATTTAATTTCCATATTTAGACAATATAGTGTGATTAATTCTCTGAAGTAACCAACAAGCTGGATAAAAATATCAAAAACATCATTACAAACTTTCTTCACACCTCATAAATCCACTGTCGAGTACCTCTGTAACGCAGCGTGTGGAGGACTGCAGCATCAAACCTGACCACATGGTCTAAACATTTCCCTGTAGACAAGAGGCCTTGGCTCTTACAGTAACATCCGCTTCTGATTAAAGCAAGCCTGTCTCCAGCTTTGTCCTTTTTAAGTCAACATCAGAGCAGACTGGGGCCAGTTTTGGGTTAGGAGGGTGTTCACCTCGACCGCAAATCACTGCGACTGATGTGTCTATTAACATGACACCATGTTGCATACATGAACAAATAATGAAGATAACATTTTTAAAGTGAATTAGGTTAAATACTTTGTACGGAGTAATATTAGACATGTTGGATTGTTTAGTTGTTGAAACAGTTGTGCTTTTGGAATCATCAGAGATTTCTGTTGTGTTGAAGTAACTTCCTCGCATGCCTTTGAGTGAAATCCAAACACAAAACCCCTCAGAAAGCAAATAAACTCACAACAGATGCACTGCGGAGATGAATGATGTCTCTCTGTTTTGCCACAGATACACTGGCATGCAAGGCTGCAGCCCGTCAAACTGCATGGCACCTTTTTTGTTTTTACATCATCAACATTTGTGAATTGACTTCTAAAATTCTTTGCTTGATTAATTTATGTAGATTAAGGAATCTGAGCTGTGTCAACATTTAATAACTTTTATGTGTATGAATGAAAGATGAATGTATATGTTGTGGCTGTAATCAACAGTTTTATATAAACAATGGATCACATGACTACTTCTACGTGGAAGGAGACGCTCGTAGTGATAAACCCACTGAGGATGATCACCCGACTGCAGCTCCCCTTCAGCTCTACAGAGCTTTTTAGCAACTTTCAGCTTTTTGTTTTGGTTTTCTGGCTCTCAGTTTCACAATTATGGGTCACTCTCACTGCTCTCATAGCCTAATTTTCAGAGATAAAGCTCTAAGAACTGGCTGTAAGCTACCTGCCCACCACCAAACAGCAGACAGACGTGGTTAGCAAATAGCTGGTGACCATAGTGGAGCATTTAGCAGTTACAGAGCCAGATCATATATCAGTTTTGTTTCAGCTTGTTTCCACAGCCTCCAACCGACCAAATAAACTGTTATTGTTGGTTTACGTCATTATGATCTGTAAGGCCAGTAAACCTCACAAAAACTTCAGAAAGACGTAACTGCCTTATGTAGTTATATAAGCTAATGTTTGATACACATCCAGCATTTTGAACATACAACATCGGCATTTATTTGTAGTTAATTTTATTACTGATGAATGACCTAGATTTCTGTAGTACGCAGACTGTTTGTGGATGATGTCTTCTGTCGTGTGTTTGGCATTTTGCATATAGTTTCTAATTTGTGCAGTAGATCAATTTATGCATCCAGGCCTGCTAGGTCTTCTGTTAATGAACTGCTGGTTGTTACAAGAGAGCTGGTTGACAAGTGTGTAGCCCATGGGCTCAACTGAGTGTCTGAGCGTCACCATGATGGATCTCACCTCTGTGCAGTAGGTCTCATAACAATCAGTGCGCCATCTCGCAGAGTCTGGACTGATGTTTCTGACCAGCTCTTGGCTGTAAGTCCATTCTTTCCTTTTAGCTTCAGGCTCTTTGCAAAAGCTGTTAGACGTTTCCAGCTTCACCTGCTAATTTCTAACCTTATCTGTCTGCCATTTGGTGCTAGGCGGGTAGCTTATCAGGGCTTTTCTGCTGGAATCAGCTCCTGGAAACAGGCTGATGAGAGTGGAATTTGTTGGCCGTACAACCAAAACATTAACAAATTAAAGGCTAACTAAAGGCTAACAGGCTAACTGAAAGACACATTGTAGAGCTAAGGGGAACTACAAGTTAGGTGATAACTCTCGATGGCTTTGTCACTGCAATCGAGCCCTTTGACATTACATATCTATTGATTAGATAGAAAATATTTACAGGAGCTTTAAAGTTTTCAATACACACACACACACACACACACACACACACACACACCCCTTTCCTCTTTTTTTTCTTTCGCTTTGTTTCCCTGTCCCCGTTTTTCTCTCTGATGTCTCTGAAACTTTTCAAGTGCTGTGGGTCTCATTTGATCTACAGCGTCAGACATCTGGAGCGCCGCTCCACTGAAACACCTGTTTTCAATTCAGGCAACCGACAGAAACATTTGATTGTTTCTCACAACCAGACCGTTTTTTTTCCTCTCCCTCTCATTGACTCACAGGCTATTTGTTATGTTTAAACCAAAAAACAGCTCTCCTACAGGTAATAGATGGAAGAATCATTTAAAGTTGATTAAGACCAATTGAGAGGGAAATACAGCGTATGATTTTCCAGGTATTATGTCTGCAATTTTGGCACCTTAGCTGCTGAGTTAGGTTGCTTTAAAATAGGTTCAGTGTGTATGAAATCATATGGAATGAGTAATGTCTGAATGTTAAACTTTTACCCTTTAACTTAATGGAAAATAATAACCGCTCACTATGAAATGTTGATTGTCATGATAGGTAAGTCTACTATCAAATCAATGTCAAGATATTGGAATTAAGGACCCATGAGAGGTAACATGACGTGTACATTATACTAAACTGAATTCATATACTGTAATTTACAAACAAAATTGTGAAATATCTCTTCATCTCTGATCGTTGTGGATTAACAATGAAACCATTAGGTCCTGTTTTCCACCTTAAAGTTGTCGATTTTTGGAATAAAACCAACTAAGCTTTTACAAGCGAGAGTGAAATTTAGTTTCTGGCAAAATGTATGTACATTTTATTTGGAGTTGAACAAGTATGCATGCATTGACGTGTGCAAGGAGAGCAACCACAGAACAAAATCACTAAACATAATGAAGTGAGAATAAAGCTGAAGAATTTCAGTGGCGGCTTCGCTGCCAACTCCCTGAAACACTTAATTGTGCCTAATTGTTCGGAGGACAGAACACACACAAAGGCAATTAGGAATGATATGCATGGGTAACTCTTCACAGGGAAACAGCATTTAGGTAAAAGAATAACAAAGTATGATGTTTGCACATTGCATAATACTATGTTAAACTATACGTGTGCAAATAAACATATGATAGCAGCTATCGCTGCATGTTTTTGAATATCAACACTGTCTACGCAGTGCTTTACCATATACTAGACATATTTTTATATGTTTCTCATGTCTGACAAATATATGCATTCTATAGTGTAAATGCAAAAGTCTGTTTTATAAAAGGCAAATAAATATCATCAAAAACATAATCAAATACCCAAACTCCTGCTTATTGAAAGTTTACTACGTAGCATTTGTGTATAGCTATTTCATGACAAACTCTCCAGAGTATTAAAGGAACTGACATTTTGGAAAATGCATTTACTATATTCGCATTGTGGTGTAGGGTTAGATGAGAGGATTGATTGGTACGGAGAATATGAAGCTACCAAGAGCGGCCTGTTAGCTTAGGATAGCACAAAGACTGGAAACAAAGAGACAACTAGTCAGCTGGTCAGCTGGTCAGCGTACAAAAAATGGCATAAGAATGACAATTCATTATTTTAGGAGAGGTTATTTCTTGGCTCTAAGCATTTGCCAAGAAATCAACATAGCCTCTACAAATCTATTGGTCTTGGCCAAGAAGTGGTCTGTAGTCTGGCACACAACAGCAACAAACAAAGCAAACGCTTTTTGTACAAATTAGATCAAATGTGTTCATTAGTTAGCTTTAGAGGTGCTGGTATGCAGATTTTGTTGCCTTTGGACCGAGCATGCTACCTGTTTCCCCCTGTTTCCAGTCTTTGTGCTAAGCTAAGCTAACTGGCTGCTGAGAGTGGTATCAATCCTTTGATTTAACTCTCCAGAAAGCGAATAAGCGCATCTCCCAAAATGTCAAACCACTGTTTTAAATGCTTAACGATATAATACAAAAACATTTGTTACATACAGTACACAAGTTAAATATGTGCAGGAAATAGAGGATATACATACATACGACTCATACACATATGCAAAAGTTGGCATGCCAATGTGTGTGTACACGCGCACATACACAAATATATAAGCACCACTGCACATGTATGCACACACACTCAAACATACTGTACAGACACACACACAAACACATTCCATGAAGAATTGGTCACTGCTCAACCAGCCGAAGTACTTCAAACTAAAGCAGTACTTACAGTATGTAAATCATACCAAATTTCACAATAAAAGTCTAAACACGTGATGCATTTAAAACAATAATATGACAAACTATGTGTAATAGATGAATAACATTGTTTTTCATCAACCACTATTCTTCCTTATTTTGGTAAATTGTTGAATCTGCTCTGCAATTCAATATCGTGCAAAACTGTCTTTTTTTTTTCTCAAAGTGTATTACTGAAGGCTTCATCCCTTCTTGGATCACACTGCAACCCAGAGGACTGAAATGTTAGTGCCGCCCTCATGTGTTATCTGGTTGACTCGTCCACGGATACAGTCCAGAGTAACATACACAGCTGTACCATTCTGGACCTGAAATGAAGCCCTGAGCCCAATACTGGCCCACTGGCTCCCTTCAGGCATATAACCAGACACCTGCTGAGCCACAGGACCCGCCTGCCTGCCCTGACCCCCCACCTGCTGCAAAGTGAGTTTTACAATATTGCAAGAGTGTATCATCTTCAGGTTGAGGGCTATGTTCGCCGTCCCTTTCTCGTGGAATATAAAGTTCTTCCGACTGTTTGGCTCCCCTGAGCGAGCCAAATGCACCTGTGCCGTGTCCGGGCTGATCTGCTGGAATAACAGCGGCTTATTCCTAACTGCTCCAAAGGGCAGACCAGTCCTGGACACAGTAGCAGTCAGGGCTGTTGACACTGCTGAAGGAATCCAGATAAGGCTCAGCATACTGATCCCAGTGCTGTCCCCAAAGTAGCGAATGTTGCACTGGGATGGAGATGTGATCTCAAAGCTAAGCGTGTCCCCGCTGTCCACACTCACAGCACCTGAGAGGGTGATGGAGGTGTCCCTGTAGTTGACGCCCGTTTTGAAGGCTTGCATCGCCTCCTGGCCAGTCCCGTTGTGGTTAGTGTAGGCAATCAGGGAGAAACCCTCTCGAATGCAGGTGTGGCCCATGGAGTACAGCGCCTGTTGGAGGACGAACTTTACAACACCACTTTCTGTGAAGCGCACGCCGCGGTTGTCATGGGTTAGAATGATCATATACGGGTCAGACACTGAGGTCATGCGGAAAGTTGGGCGGTAGCTGGTCTGGTAGTGCGCCAACAGGGACATCTGAGCCGTCATAGCGACGGCACCAGTATCATGCGACAACCAGAGCAGGCTAAAAGAGGGAGTGGTGATATCATAGACGTGAAGATCCTTGCTCTGGTTGCAGTGTTGATTCGGACTCTTCAGCAGCAGAGTCAAGGTGTGGTTAGGCTCCACCTCGACTCCACTGCTGACACTGACACCCTGGAAGTACTTCCCATCTGGTTGTTCAATGCGAACACCACTGAGGTCTTGACCCTCCTCCTCCTGGCTCCCATTGAGCCTCATTCCCACCTGAAGGAAGTTCCTACAGCTGTGCTTTATCGCAAAGTTATGATCCAACCACACCAGGCCATGCTGCAGGAACGTCACTTGCCCTGCCTCGTTGGACAGCAGATCAGTGGTCTCTTTGCCTCGGATGTTTAATTGAAGCCCGGGGAAGATGTGGGCGCCAGAGGTCCGGGCAGGGGGAACTGCCACATTGGCCACCCAAGACTGGGAGAGTCGACTCTCTGAAGCCTGGCCGCAGACGGCATCACTGATAGCCGTGCAGGAAACAGCGACAAGCTCTCCATCACAATCAGAGCAGGCCTGGCACTCCTGCAGCTCCTGGTTGTAGAAGTAGTCCCGACCACACACACCCATCACTGCCTCTCTCTCAGAAACTCCCAGACACCTGAACCCCCCTGTGCAGTTCAAGAGCAGAGAGAGAAACCAGGGTGTAAAAACAGGGTCTGATTGACATGTGATTCAGTACAAAAAAAGGTTACATTTTTTATTGTTGTTAGTCAGCATTGTACCTAAATGTGTGTAAAAAATTTAAATAATAATATATTTATTAATAATAGTAACATTACTTTTTCACAATCCCCACAATTAGGGGATACATCGCACTAATTATTTTGAAAAAATATGAGTGTTGAACTCACCTGGAGTATTAAGGCACTTCACTCGCTCTCCACAAATGTTTGGTAATTCAAGGCATTCATCTCTGTCCTGCAATTCATTAAAATTAATATTGCCATCATGAATACATTTTGAATGTTAATAATAGGGTTCAGTTGATTTTGAATGTATTTTTGCTTTTGTACTGAAGCTGCAGAGCTGATATTTTGCGCCTCCTCGATTTTATATTCTAATCAGGGGCATAAAGGCCCTAGAGGGTAAACATTTACTCTCCAAATCAGCTGTCGTTTTGTTTGGCCGAAAACCACTGACTGATACAACCATATGACACTTCAACTATCAGCAGAAATCCATTCACACTTTGTTTTCACACATTAGAGATAACACCAATATAGGAAAAGATATCAGCCTTGTCATCATGAAAACCTGTAGTGTATCTAAAATACAGTTACCAGGGTGTTCACCAAAAATGAAATTTAGCTATTTTGAAGGACATCACCTGGCACATCCTGTCTGCAGTAGGAGAACACTGTGAGATCAGAAAGAAGCCCGGTGGACACATGGTGCACTTCTCACACTGAGGCGGGTCCCTCTGAAAATCACAGAACTCCTCCTGCCCACAGGGTGAAGGACATCCCAGCAGAGGTTGAGGAAAATGAGCCTCTCCAACTACATCCATCACCTTTGAGTCCATGTCCATTTTATGGACGGCGTAGGACTTCTGCAGATGGCTGCGGGCCTGGCTCTGCAGTCCCGCCAGGTGGTTCTCAAAGTAGCTCTGCAGCTCGCCCTGCAGGCCCTGGAAGGAAACCTGTTTGACGGTGTCTGAGAGGAGGCCGTACTGGGCCTTCACCACATCCATCTGCTCATACATTCGCCGCTGCTGGTCCAGGATCTCCCTCTGTTGGGACAATAGCGCCTCCTGCTGGTCTGCGAGCTTCTGCTGCAGGTCGCGGATGACCATCTGCTGGGTGCGCAGGGCCTCCACCAGCTTCTCTTGCCCCTTGGCCAGCTGCAGGTGCAATATGAGTGCATCTTCTGAGGGAACTTCATTCTCCCCTGAGAGGAAATAATGCAGAATGAAAGATGGGATCAGACAGACATGTTGTTAATGTTAAACACTGCAGTGGAGGAAGTGATTAAACAAGATTAAGACTGATTCAGTGGTCTGATTTCTGCAGGAACAAAATGTGAAAACCCAGTGACCCCATTCTATTGGTCTAGCCATGGCAAGTACAATGAAAGTTTCCTATACATGGACCAAACATCAAAGCACTCAACATTTTCTGGACAATTGACTCTGAGACATTTTTCCAGTCCAGCTGCTCTAGGTGCTCTGCAGATATCATTTTGGGCTGAAAGGTCAACAATGTCTTTCTTTTTCTTTTAGACACCTAACTCCCCTTTTTTGCAGATCATTGGGGGGAAAAGCAGGTTAAAGTCAAAAAGCCTATAATAGTCTAAATACAACAGTTCATTTTTAGAAGACAATGATGATGATGATGATGATGATGATGATGATGATGATGATGATAGCAGACCTGGTTTGATGTCACATGTGAGCTGGACACCCAAAGGCGCGCCGCCAAGTTCCGGCGACGGATATCCAAGCTCCGGAAAATCTCCCAGAAACTGTGCGGCTCTATCGGACAGATGGACAGGAGGAAGCTGGCTGGCGGCGGCAGAGGAGACGCTCTCCTCTGAACCGACCAGACACCCCTCTCCCACACAAGACTTTGCTCGAGGTTTTGGCCGTATCCTCAGTGGCAGTCTGCACTCGATCCCTCTACAGTCTCGGGTGTCATTGGTGGGCTGAAATTGTTTCACAGGAGTGGCACATTCCACATCGGTGCACCCTGCAGGTGAAACTTCAGGCGCTCTTATCCGTGTGCCGCCGCCGCTGTTGTCACCGTGCCGCCCGCGAAGTGGCTGGACAGCCGGGTAGGCTTCCGATGCTGCTCTTGGAGAGCTCGGGTACGCATGGTGTTGGCTGGCAACTATCTGCGCCGCTCTCCCGTGCGTTGTCGGGTTAAACTGCCGCGGCAGTCTGGAGGATCTGCTTCCCGGACAGTGCGCTCCGGTGCACGGTCTTGGATCGCCGGTTTCCGCGCCGTAGCAGTGCGTCCCCCGGCAAATCTCTGCGACAGCTTGCAGTGATACCCAAGACAGCAGCAGCAACACCACTGGTGTTACTAAAACCATTTTGCGTCAGCTATATTCCTCTTTCTTCCCCTGCAAAAGAAGAAACATCTGCGTTACGCTTTGATTGCCAAATGATAAATCTGGAAAAATCTTAAAATCTCCAAAACTGTTCAGCAAACAGTCCATCACTGATCTGCTCCTTTCAGATTAAAGCCCTCTCTGTCACTACTAGAAACAAACTTTATCATGCTTGACACAGAGACTCTTGACAGAACATTACCTTCAGCTCCAGGCTTTGGTGAGACTGGCTTTCCCCGACTGTCAGTAAGGAATAAAAACATTAGACACACGCATTACTGCTGGCTCTCTTCATGCCTGACCCACTCTGAGGGCTTCTGCACTACAATGTCAGTATGTGGCATTCCTAAGACTTAATTAGCATCAGGTTTCCCCGGCCACAAATTAACCCTTCACCTTCCCTGTTCTCCATACAGGAATTCCCCACTGAAGAGAATGAAGGCAGAAAGGAACATTTTCTCAATCAAACATTTAAATGTTGGCTCCCATTTCCATGTTAAAAGAAAAAACAAAGGGGAAATTTTCTTCTCACATTGCCAAAGTTATGTTCTCCAGTCCTGTCATCCTTTTTCCTGGTGACTGTCGCTTTTCATTTCGCTCACTGTTGACTTTCCTATGACCTTATGGCCATCCAAGTTGCAAAAAGTGGCAGTGTTTTTTTGTTTAGCACATCCTGAATGTTGAGACAGCTGCTGGTCCTCAACCCAGTGTCCTTCACTTTATACTGGCCTTGTCAACACCGAGCACCCCTGTTTATAGACAGAGCCAACAGAGGTCAGACTTTTGTTGAAGGGACCTATGGCAGAAGTCAGGAATGTGAAACCCACAGCTGGTTTTTGGACCCCGTCCTATACTCTCATTTTAGTGTTTCAGCACAACCACTGTGGGAGGTTATCTGAGGCTGATGTGTGGTGTGGTAGTTTGGCAGGTTCTGATGTAAATTCCTGATTATTTCAAGGTCAGGCATGTATGGAAGCCCATTTCTGCCTAGATAAAACAAAAGGATGAAAAATGACACCTTATTACACTAAAAGTTACGAGTCAGAAATGTTCTCATAACTCTAATTTCTTAAGTTTCACTTAATTGAATGACCTAATTTTACTTACAAATTTGTCTTAAAACATAACAATTCTTATTTTCAGGTGATTATACACTAATTAAAACATACTTTTGAATATTATATTCCATTTCAGCCAATAGATCCTCCTAAATGTTACGCACTGGACCTTTATTCTCTCATCATTTTGACTCAGTATCTCATAATGTTCACTTAACATCTCATATTTGTGACTTATCCAATAATTTCCCCTTAGTTTTTCATCATTTTGAATTGTTAATTAAAAAATCTGTTTTGTTATCTTACAATTTTGGCAAAGTATCTCATAAGACTTAATATCTCACCATTTTGACTACATCAGTTTGACCCATTATCTTAAAAAGTTTGATATACAGGGCATTTTTATTAATATCTTTTCATCTTGTTTTTTTACCTGGCAGAAATGGGCCTCCATAGACAGCCTAGTTAGATTCCGATGAATAAAAACAAACCTTAATTTCCTTGTTTGTTGGATTCTGTAAGTCAGTCTTGCCAAACAGAGCGGGGGGGGGCTGATTGCAAACTTAAATTAGTTACATACATACAATAGTATGTATGTAATAAAGTGTTTGCTATTTTCCTGGTGTAAATATTTAGAGTTGATCAGTGCACTACACATAAAAAAAGAAGTGCAGGTTGGTAGCATGAACTGCTCTGCACCACCCACTGTAGTACAAACAGAGGGCACTACAACACTCCTATATGCATCACTTGTCACATCATCATAGTGACTTGTTGTACTACATATATGCTTTATCGTTTTGCAAGGTGCCCACTGGTTTTGTCATTTTCACCCCGTTTCTTTTAGTGCAGGAAAGCCCAAGAGAGTTATTCTGAGGTGTGCTGGAGCGCTTAGATTTAACATGATGCCTACTAATGGCTTAAAAGTATGCCCTCACTTACACCTCACACCTTACCATCTGGGGTTCTGCAATACTTTAAAACCAAAACACTGCTCTTTGTCAAGTATGGCTTTGTTTTGCAACCTGTAAAAGCTTAAATGACACCTCCTACTTTATTTAAATTGCACAAACATTGATAAACGCACAATAAAATAACAATTCTCTACAGTTTCTTCATTACATGCCGTGATGTATGAGCTGAAGCATACATGGGCAGAAACCATTATAAGTATCCACTCTGTTGGACCACCCTCAGTGACTGAAATGTGACTGCAAAGACACAACAAAGCAGAAAAATCGCCCCTCTCTTTGCTGCCGAGCTCCACAGCAGTTAATCAGTGTGTATCTATTTGAGAAATGTCCTCTGAGGCACCAGCGTGCTGGTGTTTAGGAGAAGCCTGCAGCTAATGAGAGGCTGCCTTTGGCGTCCATCTGTTTGTCAACCCCTGAGAGAGGGAGGAAATGAGTGGTGGTTGGGACACATGCCTGTACCCCGAGAGTTTGTTTAATACATCACCAGTCACGAAAGGCTCTTGGACGAGTTCAAGGTTATTTGGTTTCCCCCCATGGTGCTCAGCTTCTCCGTATGATGACAGGACTTTGCCACAGAGAGGGTGGTCCGTCTTTCCCATTGGAGCCGAGGCTGGTCTTTGGGGGAAAATAGGGCACAGAAGTGCTAATAATAGCAAAATAATACAAATGGAAACTAGTATTTTCCCCTTTAAACAGATGAATGAATCGAAATTGAGGGTAGCTATGGGGGAAAGTGAGATGAGATTAAAAAAGAAGATGTGAAATCTTGTTTTTTGGCCTCCCAGGCTGAGTCAAGGAGAAATGCAAATAAATAGAGCTATCTGTGTCTGCATGGTCAGATAAGAGCCAGAGGCTATTCATAGCTTGACAGCTTGACTGTCCTTGTTCCCCCTGAAGATAACCTTGTTGCAACATATCAGTGTCTTAAGATATTCCTTCCTGATTTTAAGTGTCAAGTGTAAGTGAAAGCAATTTCTGTATGTCTGGGTTCATTAGATTGTCTAGACTGACACTGTTTGAACTTTATTTAAAAGTTGTACAGCAAATAATTCTGAATATACGGCTCTGTCGAGAGGCAATACTGTATTTTTCAGGAGAATTTAGATCAATGGAGCTCAGC
Organism: Dicentrarchus labrax; assembly: GCF_905237075.1. NCBI lineage: Eukaryota > Metazoa > Chordata > Actinopteri > Moronidae > Dicentrarchus > Dicentrarchus labrax. The sequence continues at coordinate 18,850,622 of NW_026136709.1, read as the reverse complement.
TGGAGTCTAGTATCCTTCATTGTTATGATCTGCCACATTACCACTCCTGCCTAAAGACCTGCTGTAAATCAATTTCAGTGAGGTGAATTATTAACCGAGACCGTCGCATTCCTTGTGCTGATTCAGCCGTTCCCTTGAACCCACAAGACCTTTTTTATATCTCTTTCGAAAAAACTTCATCTTTTGCTCAAGTAGTTGTCAATCAGCACCGTGATTAGAAGTCACAGCAAGCTCGCCTGCAGTTTTCTTCTGGTCTGTCCATGTTTGTCATGCTTTGAAACAGTTGCAGTGCAGTTCAGATAAGGAGGCTGTTAAGAGACGGCCGAGTGCTGCTCAGACAAGACTATTGTGAAAGTGTTGGAATGCAGTGACAGGTCCGGGCCTGAACTTCCGCATTAAGCAGGAAGAAGTCAAGTCACAGAGCCAGATGCAATCTACATCAGCACACCCAAATCTGACTGTATACAAGTGTTTTTTGGTGTATTAGAGAATAACAATTTGAGGTGGAACCGATCTCCATGAAGCTATCTTGAAACTAACTGGTTAAACAAGGATTAATACATTTGAAAAGGTGAGTTACATCTCTGTTAAGTTGGATGTTGTACCTTGGGTTAACGGTGAACACCCATGGCTGCGATCCTCTAGACATACGTGGCTTTTATTGTGTGAATGAAGCTTTGTTGTTTTAAGTTTATTGCATTTAACTGAGGGACAATACAGATAATGTTCAGAACACAGAGTGAAAATCTTAGATATTCTGTCAAATTTTATCATTTAAAAGCCTCCTCCTTGATTATGAGTTTTTAAAGTAGTCAAATTACTTTGTAATAGTACAAAAATTACACTTGTCACCCAAGATATTTTTGTACACATTAGATAAGGCTTAATTAGGTTGCTGTACAGTGATAAGGCAGCCATTAGGCACATTTTAATACGATGAAAAGGGTGTTTGTTCATTTTGGGAACATTTTGTACATTTGGAAAAATTGACTGAATTACTTAGAAAATGCATAGCAAGTGTGAATTTGGAATAATGGCGTAAAAACCATGTAGTTGGGTGTGTTCTGTCTTTGACCGCTGTCAAGCCAGTAAACGCTGCAATATATGTTTAGTCACACTGTGCAATGAGTCATGTGCAGCAGGGATTTTATATAAATAAAAAATGTTGGGGGATTTTTCTTTCTCCCATGGAAATGAGTGTCCATGTTTGAGTTTTACAAAAGTCTTCAGCATCTTGCGTATTGTTCAATGTCAGTTACCGGTTGTAGGCCCGAGTATAGCTATTTGATCCGAGTAAGAGAGGGAGTTTCTTTACATCATGGTAAACACGCTGTGCTTTGATACGGTCACTTAGAGTTGTTGTCTGGTTTCCATTTTCTCGCCTGAAACTTGAGTTGCACATGTGTGGAAAGGCTGAAACACATATTTGAGATTATTTAGGAGGTAATCGTTTTCTGGAGGAATATAGAATTCACTTGCAAGGTATGTTTTTGTCTTTTTTATTTCTTTGAATACCAGAAATACAGTGGTGTGTTTTCAAAATACATTGTGTGGGTTTGGAAGGGCGCCATATTTCATGCCTGAGTGTTTCCAATAATATGTGTGAATGCTGACAAATCACATATTTTCAGAGTGGTTTCTGAAAAGAAAATAGAAATGGTGCAAAGAGCCAGCGACATACTTTTATAATTGTATTCCTTCATGCTGTAACACTGTCCAAAGTCATTTGAATATATATCGTAAGTTCACAAATACAAACTTTGTTGCAGACTAAATGCAGTTATTGAAAGGGAAATGAAATTATCCCATTATCCTCAGCATCTCACCTTACAGAGGACAATCTACAGTTGTCATCAGTCCATCCTTTGCAGAAACATGTTCGATTAAAATGGAAAACTGAGCTCACTTCAGAGTACTTTATGCATCAGTAATGGTTCTTTCAAATAGCGTTAGTCATGCCAAACATTCTCTTCCAACTGTGAAGGTTTTCCAGTATTACTGATAAAAATCTTTTGAATGATTTCAACAGATCAATGTCAACCCTTGAGCCAAAGATTTGCCTATTTGCCTTCTTGCTAAGATTCCAGTGAGAAGGTCGATACCATCTCATTTCTGTCCTATAAATATAAAGCTGGAGCCAGGAGACACTTAGCCTAGCTTAGCATACAAACTGAAAACCAAGGGGAAAACATCCACTTACAGTTTCAGTGCATCTTAAGCTGAATAGTTTATTCTGTATACAAACTGAAGGTGGAATTTGTTACCATCAGACAGAGCTAAGCTAATCTGCGGCTGGCTGTAGCTTTATATTTAACACGAGAGACATGAGAGTGGTATCAATCTTCTCATCTAAGTCCCAGCAAAGTGAATATATGTATTTCCCAAAATATCAAACTAGTCCTTTAAGTATGTCCATAGGCTATACTGACAGTAATTTAAACAACTGTAATGACACCAGTTTAAGGTTAACCCATTTTCTGTGGTTCCTCTCAGTGTTATATTTGTAATGTCACACCTATAAAGCAGCTGAATGAAAAAAAGGTGTAATATTACCTTAGGTTCACTTTGCCATTTTATTATGATATGAATTCAATCATCAGTGTGTGGAAGACGTGACTATATTTTGCCTCCATCAGCAGAAGCCCGATTTTTGAGTTGGGAGCACTCCATTTAATGCATTTGGTCTCCAAAAGTAGCTGCCGGGAGCAACCTGACTGACACAAACTGTTTCCTTGTGTGACTTTTGTAAAAATACACATGGTGGCATCGGCCGCTCACGTGTTCTGTGTGGTTGTTAGTGAGCGAAAGATCTGGCGTGGGTCCAAATCATACTGTGGCTGTTACAGGGAGATCTGTTGTGCTGTGGTTGTCATAACACTAAATAAAATGTGATACCATTTTACAACGGGGAGAAGAGGAAATTCAAATAATTAAGGAGTGGAAATAATATATATTCTTTAATAATAAGAACATGTGCTTTTGTGTTTCATATCAACTTAGTTTCTTAACTTTATGTTTTGTTTAGCCAGTGTGTAGAGTAATACATACGTAAACATAATGTGGGAGGAGGAAACAGTAGCGTTAGTTTGCAGGTGGCTGTGCGTGTCACCATTTCCTATACGATTTCGGCATTGCAAGTTCCAGGAAATTACACTGTACCACTTCCTAGGCACATTTGTGTAAAAGCGTGGAGGAGTGGGCCCAAATGCTACAACATTTAGAAAGACCCAGATATACACGTCACATGGAAATAATTGATTGATAATTTACCATCACACTGCTTCTCAGCGGCTTTAACGCGTCATCTGTTAGATGTTGGTACAATCTTCATCCATTTCATGTTTGAATTTGAAACATGATGTCACAGTACTATGAACTCTTGCCTGGAACACAATCAATCACTTTTGTCTCCTCCAAAGTGTGACAAAGGGTTTCCCCAGAGTGTGAGAGTTCACTAAACAGATCCCAATCTGTGATAAGTGAAAGTAGTTACACTTTGTTACAGACAACATTTTCATATTTAATTTACCATACCTACCTTAGGAAAAACACTCACACTAAACTTTTACATAACCATATCTATCCCATTATATCACGTTAGTTTAGTCTGTACAAAACTGAAGGTTTCTTACCTTTAAACAGAGCTAGGCCAACTGTTTCTCTGTGTTTCAAGTCTTTATGCTAAGCTAATCTGCTGCTGGCTGTAGCTTTATATTTAACAAAGAGGCGTGAGAGTGGTATCAATCTTCTCATCTAACTCTCAACAAAGCAAATATACATATCTATCAAGATGCCAAACTAGTCCTTTAAGTACCACCCATTGGCTATTCTTACTGTTATTTTTGTCACACCCTCCCTGTGGTTCCTCTTTTTGTTTTATTTGTAATGTCACACTTATAAGGTGAAAAAAGTGTCACTGAAGCAACAGACAACCTTTTTAAAAGTAATACTTACTTTGCCATTTGATTAAGATAGGAATCCAATCATCACTCTGTGGAAGTGACTACAAACTTAGGGTCTGACCAAAGCTACACTCACCCTCTCTGTTTAATGCCTGTAATGTAAATGAAAAACTTTTTTGTTCGAGTAGTGGCTAACATCAGAGAGGCCTCTGTGTGTAGTGTAGACACTGTAAGGTCTGATTGAGGTGTGCAGAAGTCATAGCCCCATATATTGTTACTGTAACTTTAACCTCACCAAACCTTTACATGACCATTGCTACTCCGAATGTTGAGCCCCCCCATTCAACTTCAAATAGTCTCTCTTCTAGTCATGGTTAAACACAACCTGGTTTAATCATTACACCACAACCCAACCTTGCAGCTTTGCAGCTACACAAGGTTCTATCCTAGGTTAGCAGGCCAGTTCTTACATCTTTGTGCCTCATAATATATTAAATATTTAAAGATTTTAACATAATGTAACTCTACAGAGCATCTACAGCCATGCTATAGGGCTGTACTGAGGCACAGTGGTGCTTTGAGCCAAATGCTACCATCAGCATGCCAACATATTCCTAATTACAATGCTAACAGAGTGATGTTTAGCAGGTAGTGTTTTTTCATGGTCACCTTAGTTTGGCATGTTCAATTCAATTCAGTTCAATTGTATTTGTATAGCGCCAATTCATAACAGAAGTTATCTTAGGACACTTTTCAAATAGAGCAGGTGTAGACCGAACTCTTTAAAACATTATTTACAGAGACCCAACAGTACCACCATGAGCAAGCACTTGGCGACAAGAGCAAGGAAAAACTGCCTGTTAAAAGGCAGAAACCTAGGACAGATCCTTCGGCTCTAGGTGGGTGATTGTCTGTCTCGACCAGTTGGGGTGAGAGAGAGAGAGAGAGAGAGAGAGAGAGAGAGAGAGAGAGACAGAGAGAGAGAGAGAGAGAGAGAGAGAGACAGACAGACAGACAGGTGCACAGCAACAACAGTATTGGTAATGGCAATCTAGCAGGACCATGGCAGGAGGCTCCACCAGGATCGATAAGAACCTGCGAGACGAGAAGGCACAAGAACTCCGGGGAAGAAGTGAAGTTAGTAACATGCATAAATGGGACATGAATGAGTGCAGAAAGAGAGAGGAAGGGAGGAGCTTAGTGCACCATGGGAAATCCCCCGATAGTCTAGGCCTATAGCAGCATAACTAAGGGATGGTTCAGGACTCACCTGATCCAGCCCTAACTATAAGCTTTATCAAAGAGGAATGTCTTAAGCCTACTCTTGAATGTGGTGAGGGTGTCTGCCTCCCGAACCACAACTGGACAAGACACAAGACACAAAGTAAAGCTGAGGCTGAACATTTACTGGTCATAAGTATTGGACAAATTATACTTTTGACCTGATGATTGGCAGTAGATGGAAGGTCAGAGATCACAGTCATTAGGATACATCATCTGGGAACCATAAATGTCTGTGCAAATTTTCATCCCAATCCATCAGGTAAACGTTGGATAGGAGAGAAATTTCACTTCATGGAGGCGCAAAAGGAAAGTTTAGAGGATCAGCAAAAGTCTTCTGGCAATCATAAATATCTGTTCAAAAACTTGTTGTTGAGATATTTCACTGTGGACCAAAATTGCCATCATAAAATAAAAAAGTAAGGAGGCAAAATTAAAGTCTGGTTTAGCCTACATTCCTCATTGTAATTAAAACATTTTTTATTTCTTATCCACAATTACTTTTTAGCCACAGAACCAGAGGCAGAAGGTGGAACTTTCAAACACTAGTAAGGCTATTATAGTGGTTATGGGGGCTCATCACATTGCCCACAATTGACTGGTTCAGCAGTTACAGCAGCCATACTTTCGGGTGAAATGTGTTTAATCAGAATATTATATCCTTACTTCCTCAGTTATTAAGTGCACGCTTGACTATCAACATGCATTGGAGCTGTACAGTAGTTAAAATACAGAACATTATATTTCTAGAATTAGTAAACTGAAAACCCCCTCTAACAACTAATGTACTGTAACTGAATGAACTCTGTCTGACACCATCTCACTACTGTTCATGTTCCACTGTAAGAAAACAGGGACTCTGTTTTGACTGCACATTCTAGCCCAACATAACATTTTCTTTGAGAAATTGGGATTCAAATAATACATGTGTGAGAGACAGCACATCGTACACAATTGCAGTTGGAAAATCTCAAGTGAATCTTCAGGAGCTGTTTTCTGGGAAAACAGAGCTACCCCAGTCGTTACATGGGCTATTTTGCTACTTAAGACGTTGTGATATTTCATTCCATTCATCTATGCCTGGGTTAAACTATATAAATGTAGCAGAGACCACAGTATACGAGCATGCATAGTTTCTGTCAGTTCTTTTTTCGTCTTTACTGAGCCTGTTTCAGAGATACATTTTTGTGGTCATGAAATTATCTAATCTTATTTTGTTAGCGTACTGTCTTTGAAATGAATTGGTATTGCCATGCATAATGATGGAACAAACTTTGTTCATTGTAATCATGAAATGTGAGCGCATGATTCAACACGTAATGGTCTTTAATCACATTATAGGACTGTGCACTAGTGCTGTGAGTAGAACTGTTCCATTCAGTGTCAGTGAAGGGGTTCAGAAAAAGGAAGACTGCATTTATAAACATGTCAGAATTTGTCCAGTGAAAGAAACACTATAAAAACACATGATGGTCAGTCAATTTAAAAGTATTTTTTTCATTTGAGTCTGACAGAAAGGTTTAGCATGTGCAACAAGACACAACGAGTTCTGGTGAAAAATAAATGCCTGCGAGTTATGCATACATACTTTTCCTCCTTCAGTCTGGGTTGGAGATGTTTTGTGAGATAGGGAAGCCTCGGGGCACATATAATAATTGCACACAGAGTAAAGTAGCAGTACTTGTCTAACCACACTGGCTGTGTAACATGCATTTGTTTCTCCATGCAGATTGACTTTCATTCCACACATTTCTTCACTGTCATTCATCACAACAACTGCATCTAATCAATGAACATTCTTTGCTTCCTTGCAGCACCAATCAATACAGGTCATTGATACACAGGGTTCCCCAACAGTGGACAGTGTTTGTCAGATTTTTAAGTCATTTTGGGGTCTGACACTTCTTTCTAATTTAAACAGATGGACGACATTGACGCCATGTTCAGTGACCTGCTGGGGGAGATGGACCTCCTCACTCAGGTGAGTTAAGGCAGTTGTCATGGCAACTATGACTTGAAACTGTATTTGCTATTATTATCATTAAGTTTATTTATTCCTTTTCAACCTTTTTTGCATTTTGCAAATATAAACTCACAGTTTTCTCAAATATAAACTCACAAAAAGCAGGCAAAAACAAACACACAAAGAAACAGCAAAAGGAAAAGAATAGTTAAAAAATTGACAAATTAAAGGTGAATGGATAATAATAGACTAGAGCTGCACTATGGAGCAACATTAACATTCACTATTTGGTGTCACTTATTTTTATAGGCCAATAAAATTGTATTTGTAATAAGTAAGCCATTTTTTCAAATGCTTTTGTCTACAATTTAGGTAATTTTATTATTATTTAAGGCATACATAAAATAAAACACTTTACAGGAAAGGTTGTTTTTTTTAATTGTACCATAGAAATGTAAGAGACTGCACACACCTTTCATGCAACACATACTAAACACAACACATTCCCTCCAGTCTGCCTGTGGTTAATTCTCTCACCGTATACCTTAAATAGACTTTTCTTCTTTAGAGACAGATGACAAACTCACTAAAACCCACCATCGATCACCGAGACACTCTACACTGGCAAGCACAACAGACGCAGCGGGGGGAAACACTCTTTGTGGTCATCTAAGAACCATAAATTACACTCTCTTTTAGAGGGGAGGTCAAATGGCAAACTCATAAGCCAACTAGAGATTACGCATTTTTTTCTCAGTGAAAAGCCCTGCTGATCACTTTGATGTTGTTTTCGCACCCACCAGTCATTTTAAGACACTTCCGTCTCACCAAGGGGCTATAGAAGCCCTGTTAGGTGGTAATACCTAAAAACAGATGTAACTCTATACGTGTAAATATTATACTCTCCTACATAATGTTTGGGGACAGTTTATGTTTCAGTGCTCTCAGAATGTGTTGTGGATTAACTCACTGAGCCTCTGGTGGTCTTGTGGTTGTACAGATATTGTATTCATGCTCTTACAAACACACTGCCTTGTTTATTCTCGCCTGCAGAGTCTCGGTCAGGAAACAGTACCTCCTGCATCTCTCCCCAGCACCGACACAGAAGTCAACTTCCCCATTGGCTTCGGCGACCTGAATGGTGATTTAACAGTTTGTCTTGTGTGTAGAAACACTACAGAGAGCCGGGTGTTGAACGTGTACCGTGACTTACTACAACACTGCAATTGTGCAAGGGCAGGATATATTGCGTGTTTCATCGATTATCTAGAAAATTATCAAGATAGCTTTGAGAGCTGGTAGTAATGTAAAACATTATTCAGTTGCCCTGCAGTATATCTGGCTACTGTTCAAGAGTTGATTTCAGACAGAGATTGAGGTCACTGTATGTGCTAATTACTCTGGCTCTTGTGAGCTGTAAAACAAGCAGGTTAATGTTAAAGCAAGGTTACAGCATCTGTTGTTATTAGGACTACTTTAAGTCTCCTTTTCCCTTTTGTCTTTAGTAGATATTTAATTATGTAGGCCTAGGCTACTTCACTTAATTTGTATTTAATTTTTAACTTAAATTACAATATTTTACTTTACAAAGACAAACCTAGCCTTCCACATAATGAGCTCAATGCTAACCTCAGCAAGCTATGTGCCTGATGACAATGCAAACATGCCAATGTTCAGCAGCTACTGTTTATCATGTATACCATTTTAGAATAGCATGTAAGCAGGCTAACATTTGCTAATTAGCAGTTAACCGAGGGTACAGCTTTGACAGCACTAGGTGAAAAGTTAAGAAATCACCAATCATAATGAATCCTGAGCAGAAAATGGAAAGAGACAAGAGAGAGAGACAAAGATGCACAGCAACAGTCTATACAACAACAACAGTTGTTAAATGAGTGTTATAAATGGTTAATTAATGGTTAAATAATGCTTGAGACCAGCCTATCATCAGCCTTTAATTCTCATGGGAGACAAAGAAAGATGAACGAGGAAGCAAATGAAAGAAATTATTTCGTTTAGTTTGGTTTGTATTGTGTAATAAAAACACAAAGAAAGGAACTTGTAAGAAATGAAAGTTCTTAATATGTAGGGGGAAAGCACATGTCATTTCGAAAAAGGAACTAAGGCATTTTCTGAGTGACAAAATTTTTAAAAAGTGTGTGCCAAGTGATCAAACATTTTAAAACAAAGTTAACACCTCAGATTTTTACCGCCTTCAAAAAGTTTTTAGCACTCTTTTACATTAATGCTATACCTGAGTCAATTCTTGACAGATAAACTAACTTTCTTCAAACACCAGCGAACCTCCATGAACTGGAAGACAATGATTTGGATGCACTCATGGCTGATTTGGTGGCTGACCTCAATGCGACGGAAGAGAAACTTGCAGCAGAAATAGAAGGCTTGAAGGTGCCATCACCGCCCCCATCAGACCTACCGCCACCACCTAAGGGCCTGAGCATACAACCTGCCTCCTCCCTCGCTTCCCCAACATCACCCGCGAGAGGCACCAGCAGCAATGTTAGCACCCCGGCCTCCTCCACCGCCTCTCCTTTACCACCTCCGCCTCCTCAGTCCTCAAAGCCTTCAAAGGTGAGTCAGTGTTTAAGAAAAGATAAGCATTTCTGCAAGTATATTTTAACCCCTCTACTGGGAACTGGTCCAAAAGTGAAGAAGTGAGAGTTTTAATCAAGGCTTTTCAAAGTAATAGAGAGTTCATTTTGGTTGGTACAGTGTAAGTTATTGTAGAAACTTCCAAAGTAATGGATAGAACATTTCTGTGCACTTTTAGAGTCTTAAAATATTATATGCAAGAGCAGGAACATGAAGCAAAAGGAAACAATAATGTCACAATCTCTGTTTTATTGGTGGCGTGTCTTGGTTTACCACGAGAAAGAGCTTTCTGAGCCATGCGTGACAAGACAGTATTACAACAAAAACATCACCAGTTCCCAGCATATAAATTTCTGGTGAGTCCTTTTTGTCTTTGTGCAACTGGGAAGAGTGGTATTCTCCTATAACAGTTAGGAAGGTGAGATCATGGTGAAGCTGTTGCTGGACGGAGGCATCTGTTACAGTTACAGAGACTCGTGAGGCGAAACAGCAGAGAGTCTGTCTGGAACAGATCAAACCCATACAGCCATGAGGCAGGAAAGAGTAACAGGATCAATACCAAAGGTTGGAGAAGGGGAGGTAAGATGTGGCAGTGGTGGGGGGGGGGAGGCGAAGCCAGACAGGAGCTTATTGCTTTAGCAGGGCTTGTTACCTCATCCTTCTGAGGTAAAAACACCAGCTGTGCTGAGGCAGAGAATGTGTCATTGTTAGGTAGAGGTGTACAAGTTCATTAAAACTGCACTGATTTATAAGCCAAAGAAAAGGGTATCTTATCCCTGTTAATTGAGATCCAGTAGATTAGATGTAATGTCCCAAATTAAATTCTTCATCAGACACTCCAGTTATTAAATCAAAATTAAATGCTACAACTAAAGTGCTACATCCACAGAGATTAACGCGGCTAGATCTTTACATCTCATTTATCTTTAGCACCATGTTTAAGCGACAGGTCAGCATTTTGACAGCTAGATGATAAGATTGATACCTTGACAGATACATGTACGGTAAATATGAAGCTACAGCCAGCCACAGGTTATCTTATTTTAGCTTAGCATAAAGGCTGGAAACCAGGGGAAACAGCTAACCTGGCTCTGTTCAAAGGTAACTATATCCGCCTACCAGCAGCTCTAAAACTCACTATAGTAAACATGTTTAATCCATAGAAAAATCAAAGTATGCAAATGATAAGTAGTGGTTCTATGGATGGTTATGTGCCGGACTTTTTCTTGGTCGGGGTGCGGTGACTTCCTGGACTTCCCCAGAACCTTACTGCTATTGGCCAAGAAATGAACTGCCCGTCATTTTTATGCTGTGGTTTTTGTATGGATTAAACAAATGAGATATAGATAATTAATTACTGAGCTGATTAATGACGCTATGATAGTATGTATACCACTTTTTGTATACTAGAGTATAACGGTGGATGAAGATTTATAATTCACTATAATAATCATATATTATTATTTTTCCTATTTAGGAGGAAATTGAGGCGCAGATGAAAGCTGACAAAATAAAGCTGGCTCTTGAGAAGCTCAAGGAAGCAAAAGTGAAAAAGGTAAGACGACCAAACATTCAAGTGTATTCCTCTGATCTTACATCCGCTGGCAGCAGTAAACTATAAAGACATTGTGAATTACGGCTACATGGACATCACTATAAAAGACGTAATGTTCAAACATTGTATGGCTCTTACTTTTCCTGTGGAAGAGCCATCAATCACAGTAATGAATGGCCACTCTCATCCAGCCAACATCCCGCAGGACAGCACGATTTCCTCTTTGGGTGATATGTGGACACTTTATCATCTTCAAAGCAGTCAACAAAAGCACAGACATGCAGTCTTGCATGCAAAGCTTCACATCAGGATCTTCAATTTTATACACAACTAAACCAGTTTCATGCCAATTGCATACTATCTTTTTATCATAGGTGATGTGATTGATGATATAAATGCCAAGTTCCACACTTACTGAGAAGTATTATAACTTATGACAGCACTAATGGCCTGTTTCCCTGATGTTGTTTCTAAAAGTTGTATAAAATCTAAAGGAGCCAGCCATGTGTGTGAGTGGATATAAGGAAACAGACCACTGGCCACAGGAACACAGGTCCCATGGTTGTTAAATACAAAATAGCAAGGTGTACTCTCAGTGGTTTTCAGCAGGAACCACTGAAGGCCTTTAAGTTTCAGATGAACCCACTGCTTCCAGGGCATGCTTTCGACACAGATCATATATTTTGAAGACACCTAACTTGCATGTGGTAGTACTGTAAGAGGAAAAATTGTTTGATACAGTGACATCTCATACAACCACATACCATATTGCTTTCCAGGGCAGGTCGAGACCAAGTAACATGTGATCTAACACTCTAAATCCTCTTGCGATAACATCTCCGAAACCCACATTTTTATGACACAAGGCAAGCAACTGGCTGACCTTGGCCCTGTGAAACTCCTCAGCTTCCCAAAGCTGGATTTGTTTCATATGAGAGGAAGTGTGAAGCCATATGAGCCTGTGAGGAAAGCACTGCTCCGCTCCAGAGAAAAATTAATCTCAGACAACTTTTGCCTCAGCCAAAAAGAGACCAATAGAAATTGGTCTAACAAGCTAAAGAAGTTCAACAGAATGGAGAGACAGAAGTGCTGATGCTCCAACTCTTCTAGTAATACTAACATTAGGAAACAGAAACAGCCATTTACTGCACATAGCCTGTAATTAAAGTGGCAAACATGTGCTTCAAGGCTTGATTTGATGTCACACTTCAGAGACACCTTCTGCTGTCCACAACATGTTTTGTGTCATCTGTCATGCAGATGACACACAAAAGCTCATGTTAGAACCAAAAAACACTTGCTCATTGACATTTTGCTGTGATAATGTTATGAATGTTATATCTCATTTGCCTAATCTTTACAAAAACTAAAAATGAAACTTTCTTATGGCTTTAGGGGTGATATGTTCTGTGTTTAGTCCTTACTTTGCTGAGCTAATCGGCTGCTACCTGCAGCTTCATATTTAGTGTACAGATATGAGTGGTATTGATCTTCTCTTCTAACTCTCAGCAGGAATTTCCAGCAAAAGTAACACACAATAAAATAAAAATGTACTTCTTTTCTTCTTTTTTGACAGTTGGTGGTGAAGGTGCTGTTAAATGACGGCAGCTCCAAAACCCTGATGGTCGACGAGAGGCAGAACGTCAGGGAGGTTCTGGAGAACCTGTTTGAGAAGACTCACTGTGACTGCAATGTGGACTGGAGCCTGTGTGAGACCAACCCTGAACTGCAGCTCGGTGAGTTAATGTGATTGATTCTACACGGTGCTATGACTGCAATCGGCAACTGAAAGCAGCTAATAGATGATTAACAAGCTAATAACAAGAGAAATATTAACAGTAAAACAATTTAAGACTAATGCACTCAAAAAATAGTGACTGAGGAAACTGAAATGATAAAACCAACAGAAGAGATAAAAGACATTAAAAATAAACAATATCCAACAATAAAAGACAGTATATACATTTCAAAACATAGAGAATAAAAAATTATATCTTGCCTCTCTCTGGTCCTTGTCAGCACTTGGGCAGAAAACTGTTCCAGATTTATTACTTTTTTGGGTAGACCAGAAAGGGGAACAGTGCAATAGTCTAGCCTGCTGGATATAAAAAGCATGCATTAGTCTCTCTTTATCCCACAGAGTGAGAAATGGTTGCACTAAACCTATGGTTTTCAGATGATGAAAGGTTGATTTGGTGACATTAAAGTTAAAGAAGACTCTCAAGTTTCTTGCCTATTGGTTCAGGCCAGTTTCTCTCCCTGAGCCATACAATCTAATATTTTATCTATGTGAGCAAATAAAGGTTTTGTAACTTCCAGGCACATATCTATACATCTAACAATAGCATCTATAGTTCTTCTGTCGCAGGAAGGGTGCAACCTTCAACAACATAAAACTGTGTGTCATCAGCATAGCTATGGAGAGAAATTAATGTCTCCGAATGACATATACAGAGTTTGGAAAGATTGTGACAGACTGAGGAGCGTTTATGATCAATGATTAATCCCTCAACAACAATCATTGCATTTAATGTGTTGTCATTAGTTGATATAGCTCCACAGTCATTCAATCTGTGATCTTTTCATGAGAGATTTGCTGCTTTAAACACCTTGTGACAGGTTAAGGGTTTTCAAGGGGAAATTAAAAATTCTTGGGTACACATTTTCAGTGGAAAAAAATAAAAGATCTGGGATGCTAGAATAAGCAAAACAACCACAATGTCCTAACCCTAACTAACAGAAAAGACAGATTTCTGGTAAATTTAGTGTAGAAACACAACAGAAATAGGTGCGAGCTGCGCTGCAAATACATCAGCAGAACCAGAACAACACAGTGCAGTGGTAATGTAGACTCCCACTTTAACAGCATCGGTCTTCAGTGTGTTTTTAAATGAATTGTCAACAAACGACACATAATGTGCAGGGTGGGATATTTCATTCAGGTCCAGATGATGGACTGTGTTTTTATTGGCACGATGGCAGCCACACTGCAGCGAGCTCACAATGAAACATTGATCTTACTCCCATCCGTCTCTCTCTCCCTCCTCCTCTCTTTCGTATACTCGCACTGTCCCCCACTCTCTTACACACACACACACATACAGTGTAGGCAGGTGGGTTTAATTTGCTGTATCGGACACTGTCAGTCATCCTCCCTGTCATGCGGAAATAGAAGCCTTATGATCTCAATCCTCCGTCTGAGCTGTCTGTGCTATATTTACTTCAGCTGCTGGACTCACAGATTGTCATTACCACCTGTTTTCTCTGTTTTCTAATAACTTCATCAGATTGTTATGGAGATAATTCATATTTTCATAGAGCCAATCTTATGTATCATGAATAGGAAGTCATTTTACAGTCTCCTGAAACTGTTTTAATAACTTTACTGGTGGTAAAGTCATTAACTTCTGTGAGCAATACAGTCTAAGTTAATATTATTTTGCTTGAAAATTATACTCAAGTAATTTTATATGCCACTAATTAAGCCGTGAAACACTAAATTAAAGGATAAGCCTTGGAGTTATTCCATATTTTTCTTATTTTCGACTAATTCCACTAGAAATCCAAAACCAAGAACATGTGTTAACTTTGCAAGACTTCCCCACCCTGTCTGTGGTTTATCCTACTGAATATATATATATATATAATATTTTATTGGGGACTGTTTTTTATTCTATTTAACTATTATTAATACATATTTGGCATGTAAGTATCTACAACAGCAGAATTATGTTTGTGGAATTGACTCACAAAAAACTGCAGTGCCCATGTTCACTGTAATAAAGGAACAATATGACTCATTAATGTGTTTTTAATCGTTTTTGGACAACAGTAGTGCACAGAGGAATAATATGTATCGGGCTTTGGATACAGAGATTACCCAGATACACATGGAATTTGTTGGCAATACGAAAAATATAAAATCTCTCCAGACTTTGTCACAGAGAACATTGACAGTAACCTTTTGGAAGTGTGGCTGAGAAATGATAACAACTTCTTCCAGTAACTCAAAAACAAAAACATGAAGCAGGGTTTTTTTTTGTTTGTTTGTTTTCTTATGGATAGGGCTGAATATGTAAGACTTGAAACCCCCTGATATATTTCATGTCAGCCTTACAAGTACAATCAGTACTCTTTTACAAAGAAGAATTCACTCTCAGGATTTATTTTACATGCCTCTCTTTGCATCTGATGGTATGATGGTATGCTCACGGGACCAAACAAATGAGGAAACATTGTGTTGACCAAAGGGAAACAGTTTTATTTTTGACCAAATGATAGCCCATGTATAAAGAAGCTGACACACAGATTGCTATTTAAAGCACATGCATATCATCTTATGTTTTGACTCATGTGCATGGGTGTGGACAGGGTCTTGTGTCATCTCTTGACTAACTAGGCGGTATGAGCTTGACGCCAAGTTCTTCCTGAAATGCCTGTAAACACCCATAGTGTGTTTCGCTCTAACTACGATACACTTTTGCCAGCCTTTAATCTTTATCAACAAAAAGTCAAGGCAAGTCATGCCCAATAAACGCCCACAGAGCTCAACAGCAACAGCATCTTCAAACAAAATTGACCCATGTGCTCACCATGCGTACCACCGAAACACACCATGTGCTTAATCCAGTTCAAAGGGTTTTTCACTCCTAATAACTCACTCTAGCAGCAAAGTCACACCATCCATTTAATGATTGTAATAGTCAAACTATGGACGGGAACCCTGGCAGCAATTTATTTAATGCCTACCTCCACCTCGGCTCGTATCCTGTAATTGGGGACTATGGCTAAACTACAGTCAAATGCCCAGTACATGATGGAGATCTATGGCACTGAGTGTGTGGGTGGGCAGAGAGGAGGAGGAGGAGGAGAAGGAGGTGGAAACTGCCCTTAATGTGTTTTCGAGGTTTAGTGCCATTTAAAGTCCTTGCAGAAAATAGGGAGGCTTGTATTTTATTGAGCCCTGCCTTAATTCATCCCACTTGAAATAGACAATGGTACAGCTGTGAAATTGACTTTGAATGGAGCTCAGCTGATTTAGAGATTACGTGACAGAGTGAACTACTGTACATATGGTAAAGCATTTGTTTTGACATGTTTTATGGTACAAAGTTAAAAACGGAGGGAACACGGAGAGTATAAAGCGAAGATTAAAGACTGTAGGTTCTGGTTTAAATAATATTGTACTTTAGACTCAGTGTGTGAAAGTAAACTGGAGACATTTTTAATCTTCCAAAGCCAGAGTACTGTCAGTAGTGTTTGAATGTGCTGAGAAATTAAAAAAGTGTCTACTGCTGAGGTGGAAAGTAAGCAGCTGTATTTAAGTAAAAAATAGAGGTACTTTCCACTCTATAAGACTTTTTACTATGCCATTGGTCCTCTTTTAGTGCTCGAAATATTGTACTAAGAAGTGATATTCTATGTTCATCATCTCTCAGTAAAAGTGAGACTAGCATGGTTCACAAGTACACAACTTCAGCTATAGACAATTTAATACTTGAAAAGGGTCATTCTTCATGATTAAAGAATACTACCAATACTAGTGTGCTGACGTCTAAGTTTGCTTTTCTTCTGACAGAACGCACGTTTGAAGACCACGAGAACCTTGTGGATCCTCTCTTAGCATGGACGAGAGACAGCGAGAACAAAATCCTCTTTCAAGAGCGGGGGGAAAAGAATGAGGTTTTCAAAAACCCACAGGTTGGTCCCCTCGTTCTATACACCTTTATATTCTTCTCTAAACATGTAGCTACTGAGTGATCAGAGGTGAGGTGATATCTCAAAAGTCCAACAGCGGCTAGTTTGTTATTTTTGGCCTTGATTTGTGCAAATCTATCTCCACATTGTTTCAGCTCAGCGCAATCTGGCTATTTTCACCGTTGAATCATTGAATTATGAGATTTCTTTCCTCCATGTAGGATGACCTCTTACATTTATGTCCTCACTGTAATATATCAGACAAAACAGCTTCAGGCAAA
Source organism: Dicentrarchus labrax (assembly GCF_905237075.1). Classification (NCBI taxonomy): domain Eukaryota; kingdom Metazoa; phylum Chordata; class Actinopteri; family Moronidae; genus Dicentrarchus; species Dicentrarchus labrax. The sequence goes on along the minus strand of NW_026136709.1, from coordinate 18,833,330 downwards.
AGACATCGAGATCTTGGCATGTTTGTTGATATAATGGGAACCCTTTATAATCTCTGAGTGTTTAATGGATTCGGTCTGTTGGCAGAGACAAATAGCCAGGCTGGAAAAAACCGGTGAGATATTCTCATTTTTAAACTGCTCCATCATGTCTTCCACTTCCCCCAACAAAAGACAGATCTGTTTTATACAGTACGTCCTGATCAATTTACAGTTTTAACTTTTGACAAGAGCTACCAAAATAGAATTCCCCTTTGGGCTTTCTCTCACCGCAATGAAAACATCGGCCCAGACTATAATATGAACTAACTCAGTCACACGGGGACAAAGTGCAGGGTTCAAGCATTGAAAAGCTGATAATGATTCCTTTTTTTCTGCTCAGGATGCTGATAACCAATGTTTTGTTCTGATATTTAATGCATTTGAATATGTCTGAAGAATTAAGGGTTAAAAAGGTTAATTTAGTGTTATACCCTTGACCAGACAGAAGAAAAAAACTTCATACATATATGCGAACATGTTCAAAATAATGCAAACATCCTGATGTGTTCACTATCTTAGTTTGACGTGTCAGCATGTTAGCATTTGCTAACTTGTGCTAAACGCAAAGTAAATCAGAGGCTGATGGGAATGCCATTAGTCTTGTAGATATTTTGTCATAAAGTATTGAACAAATTAATGTCCAAAATCCATAAAATGTTGTGGAAATCTCATCTCATCTTATATTTGTTGAGACATTTCACTTGAAACCACAAAGGTCAACCACATGGTAGTGTTAGAGGAATAATCAGGAGATCACCAAAGTCAGACCGTTGAAAAAAATTGCGAATATACTGGTAAATTGCTGCATTGTGATCTTACATTATTAATGAATGCACTTTATTTTCTAATTCCTGCAGAACTTTTATCTATGGAAGAAGGATAAGAGAGCTCTCAAAGAAATAAAAGAGAAAGACAAGGAGTTATTAATACAGGTAAAATATTCACACACACAAAACATTAGTAAAATATTTTCTTTAGAAACAGTTTTTCCCAGTGGGAGCTCCTCTCAGTGACCCCTTTCATCCCTTCTTCACCTCTGCAGGAGAACTTCTGCGGGACTTCCATCATCGTGCCTGATCTCGAGGCGGTGCTGTACCTCAAAGAAGACGGCAAGAAGTCCTGGAAACAGCGGCTCTTCCAGCTGAGGGCCTCGGGAATTTATTACGTACCCAAAGGGAAGACCAAGGTCAGGGGTCACAAGGGGACATCGTTTTGTGGGAAAAGACCAGACTATAAACACAAATCCAACAGCTAATGCTCTAATCAAGGATACAATCAGTTGGGCTTTAACAGGTCGAACAGCAGTGGTGAAGGATCAAAATCCAGCAGTTACAGATGCTGAAATCTAATGTCTGAAACCTTTAGAAATATATAGTTGATTTTTTTCATTTTTCACTGGCAATACAAAGCCCTAGTGTGTAGTGCTTCTGCTTTATGAACCGCACTCTTGTTTCATGCAACACTGAATGTAACTACTCCTACTTTTACTCCCTGCTGAATACCTAAAGTATATTCCCCTACTGTATATCTTACAGGAGGTCTTACTCCCAAACATACCATTCATACAAGGCATAATGCCTCTACTATTGCACGTAAGATAAATGGCACTACAGATCAACTATCAACTAATATAATCCCTTATTTCTTTTCAGTCGTCCCGTGACCTTGTCTGCTTTGTCCAGTTTGACAATTTAAATGTCTACTATGGCAAAGACTTTAAGAGCAAATACAAGGCCCCAACAGACTTCTGCTTTGTTCTAAAGGTAAGTTAGCTTACAATGTGTTGTTTGGTCAATCTAGTTTGCCTCACACACCCTTTTACAATGGAATTGATCAACAGAGAAGCTGCAACTTCCCCTAAATGTGCTACAGAAAATATTTTTAACAGAGCCTGTTTTACTAGTTGGTGTTAAGAGGCATACACCACACATTACATTGCATAGTGCAAGAGATGCAGAGTTGGTGGTTGCTTGGGGGTTTGTGAGTGCCTTCTGTGCTATACAGCTGCTTGCTTTACTGGAAATGTAAAATGCAATAAATAGTTTAATTTCAAGAAGTGAAAGGAGAAGGTTTATCCAGTTTAGCTGAAAGTGGTGAATAAGTGAACAAGATGACTTTTCAGACAGTTTTTAATGTTTCTTCACCATGCATTTAATTAAGAGAGTACTTTGAAATTGAGAATATTAACAGTAATGGGAGGTACCTACAGTACTCATTTAAGAGCAAGAAATGCTGACTTAGGTGATAAAAAGCAAGAATTAGATGGGTTGGTGGTCAGTCTTAAAGGGATGTGAAAGTTTGCGTTCTTTCCTTTCCCCTATCTTGTCTGGGAAATACTAGAATCAGCAGATATCATTACACTAGTCGTTGAGGATCAAAGTAAAAAGAGCTTAGAGAGGCAAAGAAACTTAATTAACCACCAGTGAAAGACAGAGTCCTCAAGGTTTGAGCTGAAGGAAGGAGACTTTAAGGTACTGCAAGGCAAGGGCAAAAGGAAAATGGCCTGTCAGAGTGGACATGTTGGAAGGCTCGCCAGGTTTTGTATGGTATCTGTCCTTGTTTAAGAATCATGCAGCGAAATGTGTTAAAGCCGCTTCAGTTGTGGTAGATTGTATGAACTGATGCTGCTTTTGACTGTCGATTAACTAGGGTGTGTTTTGACACATTGGTGGGGTGGTGTTTAGGCTGCCAACCACTGCAGCAATTCAAATATGAGAGCAAAACAATTTA